>NW_024070200.1:64860535-64949062 GCF_014754425.2 Oryx dammah | reverse complement strand
ATTCATGGGGTCGCAAAGAGTCGGACATGACTGAGCGACTGAACTGAGCTGAACTGAAGATATCAGCAATGCCCTGGCAATATCCCAGGAAAAGTGCTGAAACAGTGCAAGCCCATCATTATGGCTCTAACACATAACATTCCTGGATTCAGGATGGTTTGTCTGCCTACCACCAAGGAGTTGCGATCCATCAGAAGTCACTCAAAGCCTACTTTGGAAGTTTAATAAAGCTCTGCCCAGAGTATTATACTTCTCCACTGAGTGGAAGTTCTTTTCTCCACAGTAGTGCATCTGTGAAAGTGCTGAGGTGAAAAAAATGACCTCAGCAACAAAGGCATAAGCGTGATGACTAGGCAGCTCTCCTGCTCCTGGGGTGCTGCGCAGTTTCACCCCATGGGGTCCAGCAGGACCACACAGCTGGGCTGTGTGCCTGAAGGTGAAGGCTCCTGGGTGCGTGACTGCCCAGCTGTGCCACGGCACTCACCTTGCCCTTAACTTTCATCATTTTCTTTGAAGACATTTCACAAGAAATGTATCAATGCCACCTTTTGAAAGAACAAGATTATATATGTGTATGTGGGGTTTAGAATTCAGGGAAGATTTTCAAATTTCAAAAGGTTTTACTAAATGAATTCGCTCATACAATTGGCTAACAGCTAACAGAAGCAACTCTTATATATAAAAGAAAAAATAAATAAAGGGTACTACCAGAAAAAGAAAAAAATTCAAGTGTCATGTCCCAGGCACGCATGCCCTGGAGCACCACGGCATAGACTCTCCTTTAATCGTTGCATTTTCTCTCTTTCCAACCTCCCTTATGACCCTTTTCTCTCCCCTCCCAATTTTTTTCTAAGAATGATGGAAAATTATACAACATAAAATATTGACAACCATCACATCCTATTTCTTTTTTGTTTTTCATTTAATCAATAGTCTGACAGACAAGATTAAAATGTGGCATGTACTACATTTTCCATACAGATTTGCCTCTGCTGCTGTATAGGATGTCTGGTCCTGTCTAATTGCATCTGCTCACTGAATTTTAATAACTATTTCCATGATGAATATTCTTTTCACATCATTAGAGAATGTATATTTAAAAAGAAGCTCTGCTTCAAACCAAATAATTACCTAGAATAAACACATGTTATTTAATTTTATTAGGTTACAAGTTGCTGAATCTTAAAAACACTTTCATCTTTACAGAACATTCTTTTTGTCTCCAATCCACTACTGAGGCAGACATGCAGGCTTTATGACATGTCCTCTTTACATAAGAAATAAAAGAAACTAAAATTGGCAATGAAATGTCTCTAATTACCAATAACCACAAGACTGGTCATTTGAGTGAAAAACTCAGAATTGGCAATTTAATTCTCATAAACGAAAACAAACACAGCTCATAGTTTAAAGACAAAGACAAATGCATTCATTACATTTTTCCCTGCAAATCTTGGCACAGGGCAAATATTATCTGCATGGTCAAGGAGCCGGGCAGGATGAATGCCTGCCTGTCACATGCACTGAATTGCTAGAAATGCAAGCTCTGTATGCCTCCAAGCCGGCCACTCCCCTGCAAACCTCAGTCTGATAGGAGGTGCAACACGAGCAGCTGTCTCCCATATCCTTTTGCAGACTAAGTTTCTAAGACTCGACGCCCATGCTGGACTTTGTTGTTGCTTTTGTTTTCATTTTATGTTTCTTTGAGAAATGGGTTTCAGACAATCAGAAAAGTGGAAGACACTTCTGAAGTTATTAACAGACTGTGTGTGCCATAGGTGTGCCACTGATGTCAATTACAGTCTCCGTGACTGAGCTTCTGTGTACATGCTCAGTCACTTCAGTCGTGTTTGGCTCTTTGCAACCCCACAGACTGTAGCCTGCCTGGGTCCTCTGTCCATGGGATTCTCCAGGTAAGAATACTGAAGTGGGTTGCCATTTCCTTCTCCAGGGAATCTTTCCAACCCAGGGATAGAACCCACGTCTCTTATTTCTTCTGCATTGGCAGGCGGGTTATTTACCAGTCACCATCTGGAAAGCCTGACTGAGCTTCTAAGTTATTTCATATTTCAGTCCAGATTTTAGTTAAATTGGTTAAAATCTGTAGTGAGCCATGTTCATTGTATGTGTTCAATGGACTGGGAATTATACCTGTCACTTTCAAGGACCTGAAAAATTCTGATGATATGTAAAAGTAACCACGGGTGTTTGGCCACTGATGCTGAACATTTTAATACTCAAAGAATCCTAGAAAGGTTTACACAACAATTTAAACTGTCTAGATATCATGAACTAAGTCCCATTACTTTAGGATCTAGCTAAACTGCAGACAAAGACTTTAAAGCACAAGCATGTAATAAGACTTCCGCTGCTTCTTTATTTCCAGGTTTATTTAAGCCTCATTTTCTTATCACATTCTAAAGTAGGAATCACACTCCTAGACTTTTCTTTCTTTGAAAAAGTTCACTGAGATTTCAACTCCCATTTGTTCTCACTATATTCCTGTGGAAAGTGAGAGCATCAACTGAAATTCTTGTACAAAAGCAGCTACAAAGCCCTGGGGACAATCAATTGGAAGAAAAGCTAATCATTTCATTCTAGGCAAGTAAGGAAAGAAAGTGATTTCTTGAGGAATAATAAGGTTACTGCTTGAGCCAAGTACAAGTCATCCTTTGAGCCTTGCACTGGCCTGCTGGTGTCAGCATAAACCCTGGGACACAATGTTGACCAAACTTTCCTGGGACGCAAGCACAGGGGGACAAGCATTTTGACCTCTGGAGAGGGGCATCACACAAGCCCTCTCATTTTCACACATCAGAAATAACCCAGAGTTCTGACCACTCAGTCTCCAGCATCATCCAACCCCTCTTCTGCTTGCCTTCTGCCTTTTCTCAGAGCGTCTTTGCTTCCCCTTCCACTCTTTACCCCTTCTCCCTCCCTTCCTTCTTTCTCCAGAAATGTTTTAGCATTAGTTAGATAACAAGCACCTTCTCAGGTACTGAGATCCTAAGACTTTAGCCTTTTTCACTCTGCCTTTTTTTTTTTTTTTTCTATTTTCTCACACAGCCTGTGTGTTCCTCTGTCACTGGTATCTTTTTCCCTCTTCTCTTTGTCTTAGGTATGAGTTTTATGACAACACAGGGCAAAGGATGATTTAATTACACACGTTCCTAACAGGGAAGGAAACAGCACACGAGGAAGGCAAAGAGGGGGAAAGGAAGACAGAAGCCAAAACTACAGAAAGTAAAAGGGATGTGCGGGGTTCATACGGATGGATCCCCAAAACAGGGCCGAGGGTGCCTGTGGTCCTACAGGGGTCACTTCCATGCACTATATCACTCTACGCAGAGGCAAGCCAAGCAGATTGTTTAATGACTGAAAGTCTAGGAAAAAGAAATTACAAGAACCAAGGTTATTTATCTGCCTAATATGTGTCAGTTCAAGCAGCTACAATAAGAACTTACTGATTCTTCCCAGTAGTTTGTTGTGAGTGAGTCCAGAGTAAACTGGGCTAACGAGAATGTAATTATAAAAAATGAGAGTTGGTAATAAATCAGGAGATCATTCTGTTCCAACCTCCAACCTCTGCTTGAATATCCTCCTCAGTTCCAAGTGGCTGACCTCAAGTCCCAAGCTGCTCCCTCGCCTTCCTTTCAGAGACCGCCTCTGTCTGGTTTATCACGGTGCAAGTGGGAGAATATCGAACTGAAGTACATTTTAACACTAATGAGAGATAAGAGGCCAAGTGGATAGAAAGCTGGAGGAAGGTTGTAACAGTGAATTAAAGACCTTTCCTTGTTGGCTAACGTGACCACTGATTTATATTCTCAGAGGCCATGAAGACCTAAGGATTCACTGTTCCTATCACATGTTTACCACCAGAAATGAAAAACAGAACACTACTATCCGAGGAAGCATTTTTTTTCCATGAAAAATTGACATGTCATATTAATGGATCATATTAAGTATATACTGCCTGACTTATCTCCATTTTTAAAATTCCACTTTTAATTTATTAGAGAACACTGCCATTTGCTCAACGGGGGCGTGACAGAAGGATGCTTCACTGGGCCCTCACCAGACCTCATGCTATGCATGCTGGGCTATTCACTGTCCCACACAAGCCCACGGCCTCATAGAAAACAGTGCCAACTGCACACAATCCACATTTTAAGGTGATGGAGTGGAGCAAAGGATCAAGTGACAGAAAAGCAAACATCTTTTCAAATATAATACTTTCCACGCTAAACATCATCGAGCTCTGCTCTACATTTCTATGAAATATTTAGGGAAAAGTATCTGGTGGAAAAAAAAAATCCCTATAATCCAAACATTGTCTTCTATCCCTCCAAGAGTACAGTCAACTCAGAAAAGTGTTTAGCCTTAGCTCAGAGCAATAGCTCTGAGCAGTATGGCATTAATTTATGACTGATAATTCCCTACTTTTGTATTTGAAGCAATTGAAGGCTTCTGTTCTGCATCATATATGGAGGATGGTTATATGGGGGTAAGGCTATCCAAATGAAATACATTTTAACACCAGTGAGAAGATAACACTCATAAGGACACATGCATGTTCACTTTAGTCACCAAGTTTTCATGTGATGACGACAGCTTTTTCAATGAAGGCATAGAGAAAATACTTGAAGATATTTTCCATATTATCTACGCTGCTTTCAAACTGGTAAAATATAAATGCACACACATTAAGGTGCTTTGCAACTCACAACTATGCATCATCAAAGTAAGAAATCTCACATATTTTTAACCCATTTCTAATGTTCCCAGTTTTGAGTAATGCTCATTTCTTTCTTTTTTTTTTTTTTGGTTAAAGTCTTTCCTGTGGAGCAAAGGATTTAGACCATAACCTTAAGCAGAACTATTAGGTCACAGGAGAATTTGTACAACAAAGGGAGACTAAGAAGATTAGGACTGCACAAGGAAGTCTGCTTGTTTCCCCATGCAGGTACCTTTCAAATGTTTAAGGGCTAATACCATGATAGTTACAGCTGCCAAATCAGATCAGCACAGAGAAATTCATAGCCTGATTTCTCATTTTTTAAAAATCTCATTATACTGTTGTTTTTTTTCCTTTTTTGACACTCATGCCAATCAGGAGAACACAGGCATCAGTAACTGTTCCCGCCAGGTAAGGAAACCAAAAGCACAGGCTGCTAACTAACTTGCTTCAGTTCCCCCAACTGATGAGTGGCAGAGGTAGACTTAGAACTCCAAGCTGACCTTGTGTTCCAAACATTGTCAAGAAAACTGAAAGAGGAAGAGAAAGCACAAAAGCAAATAAAAGTTCATCAGTTCAGTTCAGTCGCTCAGTCGTGTCCAACTCTTTGCAACCCCATGAATCGCAGCACACCAGGCCTCCCTGTCCATCACCAACTCCTGGAGTTCACTCAGACTCACGTCCATCGAGTCCATGATGCCATCCAACCATCGCATCCTCTGTCGCCCCCTTCTCCTCCTGCCCCCAATCCCTCCCAGAATCAGGGTCTTTTCCAATCAGTCAACTCTTCACATGAGGTGGCCAAAGTACTGGAGTTTCAGCTTTGGCATCAGTCCTTCCAAAGAAGTCCCAGGGCTGATCTTCTTTAGAATGGACTGGTTGGATCTCCTTGCGGTCTAAGGGACTCTCGAGTCTTCTCCAACACCAGAGTTCAAAAGCATCAATTCTTCGGCGCTCAGCCTTCTTCACCGTCCAACTCTCACATCCATACATGACCACAGGAAAAACCATAGCCTTGACTAGACGGACCTTTGTTGGCAAAGTAATGTCTCTGCTTTTGAATATGCTATCTAGGTTGGTCATAACTTTCCTTCCAAGGAGTAAGCGTCTTTTAATTTCATGGCGGCCATCACCATCTGCAGTGATTCTGGAGCCCCCCCCAAAAAAATAAAGTCAGCCACTGTTTCTACTTTTTCCCCATCTATTTCCCAAGAAGGGATGGGACCAGATGCCATGATCTTCGTTTTCTGAATGTTGAGCTTTAAGCCAATATTTTCACTCTCCTCTTTCACTTTCATCAAGAGGCTCTTTAGTTCTTCACTTTCTGCCATAAGGGTGGTGTCATCTGCATATCTGAGGTGACTGATATTTATCCCTGCAATCTTGATTCCAGCTTGTGCTTCTTCTTTTGTTTGGATTATGCTAAATACACATGTGTTTCTAGTGCCCTTGTTGGTGAGGAAAGGGGAGGTCCACAAGAATGACATGCCTACAACACAAGTTTTGTGCTTTGCACTCCTGGGGAAGGAGACTCTAGAACCTACAGAGAGGTTTTGGTATCCACTCCAACATTAAAGAGGTTAGAAGTTGGCCTTCCTGTTCCCACAAAGGGAAAAAAAAAAAGGTGACCACACTAAAATTCAAAAATTCTTCTTAGATTCATGTGAGAATTGAGGCCACAGAACTACTGCTTGATAACTGAAGAGACAGAAAGATAGAGACAGAGAAGCACAGCTCTCGGAAGTAGAAGCTACTACTGAAGCCAGCAACAAGGTAATGGACTAATTCCTAGAGCTTTGGCACAGACTACCCTGAGCATTAAAAACTTTTGGAGACCCACTCTTAGGAGGGCTCCCCCACTTTCTGAGTTTTTACCAACAAGAACCCCCTCAGAATGAAGACTATAGAAAAATTCCCTTATGCTTTTAGTAAGGTGAGGGGAATATAAACCATTTTGAAACATGCAGAGTTCTCCTGTCCCCCTTAACAAAGGCTTGTCCTCAAGAAAAACTGTTTTACCAGAGCCTAGCCAAAGTTGGAGAAGGCGATGGCACCCAACTCCAGTATTCTTGCCTGGAGAATCCCATGGCCAGAGGAGCCTGGTGGGCTGCAGTCTGTGGGGTCGCCAAGAGTCGGACACAACTGAGCAACTTCACTTTCATGCATTGGAGAAGGAAATGGCAACCCACTCCAGTGTTCTTGCCTGGAGAATCCCAGGGATGGGGGAGCCTGGTGGGCTGCCGTCTATGGGGTCGCACAGAGTCGGACACGACTGAAGAGACTTAGCAGCAGACTTAGCAGCAGCAGCAGCCAAAGTCAGGGAAGGTAAAATACTCAATTCTAGCCCCTTCAGCCTTCCTGTCTCACATAAGGTGGAGAAAAAGGCTGAGAAGTACTTAAGAAAGTCACAGCCCAAAGGAACAGGCCACTCAAAGACTAACACATGATCACAGGATTGTGGACATATTCTTTCATGCCACACCTCATCACCACACCAGCAGGACTTGCATATCAATGACAGACAAAAAGAACTAAAGAACGAAAGACAACTCAAAGAACTAAAAGGCTGAAACTGAATCTAAGGAGTCTCTAAGGAAAGCCCAACAGACAAAAACACAGATACCAGTGAAATTTTACCCTCCAAAAGCTATAGCAAAGAGTTGTTGTTCAGTTGCTCAGTCATGTCCAACTCTTTGAGGTCCCAAGGACTGCAGCACGCCAGGCTTCCTTGTCCTTCAGTATCTCCCAGAGCTTGTGAAAACTCAAGTCCATTGAATCAGTGACACCATCCAACCATCTCATCTTCTGTTGTCCCCTTCTCCTCCCGCCCCCAATCCATCCCAGCATCAGGGTCTTTTCCAATCAGTCAACACTTCGCATCAGGTGGCCAAAGTATTGGAGTTTCAGCTTCAACATCAGTCCTTCCAATGAACACCCAGGACTGATCTCCTTTAGGATGGACTGGTTGGATCTCCTTGCAGTCCCAGGGAGTCTCAAGAGTCTTCTCCAACACCACAGTTCAAAAGCATCAATTCTTCGGTGCTCAGTCTTCTTTATACTCTAACTCTCACATCCATACGTGACTACTGGAAAAAAACATAGCTTTGACTATTCGGATCTTTATCAGTGAAGTAATGGCTCTGTTTTTTAACATGCTATCTAGGTTTGTCATAGCTTTTCTTCCAAGGAGCAAGTGTCTTTTTATTTCATGGCTGCAGTCACCATCTGCAGTGATTTTGGAGCCCAAGAAAATAAAGTCTGTCACTGTTTACATTTATCCCCATCTATTTGCCATGAAGTGATGGGCCTGGATGCCATGATCTTAGTTATTTTGAATGTTGAGTTTTAAGCCAGCTTTTACCCTCTCCTCTTTCACTTTCATCAATAGGCTCTTTAGTTCTCTTTGCTTTCTGCCAAAATGGTGGTAAAAGCAAAGACTAAACATAGCTTAATCCCTAACCAGATAAACATAATACCTCACACTACAAGCCAGTTTACCTTAGCTCCCTTTATTTAACATGTCACATCTAGCTTACAACAAGAAATTACAAGATACATTAAAGGCCAAAACCACAGTGTGAAGAGACAAAGCAAGCATTAGAATCAAACTCAGAGATTTGAGAATTACCTCACTGGAAGTTTTAAATAACTATGACTAATATGCTAAGGATTCCCAAGGGAAAAGTACAAATTCCAAAGGGAAATATGCAAGAAAAGATATGCAAGAAAAGCTTAAATATTAGAAACTAAAAACAACAGAAAGAAAGAATGCTTTTGATGGGTTCATTAGTAGGCTAGACAGAGTTGAGGAAAGAATCACTGAGCTCAAAAATGTCAACAGAGACGTCTCAAACTGAGATGAATGAAAGAAACAAAACAGACTATTTAAGAACTGTGAAAATGAAAGTCAAAGTTGTTCAGTTGTGCCTGACGCCTTGGAACTCCATGGATATAGTCCATGGAATTCTCTAGGCCAGAATACTGGAGTGGGTAGCCTTTCCTTTCTCCAGGGGAATCTTCCAAACCCAGAGATCAAACCCAGGTCTCTCGTAATACAGGTGGATTCTTTACCAGCTGAGCCACAAGGAAGCCCTAAGAACTGTGAGATAATTACAAAATGTATAAAATATATGTAGTGGGAAAGAAATAAAATATTAAATAATAGCTGAGAATTTTCCAAAGTTAGTAACAGACACCAAACCACAAATATGAAAAGCTCAGAGAACACAAACCAGAAAAAATAGGGAAAAAAAATACAGGCATATATTTACACTATTAAAATCCAGACTATGGGAAGATAAAGAAAAAAGTCAGACGAAAGACACCTTACCTATAGAAGAACAAGGATAAGAATAACATAGGACTACTTAAGAGACCACAAAAACAAGACTAAAATGGAGTGAATATTTAAATTGGTAAAAGAAACAAACCACTAGCCTAGAATTCTCCATCTAGTGAGAATTATCCTTTAAAAGGAAAGAGACACAGACTTTCTCAGATAAACATAAATGGAGGGAATTTGTTGCCAACAGAACTGATTTGCAAAAAGCATCAGAAGTTCTTCAGAGAAGAAAAATTGATATAGGTCTTGGATCTACACAAATAAAGGAAGAAAGAATAAGTGAATAAAAGTCTTAATTTTCTTATTCTTAATGGATCTAACAGATAATATTTTGTTCAAAGCAACAGAATTGGGGATTATAGCCTATAGATAAGAGAAATACATAAACCATCCTGTGTCCTAGAAGCTAACAGTAGAGTTTGATTCTGAGACAGAAAATACAAGGAACCCATTTCAGGCACTGAAAGGCAATTTTTTTTTTGATGGTACTTATTAAAAATGTTGATAATCTTTGCTTTCATGGTAGTTTAAGTAAGAAAGTAAGAAATAAATTATATGTAAAGAACCACAAAACAAAAACAAAAATGAAATGCAATGGTGTATAAACTTATATTATTTCTCCCTGAAGTGGAAATTTTATACTATCTGAAATTTCTTCCCACAGCAAATCTTTAGGAGTCTAAGTTATGGACATCCCATCTTCTCTCACGGTCCGAACTCTTTTCCATAGGCTAATACACCCTGATAAAGTAAATGGTGCCTTCTTTGGACTCTGTTGTGGGTTCAATCATGTCTATTACACTAGGGACATCACACGTACTGAGTCAGAATGGACTCCCATCTTGGCCCTGGATCAGCCACTACCTGAATTGACCTGGGGACTTGTCTTTGCAAGACTCTAAGCAATCTAACTCTTACCTCTCCAGCAACCTGCAGACCCACACTGCTCTGGAACAAGTCAGACCATTACAGAGGGTCCAGCCAGAGTTCACAGTAAACTAAGAGGACCTGACCACCACTGATGGTGAAGGTCTTAGAAGTCAAAACATTCTTTTAAAAAGCCTGCACATGGAGTATCTGCTGAAGTTCTATTGAACTGTCTCTGACAATGCAATATTGCAGCCCAGAAACTGGCCAACATGCAATGAATTTGAGGAAATTTTGACATAAATAATAAAATCAAATTTGGGGGATTGAAAAAGAGATAGCACAACAAAACATATGCTTAAAACACATTCCTATGCAAACTCACATACATTTTTAAAACTCCTTGTAACATATAAGGAGTTTCTGGAAGCAGATGGCCTTGCAGTTTTCAGATCCCCATAGATTCTTCAGAGTGCTAACTATATAGGAAGTTTAATTCTAAAACCAATACAAAATTGTAAAGTAAAAATTAAAAATAAATAAATAAATTTTAAAAAAAATAAAAATTTAATTACTTGTAAGCACAAGGTTGGGAAAAATCTTCTAAAGAACTATGTTATCCTATTTAAATAGGATAAGTAATGGTCATTCTAAAAGTGTAAGCATTTATTATTATTAAAATACTGTAATTCTCCTTTGAGACCCCTGGAAAGAAACATTAGTTACATATGCTTCTTTTTAAAAATCACACTATTAGACTTCTGCCTAAGAATGAAAGTCTTGGGAAAGATGCAAAGTCTATAGACTATGATCTGCTCAGTAACCAACTAACTTTTCAATGCCTGAGTGTAAAAGTAGCATTGCTCCCCTCTGTATATCCACCCAGGTCTGGTTGTCTAGCACAATTTCCCATGCACCTCTCAAATCCTAAAAAGAAGTGGGACCTCCAACAAAGTAGGAAACAGGGAGCAAACATACCACCTTTCACTCCATTACTCTCCACTCCCTTTAACTAGAGTTTCAGAGAGGGCATAAAAGAAAGTTCCTTCTATTCCCCTGGGCTGCAAACAGAGACTGGACTCACTCCACTTCCATGGCAAGCACTTTTCAAGTGACTGACAATAAACCACACAAACATTAGCTAAAGAAAACTGGTTGGAAATACAAGCATCTTGAGAACGAAGTAGCAATGCTCTCCTCACATTTCTATCTCCATACCCTGATCAAGGTAGGTGCTGTCAAATGCTTTCATTTTTCTTTGAATGACAGACTTAGGAAAGGACTTAGAAATCACTGGCATTTCCTTCACCCCGCCTCCCTCGTTACCTTAGCATCGACAAAGAGTCCTAGCTCATCGCTAAGCAAATTTCTGTGAATCATGCCCAGCAAAGAGGATGAAACAGCGCCCATGCAATCTGCAGAAAAGACAGATGTAAAGGAGGCTGCCAGGTTAGCCTCCCAGACTGCCAAAGAAATGCCAACTGATTATACCTCAGAAGGTAACAGGGGCAGACAGATTGACATGACTAATGTCATTAGCCTATTTGCCTCTTGGAATTAGAAACAGGGAGAATATTCTAGAGTAGGTACCCATACACTTCACAAAGGTAAAAGCACAGGGAATGTTTCAGCTTGTTTCTTGGTTTAAAAAAGTATTTATTAACTATTACATTTTTTTTTTCATTTCTTTTGCAACCTGGCTGTGAATGTCAGAGTGAAATCTATTAGAATTCAATTCACAATTATAACACATTTATGGGAGACTGTTCTCTGCATATAAAAGCATAGTGAGAAGCAATCCACAGTAAGAAAAAGGCTTAAAAGTCTTTTCCAAAAATGTAAAAACAGAACACACAAAAAAATTTAACTGATGAACAATATATATAGTTAAGAGAAGAGGTAAAATAGAAGAAGAACGAAAGGAAAGGGAAGAGAAAGGTGAATAAATAGCCTAATGGGAGGGGGAAAATATATTTATGGGGTTAATTTTCCCTCTTTAAAGCTCATTATTGCCTTTCTCCAATCTCCCCTAAAACTCCCACTTCACTTGTGTTCAACAGATGCATGCTAATTCTCCCAACACTCAGCCATCAGACACTTCATCTGTCAAAACATTAGTTTTGAGAAATAAAGCTGAAATAGTAAATTTGATTCAACAACCACACCATCATAACAAAAAACATAACATTTACCTTTGAATGAGCTGTATTGAACCTCTACAATAGTAACATAACTGCCAAATTTAGATTAAAAAACCAAGATTTTAATAAAATGACAGAAAAAGAAAAATGTCCTTCTTCATACAGTGTGATGAGTTTCTCAGTTTAAATTAAGTTAATATGAAAAGTTTTCATTCCAATGCCAAAGAAAAGCAATGCCAAAGAATGCTCAAACTACCGCACAATTGCACTCATCTCACACGCTAGTAAATTAATGCTCAAAATTCTCCAAGCCAGGCTTCAGCAATACGTGAACCATGAACTTCCTACTGTTCAAGCTGGTTTTAGAAAAGGCAGAGGAACCAGAGATCAAAGTGCCAACATCCGCTGGATCATGGAAAAAGCAAGAGAGTTCCAGAAAAACATCTATTTATGCTTTATTGGCTATGTCTTGGACTGGGTGGATCATAATAAACTGTGGAAAATTCTGAAAGAGATGGGAATACTAGACCACCTGATCTGCCTCTTGAGAAGCCTATATGCAGGTCAGGAAACAATAGTTAGAAATGGACATGGAACAACAGACTGGTTCCAAATAGGAAAAGGAGTACGTCAAGGCTGTATATCGTCACCCTACTTATTTAACTTCTATGCAGAGTACATCATGAGAAACGCTGGGCTGCAAGAAGCACAAGCTGGAATCAAGATTGCCGGGAGAAATATCAATAACCTCAGATATGCAGATGACACCACCCTTATGGCAAAAAGTGAAGAGAACTCAAAAGCATCTTGATGAAAGTGAAAGAGGAGAGTGAAAAAGTTGGCTTAAAGCTCAACATTCAGAAAACGTAGATCATAGCATCTGGTCCCATCACTTCATGGGAAATAGATGGGGAAACAGTGGAAACAGTGGCTGACTTTATTTTGGGGGGCTCCAAAATCACTGCAGATGGTGATTGTAGCCATGAAATTAAAAGATATGTACTCCTTGGAAGGAAAGTTATGACCAACCTAGACAGCATTTTCAAAAGCAAAGACATTACTTTGCCAACAAAGTTCCATCTAGTCAGGCTATGGTTTTTCCAGTAGTCATGTATGGATGTGAGAGTTGGACTGTGAAGAAGGCTGAGCGGCGAAGAATTGATGCTTTTGAACTCTGGTATTAGAGAAGACTCTTGAGAGTCCCTTGGACTACAAAGAGATCCAACCAGTCCATTCTAAAGGAGATCAATCCCTGATGTTCTTTGGAAGGAATGATGCTAAAGCTGAAACTCAGTACTGTGGCCACCTCATGCGAAGAGTTGAATCATTGGAAAAGACTCTGATGCTAGGAGGGGTTTGGGGTAGGAGGAGAAGGGGACGACAGAGGATGAAATGGCTGGATGGCATCATGGACTCTATGGACTTGAGTTTGGGTGCACTCCGGAAGTTGGTGATAGACAGGGAGGCCTGGCGTGCTGCAATCCATGGGGTCGCAAAGAGTCAGACATGACTGAGCAACTGAACTGAACTGAATATATCTAAATAATAGAATTAGGAAAAACAGATTCAAAAGCCAATTGTGAAGCAGAAATACAAATATTCAGGTGAACATTCAGTTCAGTTCAGTTCAGTCGCTCGTTTGTGTCTGACTCTTTGTGATCCCATGAATCATAGGATGCCAGGCCTCCCTGTCCATCACCAACTCCCAGAGTTTACTCAAACTCATGTCCATTGAGTCCGTGATGCCATCCAGCCATCTCATCCTCTGTCGTTCCCTTCTCCTCCTGCCCCCAATCCTTCCCAGCATCAGAATCTTTTCCGATGAGTCAACTCTTCGCATAAGGTGGCCAAAATATTGGGAGTTTCAGCTTTAGCATCAGTCCTTCCAATGAACATCCAGGACTGATCTCCTTTAGGATGGACTGATGGTTTAAAAATGAACTTGGGACTTCCCAGGTGGTCCTAGTGTTACCACTAGGACATACCTGCCAATGCAAAAGATTTAAAAACACTGGTTTAATCCCTGGGTAGGGAAGATCCCTTGGAGGAGGGCATGGCAATCCAGTCCGGTATTCTTCCATGGAGAAACCAATGAACAGAGAAACCTGGCAGGCTACAGTCCATGGGGTCATAAAGAGTCAGACACTTACCATGCAGGCAAAAAGAAACTAGGAATGAGTTTCGTTTTAAATTCCAGAGTTAGGGATGAGCAGTGACTACTCCATCAGAACCAGATTCAATGGTCCATTCACAAGGCCTTTCCTCAATAATGAGGAATAACTAAACCTAGACTGAACAATGCTCTACTTCTGCCTAATCAATAGTAAAACCAAGACTCTGAAGGATAAAGCAGTTTCCAAAAATTTAACAGTGTTCCAGAACAAAGCCCAAAAATAGTTACAGAAAGACAAAAATATCAAGCACCCAAGCAAGTTAAAATTCATAATGTCTTGATTCCAAACAATGATTACTGGGCATGAAAATATTTACAACCGATAATCAGGACATATCAATGAATCAAAAGGGGACAGACTCAGAACTTAAAAAAAAAAAATACTAGGCTTATATGAAAAATACATTTAAAAAGTTATCATAACTTTTTATGTATAACTGTATAACACAAAAACTTAAGAGACATGTAGGACATAAAATGGCTTCCCTCATAGCTCAGTCAGTAAGGAATCTGCCTGCAGTGGAGGAGACCTGGGTTCGATTCATGGGTTGGGAAAATCCCCTGGAGAAGGATATGGCAACCCACTCCAGTATTCTTGCCTGGAAAATCCCACGGACAGAGGAGCCTGGCAGACTACAGTCCATGGGGTCACAAGAGTCAGACCCAACTTAGTGACTAAACCACCATCAGGACATAAAAAGGACTGAACTTTCAGAAATGAAAATAACTATATCTGAGGTTAAAAATATGTAGATGGGAATAACTGCAGCCTAGATGCTGCAGAAGAAAACTAGTAAGATAGAAGACATAGCAATAGAAATTATAGAGGGAAAAAAAGTAAAAATAAAAAGTATAATAAAGCTTTTTGAACTGAATGAAAATGAAAACATACCATATTAGAATTCTGGGGGCTATTAAAGAAGCCTTAAAAAAACCATATCATTGAAGGTCTTTTTTTAGAAAATAAGTTTTCAAATCAATTTCCTTTGCTCTTACCTTAAAAAATTGGGCAAAAGAAAGATCAAGTGAGAGCCAAAGTAAGTAGAAGAAAGAGAATAATAAAGATTAAACTAGAAATCAATGAAATAGGAAACAAAAACAAAATAGAACAATGAAACCAAAAGCTGACTCCTTAAGAAGTAAAGTAAGTATCTGACATCATTTCAGGGTCTACATATGTTTTAAAAAATAAGGGAATTTCATCAACAAATTCATGCTGATACATTCCACAACTCAGATGAAATGGTCAAATTTTTCAAAGACACAACTATCAACACTTAGTCAAGAAATGCAAATCAAAACCACAATGAGGTACCACTTCACACCAGTCAGAATGTCTGCAATCCAAAAATCTGCAAGCAATAAATGCTGGAGAGGGTGTGGAGAGAAGGGAACCTTCCTACACTGTTGGTGGGAATACAAACTGGTACAGCCACTATGGAGAACAGTGTGGAGATTCCTTAAAAAATTGCAAATAGAACTGCCTTATGACCCAGCAATCCCACGGCTGGGCATACACACCAAGGAAACCAGAATTGAAAGAGACACATGTACCCCAATGTTCATCGCAGCACTATTTATAATAGCCAGGACATGGAAACAACCTAGATGTCCATCAGCAGATGAATGGATAAGAAAGCTGCGGTACATATACACAATGGAGTATTACTCAGCCATTAAAAAGAATACATTTGAATCAGTTCTGATGAGATGGATGAAACTGGAGCCAATTATACAGAGTGAAGTAAGCCAGAAAGAAAAACACCAATACAGTATACTAACACATATATATGGAATTTAGAAAGATGGCAATGATGACCCTGTATGCAGGACAGCAAAAAAGACACAGATGTGTATAGTGGACTTTTGGACTCAGAGGGAGAGGGTGAGATGATTTGGGAGAATGGCATTGAAACATGTATAATATCATGTAAGAATCGAATTGCCAGTCTATGTCCGATGCAGGATACAGCAGGCTTGGGACTGGTACACGGGGATGACCCAGAGAGATGTTGGGAGGGGGGTGGGAGGGGGGTTCATGTTTGGGAACGTATGTACACCCGTGGTGGATCCATGTCAATGTATGGCAAAACCAATACAGAATTTTAAAGTAAAATTAAAAAAAAAAAGAAAGAAACAATAGATAAGATGAAAAACCCTACACCTATTGAGGAAATCAAAATTTTAGTTAAAAAACTTGCCCACAAAGATTATTGTTTCAATTCTGAATTCTACCAAACATAAAAGGAAGGATTAATATGAATTCTATGCAAACTCTTCCAGAAAATTAACAAGTAGAGCATGATTCCCAGCTTATTTCTGAGGTAAAAATTACCCTGATACCCAAATCTGACAGAGAAATCATAAGAATAGAAAACTGCAGATCAATATCCATGCTGAAATTTCATGTGAAATTTTCAACCAAATTCTTAACAAATCAAATTCAATTACATATAAAATATAATACACCTTGACCAAGTTGAGCTTACCTCAGCAATCCAAGGTAAGTTTAATATTTTTAAATTGATCAATGTAATCCAACATATTAACAAAAGAAAAAATCATATTATCATCCCAATAGATAAAGAGGAAACAATTTTAACAAATTTCAACATCCATTCTTCACTGAAAAAACTCCACAAACTATCAATAGAGAAGAACTTCAATCTAATAAATAGCATTTATGAATACCTAATATAAACATGACTAAAGGTAAAAAGACCAACTCGATCCTTCTAAAGTCAGGAATAAGACAAAGATAGTATTCTCACCACTTCTCAACACTGAATAAGAGATCCTAGTCAGTGTAATAAGTCAAGAAAAAGAAATAAAAAGTATTTAGATTGGAAAGGATAAGGTAACAGTGTCTTTATTTGCAGATAACATGATTCATTCTGTAGAAAAATCCAAGCTCTACAAAAAAGCTACTAGAACTAACAAATAAGTTTAAAAAAAAACTGCAGGATACAAGACTAATACACAGAAACCAGTTTTATTTCTACATTTAGCAACAATCAACCGGAAATTACAGCTAAAATATCTACATCAATGATAGCATCCAAAAATAAGAAACAAGAGATGAATATGACGAAAGATGTGAAAGCTCTGAACAATGGAAACTATTAAACACCGGTGAAAGAAAAGTTATAAAACCTAAATAAATGGTTCGATATGCAACGTTCATTGCTTGGAAAACTGGACATGGCTAATATTAGCCCTTACCCATTAGTCCTTCTCCAAAGAATCTGCACACTCAAAGCCCTTCCAGTCAAAATCTCAGCATCTCTGTAGAAACTGACAAATGCATTGTAAAATTCATACAGAAATACAAAAGGTCTAGCAAAGCCAAAAGAGCATTTGAAAAAGAACAAAGTCATAGGACTAATACTACCTCATTTCAAAAATTATTACAACAATCACAGTAATTGTGATAATGTGGAATTGTCATAAAGACAGACAAAAAAGCAGTGAAATAGAACAGACTATCCAGAAACAGACCCAAACACAACTGTTTTTTCTTCAAATTCTTTTTATTTACCTATTTGCCTACTTATCTATTTTAATTTTTACTGGAGTATACTCGATTTACAACATTGTGTTAATTTCTGCTGTACAAGAAAGTGATTCAGTTGTACATATCCACACTTTTTTAGATCCTTTTCTCATATACATCATTACAGAGTATCGAGGAGAGTTCCCTCTGCTATATGCTATAGAGTAGGTCCTTATTAGTTACCGGTTTTATATACAATGGTATGTATATGTCAATCCCAATCTCCCAACTTATTGCACCTCCTTTCCCCAGGTAACCATAAGACTGTTTTCTACATCTGTGGCTCTATTTTGTAAATAAGTTCATTTATACAATATGTAAAGATTCTGCTTATAAGGGATATCATAAAATATTTCTCTTTCTCTGTTTGACTTACTTCATTCAGTATGACAATGTCTAGGCTCATCCATGTTGCTGTAAATGGCATTATTTCACCCTTTTTATGGCTAAGTAATATTCCATTGTATATATGTACAACTTCTTTTTTTATAATTAAATTTATTTATTTTTAATTGAAGGATAATTGCTTCACATTCTTGTGTTGGTTTCTGCCAAACATCAACATGAATCACCCATGGGTATAACTATGTCACCTCCCTCTTGAATCTCTTCTCCCTCCCTCCTCATTCCACTCCTCTAGGCTGTTTCCCAAGGCAGCATGGTACTGGCACAAAAATAGCAATATAAATCAAAGAAAAAGATAGAAAGCCCAGAGATAAGCCAACGCACCCACAGGCACATTATTTTTTACAAAGGACACAAAAATATACAGTGGATCAAAAATAGTCTCTTCAATTAGTGCTGCTGTGAAAACTGGACACCTACATGTAAAAGAATGAAATTAGAACACTTCCTTACACCATACACAAAGATAAATTCAAAATGGATTAAAGACCTAAATGTAAAACCAGAAACTATAAAACTCTTAGAGGAAAACACAGGAAGAACACTCAATGACATAAATCACAGCAGGATTCTCCACAACCCATTTCCTAGAGTAATAGAAATAAAAGCAAAACTAAACAAGCAGGACATAATTATATTTAAAAGCTTTTGCACAGCAAAGGAAACTATAAAGAAGGTAAAAAGATAACCATCAGAATGGAAGAAAGTAATAGCAAATGAAACAACAGACAAAGGATTAATTTCCAAAATATACAAGCAGCTCATACAACTCAATACCAGAAAAACAAACAGCCCAATCAAAAAGTAGGAAAAAGACCTAAACAGACATTTCTCCAAGGAAGCCATACAGATGGTTAATAAATACATGAAAAGATGTTCAGCAACACTCATTATTGGAAAAGTGCAAATTAAAACTACAAACTACAATGAGATCACCTCACACCAGTCAGAATGGCCATTATCAAAATATCTACAGAAAATAAATGCCAGAGAGGGTATGGAGAAAAGGGAACCCTACTGCACTGCTGATGGGAATGTAAATTGACACAGCCACTATGGAAGACAGTTTGGAGATTCCTTAAAAATCTGGGAATAAAACTACCACATGACCCAGCAATCTGACTATTAGGCATATGCCCTGAGAAAACCAAAATTGAAAAAGACACATGTACCCCAATGTTCACTGCAGCACTATTTACAATAGCTAGAACATGGAAGCAACCTAGATGTCCATTGACAAATGAATGGATAAAGAACCTGCGGTACATATATACAATGAATAATATCCAGTCATAAAAAGAAATGTATTTGAGTCAGTTCTAATAAGCTGGATGAACCTAGAGCCTATTACACAGAGTGAGGCAAGTCAGAAAGAGAAAGATAAATACTGTATACTAACACATATATATGGAATCTAGAAAGACGGTACTGATGAAATTATTTGCAGGGCAGCAATGGAGACAGAGATATAGAGAACAAACTTTTGGACACGGGGTGGTGGGGAGGAAGGAGGCGGTGAGATGTATGGAGAGAGTTACATGGAAACTTACATTACCATATGTAAAATAGATAGCCAACAGGAATTTGCTGTATGACTCAAGGAACTCAAACAGGGGCTCTGTAACAACTTAACGGGGTGGCATACGGAAGGTGATGGGAGAGAGGTTCAAGAGGGAGGGAATATATGTACACTTACAGCTAATTCATGTTGATTACTGGCAGAAACCAAAATATTTTGTAAAGCAATTATCCTTCAATTAAAAATAAATTAAGTTTTAAAAACCTAGCAATAAAACCACCATATAACCCAGAAATCCCACTTCTAGTCATATACCCTGTGAAACCAAAATTGAAAAAGACACATGTACTCCAGTGCTCACTGCAGCAATATTTACAATAGCTAGGGCTTCCCTGATAGCTCAGTTGATAAAGAATCTGCCTGCAATGCAGGAGACCCCAGTTCAATTCCTGGCTCAGGAAGACCTGCTGGTGAAGGGATAGGCTGCCCACTCCAGTATTCTTGGGCTTCCCTGGTGGTTCACATGGGAAAGAATCAGCCTGCAACGTGGGAGACCTGGGTTCGATCCCTGGATTGGGAAGATCCCTTGAAGAAGGGAAAGGCTACCAACTCCAGGATTCCAGCCTGGAGAATTCCATGGACTGTTTAGTCCATGGGGTCGCAAAGAGTTGGATGCTATTGAGCGACTTTCACTTTCACGACAAGGAAACAACTGAGATGCCCACTGACAGATGAATGGATAAATAAGCTGTGGTACATTTATACAATAAAACATTACTTAGATATAAAAAGGAATGCATTTGAGTCAGTTCTAATGAGGTAGATGAACCTGAAGCCTATTATACAGAGTGAAGTCAGTCAGAGAAAAACAAGTATCGTATACTAATGCATATGCTTGGAATTTAGAAAGACACTACTTAGGAGCCCATTTGCAGGGCGGCGATGGAGACAAAAAGAAAACAGATCCCTGGATATGGGGTGGGAGCGAGGAAGGGGTGGAATGTAAGGAGACAGTAATATGGAAACATACACATTGCCATATGTAAAATACACAGCCAATGGGAATCTGCAGTATGACTCAGGGAACTCAAACACAACTGATTTTGACAAAGGTAAAAAGGTAATTCAGTAGAGAAACAACTTGTCAAAAATATGGGGTTAGAACTATTGGATTGTTGTTCTAGTTCAAGCAGAAGATAATAAGAAGTGACAAGAATACACAGAACTATACAAAAAAGATCTTCATGACCAAGATAACCATGATGGTGTGATCACTCACCTAGAGCCAGACATCCTGGAATGTTAAGTCAAGTGGGCCTTAGGAAGCTTCGCCAAGAACAAAGCTAGTGGAAGTGATGGAATTCCAGTTGAGCTATTTCAAATCCTAGAAGATGATGCTGTGAAAGTGCTGCACTCAATATGTCAGCACATTTGGAAAACTCAGCAGTGGCCACAAGACTGGAAAAGGTCAGTTTTCATATCAATCCCAAAGAAAGGCAATGCTAAAGAAAGTTCAAACTACCAACAATTGGACTTATTTCACACACTAGCAAAGTAACGCTCAAAATTCTCCAAGCCAGGCTTCAACAGTATGTGACCTGAGAAATTCCAGATGTTCAAGTTGGATTTAGAAAAGGCAGAGGAACCAGAGATCCAATTGCCAACATCCACTGGATCACAGAAAAAGCAAGAGAGTTCCAGAAAATCACTTCTGCTTTATTGATTTCACCAAAGCCTTTGACTATGTGGATCGCAACAGACTGTGGAAATTTCTTAAGAGATGGAAATATCAGACCACCTGATCTGCCTCCTGTGAAATCTATATGTAGGTCAAGAAGTAACAGTTAGAACTGGACATGGAACAACAGACTGCTTCCAAATCGGGAAAGTATGTCAAGGCTGTATATTGTCACCCTGCTTATTTAACTTATGTGCAGAATACATATTGAGAAATGCCAGGCAGGATGAAGCACAAGCTGGAATCAAGATTGCCAGGAGAAATATCAATAACCTCAGATATGCAGATGGCACCACCTTTAAGGCAGAAAGTAAAGAACTAAAGACCCTCTTGATGAAAGAGAAAGAGGAGAGTGAAAAAGCTGGCTTAAAGCTCAACATTCAGAAAACTAAGATCATGGCATCCAGTCCCATCACTTCATGGCAAATAGATGGGGAAAACAATGGAAGCAGTGACAGACTTTACTTTGGGGTCTCCAAAATCACTGCGGATGGTGACTGCAGCCATGAAGTTAAAAGATGCTTCTTCTGTGGAAGAAAAGCTATCACCATCCTAGACAGCATATTAAAAAGCAGAGACATTACTTTGCCAACAAAGGTCCATCCAATCAAAGCTATGGTTTTTCCAGTAGTCATGTATGGATGTGAGAGTTGGACTATAAAGAAAGTTGAGCACTGAGAAACTGATGCTTTTGAACCGTGTTGTTGGAGAAGACTCTTGAGAGTCCCTTGGACTGCAAGGAGATCCAACCAGTACATCCTAAAGGAAATCATCCCTGAATGTTCATTGGAAGGACTGATGTTGAAGCTGAAACTCCAATACTTTGGCCACCTGATGCAAAAAACTGACCCACTGGAAAAGACCCTGATGATGGGAAAGATCGAAAGCAGGAGTAGAAGGGGACAACAGAGGATGAGATAGTTGGATGCCATCACTGACTCGATGGACATGTGTTTGAGCAAGCTCCAGGAGTTGGGGATGGACAGAAAAGCCTGGTGTGATGCAGTCCATGGGGTCACAAAGAGTAGGACATGACTGAGAAACTGAACTGTAGTTCAGTTTCTAAACTGTGTCCAAAAATTTGCAACCCAGGATGCAGCATGCCAGGTTTCCTGTCCCTCACTATCTCCTGGAGTTTGCTGAAACTCATGTCCATTGAGTTGATGCCATCATCACTGATAAGAGGATGAAAAAGACACACTGAAAGATATACAAGTCAAGACAGAACATTTGAAAGCATACATCTGATAAGGAACTTAAAACCATATTATACAGGGAATTCTCTAAACTCAGTAATAAGAAAATAAACATCCCAACAAGATAATAGGCAAGACATCTGAACAGATGCCTCACCAGGATGATACCCATCTAGAAAATTATCACATAAACACATGCTCACCATCATTTGTCATTCAGTTCAGTTCGGACATGCAAACAAAAGTGCACGGCACGTCTAGAAGAATGGCTAACATTAAAATGACTGGCCATACAGAGTACTGCCATAGGTAAGAGGAATGAAAACACTCATGGTGCCAGTGGGAATATATCAGCACTACCACTATTGAGAAATATTCTAGTTATTTCAGAAGAGGTTAAATGTATACCTGCCATAAGTGCCAGAAAATATGTCCCCATGTATTTTCCCATGAGGAGTGAAAGCATATGTGCACACAAAGACTTGTACGTGAATGTGCAGAGCAGACTTCTTTGTGTAATACTCAAATAGGCAAAGAGCCAAAACAGCCATCAACAGATGAGGGAACAAAAACACTCTGGTGTATTCAATTCAATTGGATATACCAATTGAATTCAAAATTCACAGTTTTAATATCCAAATTGTATTGGATATACCAATACTATTCACTAATAAACAGAAGAAACTATTGACACACACTTTACTATGAATAAATCTCAAAAACTAAAATAAAGAATAAAATGCAGACAAATTAGAGTACACACTATATGATTTGTGTATATAACACTCAAGAAAGTGCCCATCAGTGCAGACAGGGTATGGGAATGCAGACGTGGAAGGAGCCCATTACCAAGGTGCCCAAAGAAATGGGTGATGGACATCTTCATTTCCTTAATTTTGGTCATAGTTCCTCAAGTATATACAAGTCAGAACTCATCACGAGGCATAATTTAAATAAATGCCATTATTAGGTCAATTATATTCTCAATGGAGTTATTAAAAACACACCAAAAAAAGGATGAGAAAGTGAGGTATAAACACAACAAGAAAATGGTTTTTTTTTTTATTAAAAAAAAAAAGAAAATGTTTTAAAAACCACCCTACTACACTCAATGTTAGTGTATTTCAATCAAAAAAATGCTTCACGGCTTCCCTGAAAGCTCAATGATAGATAATCCTCCTGCCAACGCAGGAAACATGAGTTCAATTCCTGATTCTGAAGGATTCCGCATGCCGCAGAGCAACTAATCCTGTGCACCACAACTATTGAGCCTATGCTCTAGAACCCGGGACCCACAACTACTGAAGCCCACATACCCGAGAGCTCATGCTCTGCAAGAAGCAGCCGCTGCAATGAGAAGCCTGCACACCACAACTTTAGAGTTGACCCCGCTCACCACAACTAGAAAGCCCACACAGCAATGAAGACCCAGCATGGCCAAAAAATATATAGAAAAATAATTTTAAAAATTTAAATGCTTCAGATGTCACTCAGGCTCTAACCACCTTCATACCCCATGGGGTCTCAGCTCAAAAAGAGAGCCAGGCACTGCCCCTGAAGAAACACCCACTGTGTGGTAAGAAGCCACTCAGAAACATAGAGCTTAATTATTCATTAGATCTCCCCATCAGAGTTCTTCATAGGGAAGTGTTTAAAAAAAATGCCTAGAAAACTTTCCTTGGAAGTTCATACTTAGTTTTTGTTTTTCACAAAGCCAGATAATAATCATTTATGGCTTTTTTTCCTTGCTCCTTTTTATGTTACAGCACAGGATGGTTTGTTAACACATTCACTGCTTCACCAAGCATTCATTTAGCATGTCCTGTGCCCAAAGAAACGTTCCAACTGCAGTTGGGAAGAAAAAAGTTTCGCCCCCTTTCTGGTGACATCTGCGTTTTAAACCAAGTTGAAACAAGTAGAAAATAAGAACAAAGGCATTAAGACAGAACATAAATACCAAGCACAAAGAGACCGAGAGAGGGGGAGTCATAAGCAAGGGTTGTCTGGAAGGATGAGATAATAGGTTCACCGTTCATCAAAATTGTTGAGGCCAGATCTCTGCATGAGAATAAAAAGGATCCTCAGGCTGCCACCATCCTTCCTTCAGTGAATCTGTGAGGAGACAAGGTGAGGACGCAAGTTCAGAGGGGAAAGAGGATTCACATTTCAGAATCAGCGCTTACGCAACAGCTCTACACTGGGAAATGTGCCAGGTGTTAGAAATGCCAAGAAAGATGCGGATGTGGTTTCCATCCAAGAGGCACTTTTAATGTCAAGGAGAAAGAAGCATGGAAATGCATGAGAGCACACATATGATAAATATTTTAACAAAAATGGAGCAGAGGCTATGAGACCATGAAAGAAAGTATCTGTGAAAGCCAGAGGGGCTTTGTAGAGAAAATATTTGCACTGAATATTGTGGATGAGGCTCTTATTAGAAAAGCAAGACAGGCATACTTTTGGCAAATATTTTTAAGCAAGTTATAAGAATTGCATTAAAGGAATATCATATTGTCAGAATAGAGGATTGATGGTAAGATCAGAATCAAGGAAGCCAGTTAGGAAATGACTACAAAAATTCAAGTAACAAATGGTAAGATGTTGAATTAAAACAGTGGCAGTTAGGATAAAAAAGAGCATAGAGACTTAAGTATCCAGGATGCTGAGTCCATTACAACAAAGACAAATCTGAAACCATGTAGAAAAGGAAGATCTTAGAGAACACACCAAGAACAGAGAAAGGACAAGACCGAGAACACACCTGCCTCAAGGTGACATAAAACACATTTCCCCAAAGCAGCATGTGAAAAAGTACAAAACCACACAGCAGGATTAAAAAGCAGAGACATCACTTTGCCAACAAAGTTCCATCTAATCAAAGCTATGGTTTTTCCAGTAGTCATGTATGGATGTGAGAATTGGACTATAAAGAAAGCTGAGTGCTGAAGAATTGATGCTTTTGAACTATGGTGTTGGAGAAGACTCTTGAGAGTTCCTTGGACTGCAAGGAGATCCAACCAGTCCATCCTAAAGGAAATCAGTCCTGAATATTCATTGGAAGAACTGATGCTGAAGCTGAAACTCCAATACTTTGGCCACCTGATACAAAGAACTGACTCATTGGAAAAGACCTTGATGCTGGGAAAGACTGAAGGCAAGAGGAGAAGGGAACGACAGAGGATGAGATGGTTGGAAGGCCTCACCGACTCCATGGACATGAATTTGAGTAAGCTCTGGGAGTTGGTGATGGACAGGGCCTGCGTGCTGCAGTCTATGGGACTGCAAAGAGTTGGACAGGATTGAGTGACTGAACTGAACACAGCAGTTCAGAGGTATAAGAAGAGAGTCCTGGTTAAATTTAGATGAACTAAAAGTGTACAGATGAGAAAGCAGAGAGCGGGTGGACGAGGCCAAGTGTGAGAGACCTGGAGGATGAGGCGCACGTAGCTGAGGGAGAAGCCACCACACTCCAGGGCCCGCCACTGATGGACACAGGCAGGGCAGAATGTGAGGGACTTGGACTGACCAACAGGGAGACAGGAGGTCAGCAAGGTCTGAGGGAGGGTAGAAAAAACAATTATTTGAAGCCACCACCTCTGAGCTGCTGCAAGGATTCAGAAAAACCAACCCAGAATATGCTACTTTGGCCTGTGGATTATTTTGAACTGAAGGCAGTCAAAACCCAGAAGTCTCAGGAAAAGGGTTTTGCCTCCCCTTTAACCACCTAGAAGAAATTAGAAGGGGGCCAGGAACAAGAAGACAGCTACCGCCAGAGATAACTTTTTCCTCTGCGAGACTTATCTGCATGAAGAGCAACTGTGTTTACCAAACCTTGCTCCTTTCCTCTCACAGTGAAAGCCCTCTTTCTTTTTGAAGCCTCAGAGCCCTACCGCTTTTCTTAGCTCAGATGGTACATAAGCCTCGATCATTTGGCTGGTTTTGAGTCTCATTTCTTTGTGGGAATTGTGTACATATGAAATTAAATTTGTCTTTCTCTCATTAACCTGTCTCATGTCAATTTAATTATTAGGCCAGCCACAGAACTCAGAAGATAAGGAGGGGAAAGTTTTCATCCCCTACACTGCAAAGTCAGCTTTGAGCATGGAAGGTCCTCAGAAGCTACGCTAAGAACTGAACAGAGAACAGAACAACAGACGTGATGGTGAGAGAGGATTTTCCTGCAGCCAAGTGTGGGATGTGCTACATCCCAGAAGGCAAAGGCAAGAAAACCCACAAGATGTGATAAGACTCTCACAAAGAAGCCACATGCAGGAAATAAGTCATTAAGTGCCAAGTCAGGAACTAGGATGACAGGATTTCCCACTAATGGTTATGTTGACCAAATGGTGAAACAATCACTATTATAAGCTCAATTCTCTTACCCATCCTGAGCATCCAGCATATGTTCTTGACAGCGAAATGTTGGAAAATATTGTTAATGTACTTGGGTCGGTGCACTGGTACTGTGATAATATGAAATATATTAATACTAAGAGCAAGTAGATTACTCTGATGTCTTCATTGCATAAATATCATCTGTTTCCCTGTGTGCAAAATGGGTCCTTTGTCTGTAAACTATTAGAAAGGTTCGTGGCATACAGTTGTGCTCTATTACCAATCGTTTATAATCTATAGAATGTGACCCTGACATTCCAGAGATTGCTGTTTATAAATGTCCAGAGTTGTGTCCTCTTCCAGACGCTAAAAGCAAAATACGCAGTTGGGGTGGGGGGCACCATGGAAAGAACACAAACTGTGTTCTTTCACAGCCACTGTGAAAACAGAGGCTGGTTTTCAAATAGAATGAGAAACAGCTTTACAGGAATTCCCCAACCTAACAGAAATCCATCCAACTCTTGCTACACAGGAGCTGATCGATACCCTTACTGTCAGAAGCAAACAGAAAAGTCTCATCTTCAAAGCTAAGATTGTGATTGATTTTCCTCCAAGAGCCCCGGAGGATACAAACTGCAGAATGGCTTTCGGCAACTAAATGCCCCAGGCTGACCCTCTCGCCTTGAATGTGCAGGCATGTGCAGCAGTGCCGGTTACAGTGGAGGTGGAAACCTCCAGGCCTGAAAAGCAGGCGGGACGATGATCCTGATGCAGCAAGGGTACGATGCTGTTAATAGAGAGCGGCTCTAACCCAGTGTCTGTTCCAGAGCACACCCAGGGCCCTCCTTCCATCACTGGGGACCCCCTCCTATACCTGGCACGTGGTCCTTCCTGCGTCCTCCCTGCACATACCACTGGCTCTGGACTGTAATTATTCTCGCCGCCGGCACGGCAGCCCATGGTCTTTGCTTTGGTTACGTGGCAGCAGCACAGGGATGGGTGAGGAGCAGGCTGAACCACAGACGGGGCTGAGGAGCAAGCGGCTCGGGGTGGACAACTGTAGGACAGCCGCACCCACAGACGAGTACCGGACCCTTTCCAGGAACTCAGGTGGGCAACCCCCACAAACTGAACGTGCTTTCTTCCAATTTCACACTTCTAATCAGGGATGAAACCATTCCATGAAAACCCATGGCACAGCGATTCAAGCAACTGTCGATAATTATTAAAATTGTTCATATAAATTTTATTCACACTTTAATAGCTTCCATTTTGAAAAACTGGTATGTAAAATCTAAATTTAAAATATTCCTACACTGTTGGTGGGAATGCAAATAGTACAGCCACTATGGAGAACAGTGTGGAGATTCCTTTAAAAATTGCAAATAGAACTACCTTATGACCCAGCAATCCCACTGCTGGGCATACACACTGAGGAAACCAGAATTGAAAGAGACACATGTACCCCAATGTTCATTGCAGCACTGTTTATAATAGCCAGGACATGGAAACAACCTAGATGTCCATCAGCAGATGAATGGATAAGAAAGCTGTGGTACATATACACAATGGAGTATTACTCAGCCTTTAAAAAGAATACATTTGAATCAGTTCTGATGAGATGGATGAAACTGGAGCCAATTATACAGAGTGAAGTAAGCCAGAAAGAAAAACACCAATACAGTATACTAACACATATATATGGAATTTAGAAAGATGGCAATGATGACCCTGTATGCAGGACAGCAAAAAAGACACAGATGTGTATAATGGACTTTTGGACTCAGAGGGAGAGGGAGAGGGTGAGATGACTTGGGAGAATGGCATTGAAACATGCATAATATCATGTAAGAATCGAATTGCCAGTCTATGTCCGATGCAGGATATGGCACGCTTGGGACTGGTGCGCGGGGATGACCCAGGGAGATGTTGTGGGGAGGGGGGTGGGAGGGGGGTTCAGGTTTGGGAGCACATGTACACCCGTGGTGGATTCATGTCAATGTATGGCAAAACCAATACAGAATTGTAAAGTAAAATAAAAAATTAATTAATTAAAAAAAAATAAAATAATAAAATAAAATATTCCAGTCTTTAAAGAGTAACAACATTAGGTAAAGAATATTTACTATCTTTCAAAACACCATGTTTTAAATCACCTGATGGGGTGAACATTGATGGGAGCCAGCGTGAGGAACTCCGCCCATGGCAAAGGTCATGAGGAAGGAAGCTTGGCATACGCAAAGGCGTGATCAAGCCTCAGAAAACCCCCTGTTCCCGAGCATCTACCCCAAAACCAGAGTACTTTACGGAGCTCTCCCTCATAACCATTTCTCACAGAGAAGGAGTTAACTTGCAGCTCCAGTTAATAAAAATTCCTGGGCGTGACAAGAGTGTTTCAACTTGCGAACTCTGAAGGTTCTCTGGCCTGCCTGATCAGGTTCCTCAGGCCACATGTGATTGTTTACAGCCTCCCAACCTTGAGAGACACGAGATGTTTTAAAACTTTCTAAATACAGACTCTTTTGAGAAGTTAGAAGATCATTAGTATAGTATTAGTGGGTTGATTAGGAATTATATTGGTGAAGGGTTTTTTCATTTGTCCTGCCAATAATCACTGCTAACTCCCTGCCCTGGGTGTGACAAGGATGTCTCCGGTCAAACCTCTCTGCTGACAGACTAGCTTGTGTGACAACCTCTCAATCATAAACAGCACAAAGAGTTTGGAGTATTAGCGTAGGGCTTTTTTCACTGATGAGTTAATGATTGCCATCAGGCCTCCATATCCTTAGGCACCTGGGAATATATTAATCAATGTATTTGGAATATAGAAAGGGAAATATAGTAGTTTCTTGATGTTAGTAATACTAGACTTTTGAGTTAATGAATCTTCTCTTTTGTTATAGATCACTGTACTTTGTTATAAATCACTATAAATCACTATGCAAAGTGTAACTTTATCACTATCTTAAGACAAAATAGATCTTAAGGGGAACATTGGTGAAGGGTTTACATTTGTTGAGCCAATATTTGCTGCTAAATCTCCATATTCCTGCCCTTATACTCCAGTACTCTTGCCTGGAAAATCCCATGGACAGAGGAGCCTGGTGGGCTGTAGTCCATGGGGTCGCTAAGAGTCGGACATGACTGAGCAACTTTCCTTTCACTTTTCTCCTCCATGCATTGGAGAAGGAAATGGCAACCCACTCCAGTGTTCTTGCCTGGAGAATCCCAGGGACGGGGGAGCCTGGTGGGCTGCCGTCTATAGGGTCGCACAGAGTCGGACACGACTGAAGCGACTTAGCAGCAGCAGCAGCAGCAGCATAATGAATATAACTAGCATATAGAGGAAATAAGTATTAACCTTTAAGATAAATCATGTTAAACCTTAGGTTAAGTAAATTCCTTTCTTGATTGTAACTCACTACACCCTCACCCTATAGGAATGCAACTTTATTTGAAGGGTGGCACCTGACTTAAGAAAAAAATCACCCCTGGAAAAATAAGTTTTCTGGTTAACTGATCGGTATCAGGGCCATAAAATGTCAGCAGACCTCATGGCCAGAAGATGATGAAACTCATAAGACCTTTGTATAATTTTATATGAAGCACCTGATTGTGACAAGGATCAGGTCTGCTGACCCCCGCGTGACTCTGTATTCATCCCTATGTATAACAAAAAGGTATATAAACAAGTCTGAAAAATAAAGAAATCGGATCAGTTTCTGGAAAGACTGATTCCCCCATGTTGTTCCTTTCTTGCTCCCCGCTTTCCTGGCTGAATTCCTATCTGAAATGTGGGTGCTCACCAAGCCTGCCGATTCTGCCTGGGCTTCTGGGATCAGACCGGGGAGGCCTCAGTGCCTCCTCTCCTTCGAGAGAATGGAAAGACGCCTGTGGCCTAAGTAGGTGGTGATTGGTATTCCATGTAAACCAGTTATTCAGCCTCTTTTCTCCACTAATTCTCCTACTACACTATCTGTTTCTAATCTCTATATATATCTGTAATTAAATAAGTTTTTTCCAGGACGCCGATTCCATCCCACCTTCGAATTACCCTGGATCCACCAGGGCTGGACCCCGGCAGAACATACTGCATCTTATTGCGCCCAAATAACAACTGTTTCAGTCATGAGATACATCAGGTTACCAGTCTGAACATAGCTATTTGCAGAAAGGCAAGTCCTTATTATTGATCTCACAAACCAGTTCAAGAAATGAGGATGGTTAGAACGAGAAGGGGAAGGATTAAAAGCAAAATCTAACCTGATAGCTAATACCATAACCCAAATCAACAATCCCCAAACCTGATAAATCATCAGACTCTGCACTGCCTACACCCAATACCAGCTGCCATCACTAATTACCCATCTCCTGGCTATCAGATCACCTTCACTCACATGCATTGTGTAATGTGGGATCTTAAATAACTGTATGGCAGAGACTCAGGTTGCTGTGACTCAGAGACCAGAAGGTAGCTGACACTGAGTTCAGAGTATTGAGAGATCCACAGAGAAATATTTCTAAAAAATAATAATTGTTCAATCTTCTTTCCTTTCCTTCCCCCAAAAGTATCAGGTTTCCCTTAAACCATAAATATTTTTTCCCAAGAATAAGAGTTCTCTGATTCATGAATTTTTTACATTTTTTCTGAACCCTTTTACACGAGATAGCTAAGTATGCAGTCCCATAAAATTTTCTAGTTATTTCAAAAGGAAGACAGATTCCTCAAATTGGAAACTGAAATAGAAGCTGGGAAATGGAGATGAAACCTAAGACTGAAACATGAAAACTATAAATCCAGTGAGTCAAGTCCTCCTGATATTTCAAAGATACTATTTGATTTCTCTTATCTCAAAGCATTCACAGAATTTCAATTTCATCACTGAGTCAAATAAAGACTCAAAAGTGGGCTTCAAATCAGACCTCACCAGGAAAAATTTTAAAAACATATCAACATTTGAAATGTTGAACAAAGATCAAACACTTCGTTTTGCAAGGCCTTCATTCTCCTTCCACCAAGAAGTCTCCACCAGCTTTCTGGAGGCCTGGTGGACACCTGTGGTTTTTCAGCAAATGGATGCCTGGAGATGCTGGATTCAGCAGTGAGGTCAGAAAACCTAACCCTCATGAAAGGTGCTTGAGGGTCCCCACCCCGATGTTCGCAGCAACCCTGCTCCTCAGCTTGACTACTCAACGATCCTCATGAGTCCAATGAGACACCAAGAAAGAGCCAAACTGACAGATTTTGGCTGCACCATCCATCACCTGGAAGATTTTATAGAAGTACCTCAGTCTCAGGGACTCTCAAGAGTCTTCTACATCACCACAATTTAAAAGTATCAATTCTTTGGTGCTCAGTCCTCTTTATGGTCCACCTCTCATATCTGTACGTGATTACTGAAAAAACTATAGCTTTGACGACATGGTCCTTTGTCAACAAAGTGATGCTTCTGCTTTTTATATGCTGTCTAGGTTTGTCATAGCTTTTCTTCCAAGGAGTAAGCCTCTTTTAATTTAATGGCTGCAGTCACAGTCTGCAGTGATTTTGGAGCCAAGAAAATAGGGTCTGTCACTATTTTCATTTTTCACCCATCTATTTGCCATGAAGTGATGGAACCAAATGCTATGATCTTAGTTTTTCGGATGCTGAGATTTAAGCCTGCTTTTTAATTCCCCTCTTTCGTCTTCAACAAGAGGCTCTTTAGTTCCTCTTCGCTTTCTGCCATTAGGGTGGTGAGGTCATCTGCATATCTGACATTATTTATATGTCTCCCAGCAATCTTGATTCCAGCTTGAGCTTCATGCAGCCTTGCATTTCACATGATGGACTCTGCTGCTGCTGCTGCTAAGTCACTTCAGTTGTATCCGACTCTGTGCGACCCCATAGACGGCAGCCCACCACGCTCCCCCATCCCTGGGATTCTCCAGACAAGAACATTGGAGTGGGTTGCCATTTCCTTCTCCAATGCATGAAAGTGAAAAGTGAAAGTGAAGTTGCTCAGTTGTATCCGACTCCTAGAGACTCGATGGACTGCAGCCTACCAGGAACCTCCATCCATGGGATTTGCCAGGCAAGAGTACTGGAGTGGGTTGCCATTGCCTTCTCCAGATGGACTCTGCATAGAAGTTAAATAACCAGTGCAATGAATACAGCCTTGATGTACTCCTTTCCCAATTCTGAACCAGTCCACTGTTACATGTCCATGTCTAATTGCTTCTTCTTGACCTACATACATGTTTCTCAGGAGGTGCAGTAGTCAGAACATTCTTTGGCACTGCTCTTCTTTGGGATTGGAATGATAACTGACCTTTGCCAGTCTTGTGGCCACTGTGGAGTCTTCCAAATTGGCTGACATACTTAATTCAGCATTTTAACAGCATCATCTTTTAGGATCTGAAATAGCTCAACTGGAATTTCATTACCTCTACTAGTTTTGTTCGTAGTAATGCTTAAAACTTAACATCCAGAAAACTAAGATCATGGCATCTGGTCCTATCACTTCATGGGAAATAGATGGGGAAACAGTGGAAACAGTGTCAGACTTTATTTCTTTGGGCTCCAAAGAAACTGCAGATGGTGATTGCAGCCATGAAATTAAAAGACGCTTACTCCTTGGAAGAAAAGTTATGACCAACCTAGATAGCATATTCAAAAGTAGCGACATTACTTTGACAACAAAGGTCCATCTAGTCAAGGCTATGGTTTTCCCAGTGGTCATGTATGGATGTGAGAGTTGGACTGAGTGCCGAAGAATTGATGCTTTTGAACTGTGGTGTTGGAGAAGACTCTTGAGAGTCCCTTGAACTGCAAAGAGATCCAACCAGTACATTCTAAAGGAGATCAGTCCTGGGTGTTCATTGGAAAGACTGGAGGCTGAAACTCCAAAACTTTGGCCACCTCATGCAAAGAGTTGACTCATTGGAAGTTGAGTCATTGAAGTTGACTCTGATGCTGGGAGGGATTGGGGGCAGGAGGAGAAGGGGACAACAGAGGATGAGATGGCTAGATGGCATCACAGACTCGATGGACATGGGTTTGGGTAAACTCCGGGAGCTGGTGATGGACAGGGAGGCCTGGTGTGCTGCGATTCATGGGGTTGCAAAGAGTCGGACACGACTAAGCAACTGAACTGAACTGAATGCTTCCTAAGGTCCACTTGACTTCGCAATCCAGGATGTCTTGCTCTAGGTGAATGATCACACCATCGTGATTATCTGAGTCATTAAGATCTCTTTTGCACAGTTCTGTGTATTCTTGCCACCTCTTCTTAATATTTTCTGCTTTTCTTATGTCCATACCATTTCTCCCTTTATCGTGCCCATCTTTGCATGAAATATTCCCTTGGTATTTCCAATTTTTTGAAGAGATCTCTAGTCTTTCCCATTCTATTGTTTTTGTAGATTTTTCTGCATTGTTCACTTAGGAAGGCTTTCTTATCTCTCCTTGCTATTCTTGGAACTCTGCATTCAGATCTATATATCCTTCCTTTTCCCCTTTGCCTTTTGCTTCTCTTCTTTGCTCAGCTATTTGTAAGGCCTCCTCAGATAACCATTTTGCCTTTTTGCATTTCTTTTTCTTGGGGGTGATTTTGATCACCACCTCCTGTACAACATCATGAACCTCTGTTCACAGCTCTTTGGGCATTCTGTCTATCAGATCTAATCCCTTGAATCTATTTGTCACTTCTACTGTATAATGATAAGGGATTTGATTCAGGTCACAGCTGAAAGGCCTAGTAGTTTTCCCTACTTTCTTCATTCTAATCCTGAATTCTGCAGTAAGGAGTTCATGATCTGAGCCACAGTCAGCTCCAAGGAGGTCTAGTTTTTGCTGACTGCATAGAGCTTCTCCAATTTTGGCTGCAAAGAACATAATCAATCTGATTTCAGTAGTGACCATCTGGTAATGCCCATGTGTAGAGTCATCTCTTGCGTTGTTAGAAGAGGCTTTGGCTATGACCGGTATGTTCTCTTGGCAAAACTCTGTTAGCCTTTGCCCTGCTTCATTCTGTACTCTTAGGCCAAACTTGCCTGTTATTCCAGTTATCTCTTGACTTCCTACTTTTACATTCCAATCCTCTATGACATCTTTTTTTGGTGTTAGTTTTAGAAGGTCTTGTAGGTCTTCATAGAACCATTCAATTTCAGCCTCTTCAGCATTAGTGTTTGGGGCATAGACTTGGATTACTGTGATACTGGATCGTTTGCCTTGGAAATGAACAGAGATCATTCTGTCATTTTTGAGATTGCACCCAGACCCTTTGTTGACTATGAGGGCTACTCCATTTCTTCTAAGGATTCTTATCCACAGTAGTAGATATAATGGTCATCTGAATTAAATTCACCCATTCCTGTTCATTTTAGCTCACTGAATCCTAAAATGTTGATGTTCACTCTTGCCATCTCCTGTTTGACTACTTTCAATTTACCTGGACTCATGGAACTAATATTCCAGGTTCCTGTGCAATACTGTTCTTTATAGCATCGGACTTTACTTTCACCACTAGACATATCCACTACAGGGCAATGTTTCTGCTTAGGCTCAGCCTCTTCATTCCTTCTGAAGGTATTTCTCTGCTCTTTTCCAGTTGCATACTGGACACCTACTGACCTGGAGGGTTCATCTTTCAGTGTCATATCTTTCTGCCTTTTCATACTGGGTTGTCAGAAGGGATAAATGGGCCTGCTGGGGTACAGTTCTAAGACAGTTAGTACAACTGCAGAACTAGCCCACAAAACAGAGAGTTAAGAGCTACTTTATTGAAATTTCTGTGTGACTATTTGAATTATTCATCTATAAGAGACAATTTGAGAACATGGTGTTGCAGAAAAAGATAGGGTATTAGAGGACAGTCACATCCCAGGTCTCCAGTGAGACCCTGGGATGGGGTGCCAAGTGAGGGTCCTTGACTTCAAGCAGGAAGGAATTCAAGAACTAGCCAGAATAAAGTGAAAGCAGGTTTATTTAGAGAGATACACATTCTATAGACAGAATTTGGTCTGTCTCAGAAAGTGAAAGAGAAACACATTCCACAGATGGAGTGTGGGCCATCTCAGAAGGCAAAAGGTATGAGTGGTTAGTTTTTATGGGCTGGGTAATGCCATGGGCTCATGAGTGTGAGAACTGTTCCAGCTCTTCTGGGAAAGGGGCAGGGAGTTCCAGGAATTGGGCCACCACCTACTTTTGGCCCTTTCATGGTCAGCCACAGAACTGTTGTGGCACCTGTGAGTGTGTCGTTCAGCCGACGTATTAACAATGTGTGTATAATAAGGTGCAAGATCTAGTGGAGGTTGACTCGTCTGCCAACCTGGACCTCGTTGGTTCTAGCCAGTTTATGTAGTGTCCTTAATGGCTATATCATTCTTTTAAAGGTTGCGCTCTGTCCTTTCCTTTCTCATGGAGACACAAAGATCAGGAACTCTGAGGCTTCCAGTTGGTTATCCTCCAGGATCACGTATAGATTTTGTGAAAGAGGCTCTCGGGTGGAAAATAAACCACAAGATGAGATGTGCTCAAAATTGAAATTGGCTTCTCATTTTCACTTCTTACATGTGATCTGGGTTGAAGAGGAAAACTGGAAGGGAATTTGTTCACTGAACTTTAACATTCAGCCCTTATATCTGAATTTCAAGGCTGGCAGCATCTTTACCCATCATATTGGTAACCCTTTTAATTTTATACAGGAGGAAAGTGAAGCCCAATGCAAAGTTATTCCTTTAGAAATACAATGACTAACTAGAGAACTGGGGATTTCTGCTGCTACCCATTCAAATGCAGTCCTTGGTTCTAAAAGGCTTGCCTTTGATTCTCTGCCTGTGTGTGTCAGAACTGGCCTGGCCTCACTGGACCCCCACCTCCTAGAGTCTCCCTCCACTCCTTTCTCTGCCCACTGCTTTGCCTCATATTATCATAGCTTTGTATTATTTTAGATTTTAGCATTCATCTCCCAGGAAAGTGACTTCATTTTAATAAAACTCTCAACCCTGAGACTTTCAGAGTAACTTCCAAAATGTCACCCGAAAGGGCCTTAGTATTTCCATTGAGAATATTTCAAGTTCTGCCTAGGATAAGCACATTAATAAGAAGAGGAAGGGGTCACACAAATCAGAGAAAACTCATAGGAAAACCCTACTCAGTTTGCAGAAGAAATCTGTGACACTAATATTATCAAGGTCACAATATAAAATTATGTGTGCTTTGAATAGGCCTATACATATCATGTACCTTTTCCATGATAAAATAATTTGAGTCTTTGGAATGTTGTATCCTTCTTTGCTATAGGCATTTTTTATTATTCTACATCCTGATAATGATGCAGAAAGCTCAGCTTATCTGTACACTGGTGCCGAACTGAATCTCAGAGACAGAATTTTGGGTGAAGTAGATAAGGACAGCTTCATTGCTTTGGCAGGCAAAGGGGGCCACAGTAGACTACAATCTACACTAAAAAATATCGAGCTCTGGCCTTCATCAGCTATAATTTTGCAAAGAATGAGTTTCTCAGGTTTAATTTAAGCAAGTAATTGTCTCTACACACATGGAGACAGTGCCTGTGCATGCAGACACAGAGCTAAACACCCCTGGGGCATGGAGTCAGCCGATATGGACACACACCTGGCCTCCAGCCATGGTTGCTGTCCCTGTGACTTTGGGAACCAAGGTTATCACTGCCTCCCTCTCTCTTCCTGCCCATTAGGCAAACCAGCACCCACAACTCCCGAAGCTCAACTGGTTATTTCCAAAGAGAAAAGAAAATGGTATCAAACAACTGTACCAGTGTTCCTCCCCGCATTTCTTTTCAGAAACAAACTCTTTATCCACAAGGAACGAGCAGATCCCTTAGCAGCACATCTGCAATCTGGAGACACCTCTTCTGTGCTTTGTTTCCTTCACATGTTTTCTGCAGCCACAGTCCAAATGTTCACCACTCTGTTCTAGCTGTTCTCCAACAAGCCAAGCTTTCATATTTGTTTTCCTTTACTTACGCAGAGCTCTTGACCGAGAATAATCTCCTAGGAAACAGTCTGCCCATCTTTCTGAAATGTCACTTGTTTTTCGATCCTTTCTTTTCTGCTTTTGCAAAATGAATCTGGTAACATCACTAGTTCCCCCTACTCCCTTCTGGACTATCTCAGCACAGTTCAGTGCAGTTCAGTTCAGTTCAGTTCAGTCGCTCAGTCGTGTCCAACTCTCTGCGACCCCATGAATCGCAGCACACCAGGCCTCCCTGTCCATCACCATCTCCCGGAGTTCACTCAGACTCACGTCCATCGAGTCAGTGATGCCATCCAGCCATCTCACCCTTGGTCGTCCCCTTCTCCTCCTGCCCCCAATCCCTCCCAGCATCAGAGTCTTTCCAATGAGTCAACTCTTCCCATGAGGTGGCCAAAGTACTGGAGTTTCAGCTTTAGCATCATTCCTTCCAAAGAAATCCCAGGGTTGATCTCCTTCAGAATGGACTGGTTGGATCTCCTTGCAGTCCAAGGGACTCTCAAGTCTTCTCCAACACCACAGTTCAAAAGCATAGCATAAAACACATGCAATTAAGTTGGCTGTAACCTGCCAAATACCACTAGTAACACGTAACATCCTTGAGGACAAATGCTGTTCCTTATTCACCCGTTCCTTACAGAGCTGTGCCTGGTGCAAAAATTCGACAGAATGTTGCTGTAGAATGAACTGGTTCTTAGGGAGAGGCACCTGGAACACGCAAGTAAGTCTAGATTCTTGTAGGAAAATGTTCCAATGGATTATATATTTTCCTGGGAAAGTTTAAGTGGCTGTAACTTCAGCTGTCTTCCCAGGTACCATGCAAGACTTTCAAATAAGTTTACGCCTCCAAAGTGATAAAGAGAGGCTTCACTTCATAGCAAGCAATGGGTAATGACACTTACATGTGAATTATTTCTAATTTCTTTATGTTGTGAATTCTTCATTTGAAATAATTTCAGACAGACAACATTGCAAAAGTAGTACAAACATTTTCCCATATAACATCTTCCCTGCTTCCTCTGTTAATATCATACAAAACCAGAGTAAAATGGTCAAAACCAGGAAATCAACAATGGGATTCTCACTTACAGAACTTACTCACATTTCACCTACAGACCCACTAATATCCCTTTCTGGGACAAGATCCAAATCAGGATCACATGTTGTATTTTGCTGTCTTAGCCCCTTAGTCTCTGGAATCTTAAACCCTCTGTCAATCTTTTGTTGCTCGTACTCCTTGAGTATTTTGAGGAGTACTGGCAAGGTATCTTGCAGACTATCTACAGTTTGGATTTGTCTGATGTGTCCTCATGATTTGGTTTAGGCTCTGTGTCTGGGGTAAGAACAGCACAGAAGCAACAAGCTGTTCCTCTCAGTGCCTTGTATCAGATGTGGGATGTCTATTTGTGCCAAAGCTGGCAAGGTGACTTCCATCACTTGGTTAAGCTGATGTCTGCAGAGTTTTCTACATGGGAAACTCACTATCACTTCCTCTTGTAATTAATACATATCTTATAGGGAGATACTTTGAAACTAGGCAAATACTGTTTCCCATCAAAACTTCACCCACTAATTTTAGCACAGAGAGGTCACTCTTGCCTGAACCAGTTGTTGCTATGATGCCTACTAAATGGTGATTCTCCAAATCCATCTGTACCATGGTGGAGTGCTGGACTTCCTTCCTTATTTGCTTATTTACATTTTTATTCACTGAATTACTTATCTGTACCTGTGTGAATTCACGGATTCCTCATTCTGTGGGTTACTTTTATTCTCCAAGTTATATCCATTCTTATCCTTCTTTCTTGCTCAAATTGTCCCAGACATGGTCACTGGAAGACCCTTCAACTTGGTTCCTATATTTTTTCAATCAAGTCCCATTACTTTTCAACACTTCCTTACTCTCCAATACAGAAAGACAGTCTAGGTTCATCTCATTCTTTCCCTGCACCAGCTCTGCAATCAGTTCAAGGTACTGGTTTTTACTGGAGAATATTTAAAAAACAAGAATTTTTGAAGTTAGGTGTGGTCATTGCTACTGAGGTATCACTGTCTCCTGGCCACCAGTGGATAGGCCTGGGAAATCCAGGTCTATGCACACTTAAACACTTCCCACTCATCTGTATCCATTCCTATATATCTCTGTTTGTATACATATATTTAAAAACCCAAGCGTTCACAGATGGCAGGGTTCATTCTAGTCATCCGCATCCTTGTCATTCTACTCTCTGACAATGAGAAATCTGGCTTTCATTATCTACAATATACTTACTTATTTGTTCAAAATTATAATATACATCAAGTGGTCATGTATGGATGTGAGAGTTGGACTGTGAAGAAGGCTGAGCACCAAAGAACTGATGCGTTTGAACTGTGGCGTTGGAGAAGATTCTTGAGAGTCCCCTGGACTGCAAGGAGATCCAACCAGTCCATCCTAAAGGAGATCAGTCCTGGGTGTTCTTTGGAAGGACTGATGCTAAAGCTGAAACTCCAGTACTTTGGCCACCTCATGTGAAGAGTTGACTCATTGGAAAGGATTCTGATGCTGGGAGAGATCGGGGGCAGGAGGAGAAGGGGATGAACGAGGATGAGATGGCTAGATGGCATCACGGACTCGATGGACGTGAGTCTGAGTGAACTCCGGGAGATGGTGATGGACAGGGAGGCCTGGCGTGCTGCAATTCATGGAGTTGCAAAGAGTCAAACACGACTGAGTGACTGAACTGAACTGAACTGATAATATACATCATGTCAGAAATTCTAAACCATATACCTGCAAAACACTAAAGTACAGTATTTGTACTAACTAAAATATAATCTGAGTAGAGTTCTTACTGCCTTAGAGTCTATTGTTAAAATATTTTTTTAAAGTTACCCAGATTAATTCTTACCCTCCTCAATCACTTCCCTAAAGATAAGACTTAAATAGAAAAGAGAGACACTCTTATGAGGGAAAAGCTGAGGGGTGCTCTGTCAAATGGTTTACTGTATCTTGCTTATATAAGATTAGACTGATTAGTTAGGGTAGCTGTATCAATAAGATCCCAGACCCAAACACCATCAAAACTTAATTCTTCATATGTAATAGCACTATGCAAGTGGTCCTTTCCATTCATTTGGGTCCCCAAGCATATGGAGATTCTGTCTCCTTCAACACACAGCTTCCAAAGTTAGTCTGGGCAGTCTTCACCCAGCATGTTCACAGGGTGTGTATCAGCCACAGCTAGAAGGGCTCACTTCCAGGGGACTCAAGCACAAAATCACACCTGACTCTACGACAGGCTGGGGAATGCAGTTTATTGCATGTCAGGGAGAGAAGAGACCATGGATTTTGTGAGCAGGTGGAAGAAACACAAGCTGGAATCAAGATTGCCGGGAGAAATATCAATCACCTCAGATATGCAGATGATACCACCCTTATGGCAGAAAGTGAAGAGGAGGTAAAAAGCCTCTTGATGAAAGTGAAAGAGGAGAGTGAAAAAGTTGGCTTAAAGTTCAACATTCATAAAACGAAGATCATGGCATCTGGTCCCATCACTTCATGGAAAATAGATGGGGCAACAGTAGAAACAGTGCCAGACTTTATTTCTGGGGGCTCCAAAATCACTGCAAATGGTGACTGCAGCCATGAAATTAAAAGATGCTTACTCCTTGGAAGAAAAGTTATGACCAACCTAGATAGCATATTCAAAAGCAGAGACATTACTTTGCCGAATAAGGTCCGTCTAGTCAAGGCTATGGTTTTTCCTGTGGTCATGTATGGATGTGAGAGTTGGACTATGAAGAAGGCTGAGTGCTGAAGAATTGATGCGTTTGAACTGTGGTGTTGGAGAAGCCTCTTGAGAGTCCCTTGGACTGCAAGGAGATCCAACCAGTCCATTTCCAAAGGAGATCAACCCTGGGATTTCTTTGGAAGGAATGATGCTAAAGCTGAAACTCCAGTACTTTGGCCACCTCATGCGAAGAGTTGACTCATTGGAAAAGACTCTGATGCTGGGAGAGATTGGGGGCAGGAGGAGAAGGGGACGACCCAGGATGAGATGGCTGGATGGCATCACGGACTCAATGGATGTGAGTCTGAGTGAACTCCGGGAGATGGTGATGGACAGGGAGGCCTGGCGTGCTGCGAATCACAGAGTTGCAAAGAGTCGGACACGACTGAGTGACTGAACTGAACTGAACCACCTTGGCCACACTGCACATATTGGCAATGCAAGATACTCGTAAGGGAGAGACTAGTTTATATAACCAAAAATTCCCAAAAAGGGCTTTCCCAGTGGTTCAGGAATAAAGAATCAGCCTGCCAATGCAGGAGACATGCGTTCAATCCCTGGGTTAGGAAGATCCCCTGGAGGAGGAAATGGCAAACCACTCCAGCTTGCTTGCCCAGGAAATCCCATGGACAGAAAAGCCTGGCAGGGCTACAGCCCATGGAGTTGCAAAGAGTCGGACACAACTTACTGACTAAACAACAACAGCAACAACAACATAGTAATCCAGAAGTTCAGTTCAGTTCAGTCACTCAGGCGTGTCTGACTCTGCGACCCTGTGAACTGCAGCACGCCAGGCCTCCTTGTCCATCACCAACTCTCAGAGTCCACCCAAACCCATGTCCATTGAGTTAGTGATGCCACCCAAACCCATGTCCATTGAGTTAGTGATGCCATCCAACCATCTCATCCTCTGTTGTCCCCTTCTCCTCCTGCCCTCAATCTTCCCCAGCATCACGGTCTTTTCAAATGAGTCAGCTCTTTGCATCAGGTGGCCAAAGTATTGGAGTTTCAGCTTCAACATCAGTCCTTCCAATGAACACCCAGGACTGATCTCCTTTAGGATGGACTGGTTGAATTTCCTTGCAGTCCAAGGGACTCTAGAAGAGTGAGCATTGATTAATTTCAGATCTCCCCACACCAGCGCTTTAGGACTGTTCCTGATCTTTCAAATTTAAAGAACTCTCATGTTTCCATCTGTGTGCCACTTTTCAGAATATCTCTGACCCTTCCTAGATATATTAGCCGACGTCACACCAGCAGGTGACTTTTTATTTTAGCCCCTTATATAGACCAGGTTTTGTGTCAAGCAATTTCAACACATCTATTTTTATAAATTTGCTCATGTGACACTGAAACGTGCAGTGAAAATGTAGCTTTCTGTGTGATTAGCCTCAAGAAGGTTCACACTGTGGGTATAGCTAACACTGAGCATACATGAGTAAAACAAATCTGATTCAATAATTTACCTCTAAAATACATACTTATACTTTTTTTTTTTCTTAATCTATTCTAGTCTTGGATCTCACCTGCTTTTCCAGATCCTCTCCAAGATGGCATCTGTTGGCTTAGCAGTAGGGGATTGAGGCCAGTGATGGGACAGCATGGGGTCCCTGCCTTCTCAGTAGAGTGGGAGGCAGTGATGGGACAGCATCCTGTCTTCCCAGTGGGGTGGGGGGATAGTGATGGGAAAGCATCGGAAGTTGCTGCCTTCTCAGTGTGGAGGGCAGCCGTGGGACAGTATTGGGTCTCTGCCTTCCGTATGGTCCCAGCTGCAAGGTGTTCAGAACACTCTACTCCTCAGCCTAGAGACTGCAGAGCATCATTTCCTACAACTGGCATTCAGAAGTGACAAACAGACAACAAGTCTGGAGCTCCCAGTTTCACAGTGCTGCCCACCGCCCCTGTCGAGAGGGCCCTCCTCCACACTGCCATCCTGAGGGCACAGACCCGGGGAGACCAGGGAACAGGGCAGCACACCTCGACCATCACCTTGCCCCATCCTCCCAAGCCCCACTGGACAAAGGCACCAAGCTGATGTCCAGGGCTCTTAAAGGCCTGAAGCCGTGCATGACTTCTGCAGAAAAAGCATCAGGGCAGAAGAAGGGGGTTTCTAAAGCCTTCAGTGACATGCCCCAAAGCACCCTGTGCGTAAGAGGGGTTTTCCGCCCTTTCTCAACATCTGCTTTCTCCCTCCAACCCCTTGGGCCAAAAACAGATCTGTTTCTGCTTTTTTCCCTCAAGCAAAAGTTTTACCCTCTCCATCCCCTCTACTCAAAGTGTCTTTCCTTCTGGCGTGACCTGCTGCCTCACCTCCTCCAGGTGTACACCCAGATCCCCGCCTCAAACGGGGGCCTCCCTGACTGCTGCCCCTGGCCCACACTCCTGCTCTGCTCAGCTTCTCAAGCTCCAAAGCAGACATCCCTGCAGGATACACAGGGCTATACGCACATGTTGCTGTTGTTTGTCTTTCCACAGGCTGTCAATTCCAGAATGGCAGGGGCTTGACTTTCTTCCCTGACATAACCCTAGATGTAAACCTAGAGCAAGGCCTGAAGCATAAAGTGAAAGTTACTCAGTTGTGTTCAACTCTTTGTGACCCCATGGTCTGGAGCCCACCAGGCTCCTCTGTGGAATTCTCCAGGTAAGAATACTGGAGTGGATAGCCATTACCTTCTCCACGGGATCTTCCAGACCCACGGACTGAATCCAGGTCTCCTGTATGGCAGGTGGATTCTTTTTGGTTTGAGTCACCAGGAACGCCCATAAAGGCATTCACTAAATATTGTAAATGGATGCATAAACTGAACACATAAATGGCCCACCCGTATCAAGCAAAAGGAATATTTTCTCTGCCATTATGGAAGGAACACCAAGACACCCAAAAGGAAATTTAGAACAAATAAACAAAAGGAAAAAAAAACAGTTTTCAAATCTATTAAACTCTGGAGAAGCCTAACAAATGCCTGCTTTGCTTTGATGGTCCAAACTGAGAAAATATATTTTCCTTCCGTTAGTGATGTCCCATTTCCTGAAACACTAAAACTCACTGATTCAGTGATAAGGAACATGAGGAACAATAAGATTTACAGAATGAAAGCTACAGTTTCCCAGTGTACACACACACAGACACACACACACACTGCTCCCACTGTACTGAGTAGGACACCACGCAGAAAGGCTGGAGAGCCTGGCCCAAGGCCACAGAGGGCAAAGGGGGAACTGAGCCCGCCTTAATCTCACTCACAGTCATGGCCATTACTCTTCCCTTACATTTTAAGGCCATTTTAATTTTTTGTGTGATTTTTGTCTGGATTTTACACAAATATTAATGACTGACCTAATAAGAAGTATGATTCAGAAGGTAAGAAGAAATATTCAGAGCTCAGAATGTCTGAACTTGAATCTTTCATTTACATTTTCCTGGCTGCATGACATGGCAAAAATTACTCAACCCAATTGCACCTCTGTCTCCTCATCAATTAAAAAAAGAGTTAATACCAAAAAAAAAAAAAAGTGAAAAATGGGCAGAGGACCTAAATAGACATTTATCCAACTGGCACTTGAAAAGATGCTCAATATCTGTAAATATTAGAGAAACACAAGTCAAAACTACAATGATTTACCACCACACACTGGTCAGAATGGCCATTACTAAGATGTCTACAAATACTGGAGAGGGCATGGAGAGAAAGAAACCTTCTTACACTATTGGTGGGAATGTAAACTGGTGTAACCACTATGAAAACCAGTATGGAGTTTCCTCAAAAAACTAAAAATAGAACTACGATATGATCCAGCAATTCCACTCCTGGGCACATATCCAGAAAAAGTCTGTAATTCAAAAAGATACAAGTATACCTATGTTCATAGCAGCACTCTTCACAATAGCCAAGACATGGAAGCAACCTAAGCGTTCACAGACAAAGATGCTGTATATATGTGCCATGAAATACTACGCAGCCATGAAAAAGAGTGAAGTAATGCCATTTGAAGCAACATGGATTGACCTAGAAACTAACATACCAAGTGAAGTAAGTCAGGTAGAGAAAGACAAATACCATATGATACCATTTATATGTGGAATCTAAAATATGACACAACAAAACTTAACTATGAAACAGTTTCACAGACTTAGAGAACAGACTTGGGGTTACCAGGGGCTGGGGATGGCAGAGAAGGGAGGCTTGGTAGTTTGGGGCAGCAGATGCAAACTGTCATACAGAGAACAGATAAATAACAAGGTCCTACTGTACAGCACAGGGAACTGCATGGACCACCCTGTGATTAAACATAATGGAAAAGAGTATGAGAAGAATGTATGCATGGCTGAACCACTTTGCAATACAGCAGAAATTAACAACATTGTAAATCAACTCTATTTGAATAAAGTAAAAGTCTTAAAGGATTAATATTAATACATTTTCCTCAAAGGACCTTTGTAAGCAACAAATGAATTCACACATGTACCCCTCTTAAAAAAGAAAGTGGCAAATAACTCTTGTCAAAACAATCATATGTAAAATTTGGGTTCAACATTTAGTCATACTGGCATCATCCTTTTAGCTATTATTTTAATTCAACAGCACTAATATGAATGATACAACCTTTCTTTTTAAACTTTTTAACCAATCAATAATATTATTTTCATCCATAAGTTATGTTTGTGATCAACACTGATTTCATGATTCTGCTTGTTTTAAAAATGCAGTTATTTGCAGGAAATATGTGACCTATTAAATAAAACATGAAGGCAATCATCAAACAATAATAAATCAAAAGTAAATAACAGAAAACAAACCAGTAGACACATACAAATAAGCACTACCTACTACAGCAAGCCTTTCATTTCAACTCAAGTTTTCAAGACTTCTTCCCACCAGTTAAAGAATGATTTTTCACTGTATACAACTCTCACCAAAACAATACCATTGTTGAATTCTCAACTTGAATAAAACCCCTTTGAGCTTTGCTAACTCCCTACACTTCCGTCTGGAGTTTAGACAGAGGCATATTTTAAACTCATTGGTCCCTTCTGGGAACACACATGGGAAACAGGGTAGACAAAAGCCACATGTGCATTCAAAGAACACGCAGGCCAGGCCAGCATGAGGACTGTTTCTACACCTACCTATGAAACAACTAAAAGAGGAGAACCGAGCTCGTAATATCACATCATCTTTCTCCCCATACTGATATTCTTGACACTCTGTATTTCAATACCTGCATGAAATGTTGCATACAATAATACAAACTCCAAAGACTTGATGTGAAAATTCAGTAAACAAACATAGAAGACATGAGCAGGAGTGCTGTGAGCAGGGGAATAAGTCAGTATACCATTTAGGGCTGTTCTTACAGAGATGCACTAAGGGGCTAGAATGGGTAATTAATAACATTCATGTGTAGGGAAGGAGGTCATTAGTAGTCACTTGTGGATGTGAAAGTTGGACTATAAAGAAAGCTGAGTGCCAAAGAAATGATGCTTTTAAACTGCGGTGTTGGAGAAGACTCTTGAGAGTCCCTTGGACTGCAAGGAGATCCAACCAGTCCATCCGAAAGGAGATCAGTCCTGGGTGTTCACTGGAAGGACTGATGCTGAAGCTGAAACTCCAATTCTTTGGCCACCTGATCTGAAGAACCAATTCATTTGAAAAGACCCTGATGCTGAGAAAGACTGAAGGCACGAGAAGAAGGGGACGACAGAGGATGAGATGGTTAGATGGCATCACAGACTCAGTAGACATGAATTCGAGTAAACTCTGGGAGTTGGTGATGGACCAGGAGGCTTGGTGTGCTGCAGTCCATGGGGTCGCAAAGAGTTGGACACAACTGAACTGAATGGAACTGAAGGAAATATTAACTTCTGATAGATTGATCAGTAGATAGTCAGATATAATTATTCATCAACACAAAGACTTCCAACATGTTTGAAAACCCTTCAGAATAGAAGCTACTTACATAAGTCAGTATCCTTAGTGGAATCACAGAAAATTATTTCTCCATGAGTGTAAAGCATCAGGGAAATACACTATCCAACCACATGATAAGATTGTAAGGCAACTCTTGTTCTTTGTTTTAAAGTAAGGTATAATGGAATTTCCTTTACCAACAGTTTATTGGGAAGGAAAATAAAAAAAAACATGACAGGCACTGTTATCTGGAGGACTATTCCCTCTGAAATTGTTAGCTACACATTTCTACCTGGCATCGTTCACTAAGAGCGTGATGAAAACGTCCTGCCACTTTCATTCTGCCTCCAGGAGGCAGGCCGATTCCTCCAGGGAAAGGTCTTCAGCTGAGGGTGGTGGGTTAGGAGCACAGTGTAGCTTTGAGACCGAAAGTGAAGGAATTAACCAGTTAGCATGTGCTTCCAGTCAGACATCACACAACAGGCACTCCTGCAAGGACTGGCAGGTAGCAGGTACTCAGCAAATACTGACCAAAGGACCAGACAACACAATGACAACAGGCCTCAGCCTGCAGGGACGAAGGGCCTGAAGACGCTGAGTGCCTGGGACACCCGCTCACACTGACACGGTCACCGATGTTCGCCAGCTCAGGTCTGGAGAGAGTGCATCTTCCAGGAAGGAAACCAACTGGCAACATGCCCCCGTTCCCTTTTGGGTCTGACCCTCTTGATTTCCTCACTTAGCCTCCTGTGTGACCATCAGGCCTACAGAAGCTGTCACTGCCTTCTGATGTGCTGGGTCACGCTCATGTGCTGACTCCCAGAGAGGCAGAGAAACCCTGAACGTTTATCTCCATTAACACGGCTGAGGCCATGGGCACTCACTTCCTTGTAGAATGCTTGACTATAAAAATAATCCATGTCTGTGTGATTTCCACTGTCCACTTCAAAAGACCGGGCCTCGAATGCAATGATGACACAACAGTCTAGGGGAAGAAGAAGGCACCATGCAAGACAGGAGTGGATACGGAAAATAAGAGCAGAGCAAGATTGGTCATTTAATGTTTTCAAATAGAAATAAATTTCATTTCTTTGGCTCAGTTCAGTTCAGTTTTTCAGCCGTGTCTGACTCTTTGCGACCCCATGGACTGCAGCATGCCAGGCATCCCTGTCTATCACCAACTCCCAGAGTTTACTCAAACTCATGTCCATTGAGTCAGTGACGCCATCCAACCATCTCAACTTCTGTCGCCCCCTTCTCCTCCCACCTTCAGTCTTTCCCAGCATCAGGGTCTTCTCCAATGAGTCAGCTCTTCGCATCAGGTGCCCAAAGTATTGTAATTTCAGCTTCAGCATCAGTCCTTCCAATGAATATTCAGGACTGATTTCTTTTAGGATGGACTGGTTGGATCTCCTTGCTGTCCATGGGACTCTCAAGAGTCTTCTCCAACACCACAGTTCAAAAGCATCAATTCTTTTTTTTTTTTTTTAAAGCATCAATTCTTTGTTGCTCAGCTTTCTTTATAGTTTTTTTGGCTTTATATTTCTTTGGCTAGGTCAATGTAAATATTTCCATCAAGACAGAAACTGAAAACAGATGAATTCTGTAAGCCAACAGGAAGAGATTCTTTTGGTCATTTCTCATATATTCGCTAACATCAATACTTTGATTTACTTCAGAATGTAGATAGATAGTCTCCTAAAAGTGGGATTATTCTGTTCAAACAATTTCGTATTCCAGTTTTTACTTGATATTATACGAACCCTATCCCATGAGGACATGGTTTTTAAAAACATTCATTTTTACTACTGGGCTTGCCTGGTGGCTCAGGGGTAAAGAATCCACGTGTGAATGCAGGAGACACAGGTTTGATCCCTGGGACGGGAAGGACTCCGGGAAAAGCAAACGGCAGCCCACTCCAGTATTTTGTCTGGAAAATTCAATGGACAGAAGAGCCTGGTGGGTTACAGTCCCTGGGGTCACAAAAGAGTCAGACACAACTTAGTAACTTAACAAAAACAATTTTTATTATACAGTAGAAGTGACAAATAGATTCAAAGGATTAGATCTGATAGACAGAATGCCTAAGGAACTATGAACAGAGGTTTGTAAATCATAAGGAGGTGGTGATTAAAACCATCCACAAGAAGAAGAAATGCAAAAAGGCAAAATGCTTGTCTGAGGAGGCCTTATGAATAGCTGAGAAAAGAAGAGAAGTGAAAAGCAAAGGAGAAAAGGAAAGATATATCCATCTGAATGCAGCATTCCAAAGACTAATAAGGAGAGGTAAGATAGCCTTCCTCAGTGTTCAATGAAAAGAAATAGAGGAAAACAATAGAATGGAAGAGACTAGAGATCTTGTAAAAAAAAATTAGAGATACCAAAGGAATATTTCATGCAAAGATGGGCTCAATAAAGTACTGAAACAGTATGCACCCAACAGAAGCAGAAGATATTAAGAGAAGCCAAGAATACAAAGAAGAACTATACAAAGAAGATCTTAATGACCCAGATAACCACAATGGTGTGATCACTCACCTAGAGCCAGACATCCTGGAATGCAAAGTCAAGTGGGCCTTAAGAAGCATCACTATGAACAAAGCTAGTGGAGCTGATGAATTCCAGCTGAGCTATTTCAAATTCTCAAAGATGATGCTATTAAAGTGCTGCACTCAAATATGGAAAACTTACAAGTGGCCACAGGACTAGAAAAGGTCAGTTTTCATTCCAATCTCAAAGAAAGGCAATGCTAAAGAATGTTCAAATTAATGCACAATTGCACTCATCTCACACGCTAGCAAAGTAATGCTCAAAATTCTCCAAGTGAGGCTTCAACAGTACATAAACCAAGAACTTCCAGATGTTCAAGCTGGATTTAGAAAGGGCAGAGGAACCAGAGATCAAATTGCCAACATCCATTGGATCGAAAAGCAAGAGACTTCCAGAAAAACATCTGCTTCATTGACTACACTAAAGCCTTTGACTGTGTGGATCACAACTAACTGTGGAAAATTCTTCAAGAGACGGCAAACCTAGACCACCTTACCTGCTTCCTGAGAAATCTGTATGCAGGTCAAGAAGCAACAGTTAGAACCTGACATGGAAAAATGGGCTGGTTCCAAATTAAGAAAGGAGTACATCAAAGGTGTATACTGTTGCCCTGGTTAAACTTATATGCAGAGTATATCATGCAAAATGCTGTGCTGGCTGAATCACAAGCAGGAATCAAGATCACTAGGAGAAATAGCAATAACCTCAGATATGCAGATGACACCACCCTCATAGCTGAAAATGAAGAGGAACTGAAGAGCCTCTTGATGAAAGTGAAAGAGGAGAGTGAAAAAGCTGGTTTAAAGCTCAACATTCAAATACTAAGATCATGGCATCTGGTCCCATCACTTCATGGCAAATAGATGGGGAAACAATGGAAACAGGGAGAGATTTTATTTTCTTGGGCTTCAAAATCACTGCAGATGGTGACTGCAGCCATGACATTAAAAGACGCTTGCTCCTTGGAAGAAAAGCTATGACCAATCTAGACAGCATATTAAAAAGCAGAGACATTACTTTGCCAACAAAGGTCATCTAGTCAAAGCTATGGGTTTTTTTTCAGTAGTCATGTATGGACGTGAGAGAGAAAGAAATGGCAGCCCACTCCAGTATTCTTGCCTAGAGAATCCCATGAGGCCGCAAAGAGTCAGACACGACTGAGTGACTAAACTACAACAACACGGATGTGAGAGTTGGGCCATAAAGAAAGCTGAGCCCCAAAAGAATCGATGCTTTTGAACTATGGTATTAGAGAGACTTTTGAGAGTCCCTTGGATCGCAGGGAGACCAAACCAGTCAAGCCTAAAGGAAATCAGTCCTGAATGTTCATTGGAAGAACTGATGCTGAAACTGAATCTCCAATACTTTGACTACCTGATGCAAAGAACTGACTCATTGGAAAAGACACTGATGCTGGGAAAGATTGAGGGCAGGAGGAGAAGGGGATGACAGAGGATGAGATGGTTGGATGGTATCACTGACCTGATGGACCTGAGTTTGAGCAAGCTCCAGGAGTTGGTAATGGACAGGGAAGCCTGGCATGGTGCAGTTCATGGGGTTGCAAAGAGCTGGACACAACTGAGTGACTAAACTGAATGTTCTGCTATTTCAATTTGTACCAACATTTTTACACAGCTTTCCTAGTGGCTCAAACAGTAAAGCATCTGCCTGCAATGCGGGAGACCTGGGTTAGATCCCTGGGTTGGGAAGATCCCCTGGAGAAGGAAATGGCAACCTACTGCAGTACTCTTGCCTGGAAAATCCCATGGATGGAGGAGCCTGGTAGGCTACAGCCCACTGGGTCGAAAAGTGTCAGACACAACTGAGTGACTTCAATTTCAATTTTCAATTTTATTTACACATTGATCATTGAACACTGAGTTCATTTTTGCTTTTTGTGCTATTAAAACTAAGATGTGGCATGAGTCTTTGTCTACATTTCTGAATATTTCTTTGTGGCAGACTGTTAAAAGAGAAATAACCAGACAAAGATATCAGCTTTTCAAACGGTCTTCTCACATATTGTACAAATCTGTTACTATTTCACTAACTATGCTCTTGTCTCTGCCCCCTTGTTCTCAGTGAGATTATATTCCCTTTTAGGCTGTAATTTCATACTCAATAAACTTCATACTCAGTAAACAGTATGCACAACATTAGTAGAGAGGTAACTCCAAGCTTGCAGTGCACCCAGTTCAGGGAGCGCTGAATGGCTGGCACCCTGGTGCCCACCAGCACCTCAGCATGGCTGCCTTCAGCCCAGGACACGGTCCACACTCTGCCCCCTTCCCCACCTTGGAACTTCCTCCCAGACAAGTGCAACTGAGCAGACACAATCAAGAGAGGGGCTGCCTCAGAAGGGGCTAGGGCTCTGCCTCTGAAGCTTCCCGGGCTACTGCCTGCAGTTAAGACAGTTTTACCTGAGTCACATACTAATAATATACAAAAAATTCAATGACAGAGTAAGAGAGAGAGTGGTTTCTCATGTGACAGTGAAGGGAGAGGAACAATGTGGGTGGAAGGATCCAAGATGTACTGAGCACTATATTCTTTGTGTGACATTTAACTTTAACAACAACCATGAAAGGTCTTGTCAAAGACAGGAGCTCAAATGTGGGGTCACGACAGTAACAAAGTGGCCTGGGTGGCCCAGCCGCTCCGTGCCTCGTGCTGACACTGGGCGGCAGAGGGCTCCCGTGGGCCATCTTCCCAGGTGGGTCACACCCAGTAAGAACGGTGCCTACAGAAAGCCCTACAGGCTGGTCCTGAAAACAACCAGGGCACACGGCCAAGTGTGATTCTGCACACAATGTTCTCTTGTGTGTGTCTGTATAAGAAAAAGCAGAAGGAAGGGCTGCCTTTTCTAAAAATCAAGATAGTTTTATCCTTATTGACAGTAATTCCTTATTTACAGTATTTGGTTGTTCCAACATTTTGCTGGAGAATCAGAAGTCTCTCAAGGGTGCAGCAGGTGTTCAGTCAGCATCGGTTGAGCAAATTAATGCGTTAATTCATTCACTTTCTATGGGAGCAACAGGCAAGATGGAGCCTCCTTTTTTCATAGACACATCCTTCTCAATAATATTGATACATGCTGGATGTGTGTAGACCACAAGTTGATAACAGTGAAATATGGGAATTCATTAGGAAAAGATTAAGAGAAATTTATAAAATAGATAAGGGGAAACCGAGGTTAAAATAAGGTCTATTCTTTGTCTTCAGAAAATAGAAGGGGACGCCCACAAGAACAATCTTCCAGTTCTTCATCTGAATATAGACCCCTCTGCTTCTTGCTTCCATACCTGCACAGGAGGCTCACTTGTCTCTGTCTCCAGGAATTTCCTGTTTTGAATCACCGTGCCAATAAAATAAACTTCCTGCGGATCACTTTTGGTATCCTCACTTCCTCGCTCAGATAGCATTCAGTAGTTTCCTGGGACTGACCAAGTGACTCTCTCTCCCTGCACTCACCACCTCAGCAATGCCAGGCTCTGGGCTCAAGCTGCCAGCCGAAGATTCTGCACTGAGGCCTTTGCTCCCCAGCAGCAGACACAAATCGAGTGAGCCACGAACATGGAACATGGCTCAGGCCCCAGCAAGAGTAGCTGTGACCAGTACACCCTGGCTGAGTAAGCTGGTGAGTCAGTTCAGTTCAGGCGCTCAGTCGTGTCTGACTCTTTGCAATCCCACGAACCGCAGCACGCCAGGCCTCCCTGTCCATCACCAACTGTGAGTAAGTTACCACAAATGTGGAAGGCACACTGGCCCACAAGCAGATTACTGGGGCAGAGCAGTGTTCTGGCAGTAGGAAGAGAGCAAGGGGGCCCTGGGTCTGCTGTCCCTTCTTCACAAGGTCTGATTCCCTCTTCTCCTCTGCGGCACCCAGGCCACCCCTCCCACTCTGTGTGCCCTGTGCCAGGACAACCTCCTGGTACCTCAGGGCACCCCACGAAGTCCCTCCTCTACCTGCAACCAGGCTCTGCTCTTCCTCCTCTGAAACTCTGGGAGGAGGGCACTTTCTGATCTGAGCCCTGAGACACACCTCATTTGATGACAGCGATCAGCAGGCCCACTTTTCCAAGGCAGCCCTGGCTCACTTCTGTTGGCCCCAGAATGGCTACTAGCAATGCCCTTCTTCCCTCTCAAAGCCTCCCAGTTGGATGAGAAGCTATTAGAAACATCCCCAGGTTTCTGGACATGCACATGTGCGTTCCTGGAAGGTGCAAGTAGTGTGAGAAGCAGTTAAGGTCAGGAGCACAGACTCCCATTTGAATCCCAGCTGGTTATGGGCCTGCAGAAATAAAAATCTCACGGATACCTTAGTGTCTTCACCTGTGAAATGGTATGATGGCAGTACTTACTTCACAGGGCTGAAGTCTGGGTGGGTGTGTGAAAACCAGCACTTCATACGAGCTCCTGGCCCACTTTTGTTAAAGATTCTTTCTTGGCAGCGGGGGCTGTGCTGGGTATCCCATTCTGTGTGCGGCTTTCTCTAGCTGCAGAGAGCTGGGGCCACCCTCCAGATGCAGTGCAACGGCTTCGTCTGTTGCAGGGCACGGCTCTAGGGTGTTCAGGAGCTGTGGCTCCAGAGCTTGCCCCACAGCATGTGGGACCTTCCCACATGGGGGACCAAGTATCGGACCTTTGTCCCTTGCATTGCAAGGCAGATTCTTAAGCACTGGACCTCCAGGAAAGACCTCTTGCTACTTTATTTGTCTTTTATTCCTTATAGTCCCAAGCTTAAGGTCAGAATGAAAATTACATAAGCCTTGGGTGAACTGACCTGAATTCCCTGTAACACATGAATACTTGCTTTCAGTGATTTCCATGTATTCTTATCAGAGAAGGAAGGAGAATAAATATTACAGCCATTCCACTGGACACAAGTCCTGTTACCCAATACTGAGACACAAGATCCAGCAGTCTGCTGTCCAGTAATTCTAATCTCTACATAGAAAAGATAAGTCATTTAGCCATAAAACTAAAATATATATATGTATAAATTAAAGTATCCTATAATCCAATCTCCCTGACATTCTCCAAAAAAGTTCAATAAAACACAGGATAATTGAATATCCTTCGAGACCACATCCAAATATAGACATATTTCCTCTGTGGTATGAATTTATGTTCATACCACACACTGTTTTGCAAATATTTGTGGACCACATCATGTGTATATATTCACCTCATTCTTTGAGAAGTCTCGCAAGCCTCAACCGTCTGAAAGTATCTACCCTTATTTAACCAGCCTCCTTTACTGAGGTATTTAGTTCCTTCTCAGGTGCAAATATCACTGTAACAAGTACACAAACGCTTCCAGAGGAAAACTCTCAGATGCAACTTCTTAGCTAAAAGTATGCAAGTTTTAGAATGCACTCTTTCATGTCAGATGGCCATTACCTACGGCTCCCTCAGAAGCGCTCCTCCCTACAGCCTTAGTAATGCTGGATTAGTGATATGTCCCTCCCGCTTCCTGGTGATTCCCTAAGCATGTTACCCGAACTGCCTGCCTGTCTACCACATTTCTTCTATAGCTTGTCTGTTGAGCCATTTACCAAAACTAGCTCTCTGATGTCTTCTGACTCTGGGAGTCCTTTAATTACAATGAATATTTACCATGCACTATGTGTACTGGCCATACTTTACCCAATGTTTCATTTTAACTCTTTCCTCTTAAGTGTCTGATCTATCTTGAGGTACTGCTTAAAAACTAAAAGCAAGAAATTTCTCTACCCTGGGCTTAAAACTTAAATTCACAAATACAGTCCAAATATATGTCTATATTTACCCAAGTTTTTAAACATGTGCAAGCCTTTATAATGCAGATATTTTATAAATGGCACGAGGCTGAAAACCAAGCATCTAACATTTTTCATAGCAAAACTTTTGGCTCTGGTTTGAAACATCATTTTCCCATATATGAATGTGTCTTCTACTGGACTTTCTCTTCCATTAATTTACTACATCATCCTTGCTGCAATTTACCTTTTTAAATACCTGGTAAGGAAAGTTCTCATAATTAATCTTTTCTCCCAATTTGGTATTTCTTTTTGTTATTATCACCCATTTATTCTGCTACATGAAATTTATCAGTTTATCACATTCTTACCTAAAACTCAGATCACAATTGAGATTCCATTTTAATTACATACTAATTTGAGCAGGACTAACATTTATAAACAAGCCTTTCCATCGCACCATTACATTGTCATTGAACTTTATTTTCCTCAAAAATAGATGGCATGCATGAAATGAATACCCTTTCCTCTTCCCTCCCCTCTCCATTTCCATCCCCCCACAACCCTTAACTCAAGGCTTTGTACCCCGAAAGACTTTCTGTTTCATAGTAGAAAGATCTCAGGTTTGGGGGTTGACACCTGGCTTCATGCAAGGTATATGGCTTGGAGAAATTACACTCTCAGCTTCCTTCCATGGAAGATGGCTGTTAAAGTTGATCTGTGTAATCTTTACGTGTTAGAATTGCAAGTGCTTGATTACTGGTATTATTATAAATGTTTTCTGATTCAGAAAGATGCCTGTTGGTGTGTAACTTGGTGTTCCTATAAGATTGTATTAGCTCCATGAATATTCCAAACTAGAACAAAAAAGTTAAAAATTGTAGGAAAAGTGAAGATTATATTGATTTTTCTATGTTTCATTACTAAGCAAAATACAACAAGACAGTCTTAATAGGAAAAGGCCATATTCTGGCAAGACAGTGACTCTTTGTCAGCTCAGTCCTCCCGTGAACTTCTACCTTGAAACATGTCCACTGCTACCATTAACAAGCGAGCAGATTGTCAGCGGAGATGACCGCCCAAGCACACTGACACCAACAGGAATACGGACACACGGAGCACTCCTCTCTGAACACATCTCAGGCGTCTGTGAAATAAAGTCTCTTCTCAACCCTTCCCGCTAAGGAGGAGGGGCGTTACATTTACAAACTGGGCAACTGGGGGGAAAGAACAGGTGCTAGTCACCAAAAGTGAGGCCCAAAGGGCTTCATCCCCTTCCCATGTGCCTGAGATTGTCTCCCACGGAAATAACCAGCAAAGCTTAGCACAATCTAAAGAAAAAGGATTCTACACAGGTGAGTTTTTCTAAATGAGGCACATAATAACAGCACAGTCCGTCTGCTCTTCTCCATTAATGTACTGCAGATCAGGACCTTGCCTAGAAAGTGCATTTAAGCATGAAAATTCTCAGATATCTGACTAGGAAAGTTAGATAAGCTGTATGGACAGTTGACTACTTTTGTAATGCCCATTTCTTTTCCTTCTTTTTAACTTTAAACTATGCTTCCCAACTGAAATAAATACAATTATCAGCTACAGTGGAAATTCTTTTCAACTCAGTAATAACAGAAAAGTTGATTAAAACCTGAATAACTAGTATCCACACATAATTGAAACACATATTTTCAATTCTCAAGTTATATTCTCAAAAAACATTTCACTTATTGTTTATACTTACATAAAGGGTCCAACCAGTCCATCCTAAAGGAGACCAGTCCTGGGTGATCACTAGAAGGACTGATGCTGAGGCTTAAACTCCAATACTTTGGCCATCTCATGCGAAGGGTTGACTCATTTAGACTTTGATGCTGGGAGGGATTGGGGTCAGGAGGAGAAGGGGACGACAGAGGATGAGATGGCTGGATGGCATCACTGACTCGATGCACGTGAGTTTGGGTGAACTCCGGGAGTTGGTGATGGACAGGGAGGCCTGGCCTGCTGCGATTCATGGGGTCGGACATGACTGAGCGACTGAACTGAACTGAACTGAACTGAACTGAACTGAAAGGGGAAAAAATGGAATTAGCGATAGATTTTATTTTTCTGGGCTCCAAAATCACTGTGGATGGTGACTGCAGTCGTTAAGTTAGATGGTTTCTCCTTGTAAGGAAAGCTATGACAAACCTAGACAGCATATTAAAAAGCAGAGACATCACTTTCCTGACGAAGGTCTGTATAGTCAAAGCTATGGTTTTTCTGGTAGTCATGTATGGATATGAGAGTTGGAGCATAAAGAAGGCCGAGTCCTGATGCTTTTGAATCATGGTGCTGGAGAAGACTCTTGAGAGTCCCTTGGACAGCAAGGAGATCAAACCAGTCAATCCTAAAGGATATCAACTCTGAATATTCACTGGAAGGACTGATGCTGAAGCTGAATCTGCAATAATCTGGCCACCTGATGCAAAGAGCTGACTCATTGGAAAAGACCCTGATGCTGGGAAAGATTGAAGGCAAAAGGAGAAGGGGGAAGCAGAGGATGAGATGGTTGGACAACATCAATGACTCAATGGATGTGAATCTGAGCCAACTCTGGTAAGTAGTAAAGGATAGGGAAGCCTGGCATGCTGCAGTCCATGGGGTCGCAAAGAGTCAGGTGTGACTTAATGACTGAACAACAATAACAAAATATATATTTACATGTTTACATATATATATATATACAGTCTTCAGAATTGAATTTTATTTGAAATAATTATAAATTTATAGGATATTGAAAAAAAAATGAACAAGGAAGCACAAGATACCCTTCACCCAGTTTCTTCCAATGGCTGCTGCTGCTGCTGCTAAGTTGCTTCAGTCATGTCCGACTCTGTGCAACCCCACAGACAGCAGCCCACCAGGCTCCCCCGTCCCTGGGATGCTCCAGGCAAAAACACTGGAGTGAGTTGCCATTTCCTTCTCCAGTGCATGAAAGTGAAAAGTGAAAGTGAAGGTGCTCAATTGTGTCCGACTCTTAGCGACCCCATGGACTGCAGCCCACCAGGCTCCTCCATCCATGGGATTTTCCAGGCAAGAGTACTGGAGTGGGGTGCCATTGCCTTCTCCGATGGTTACCTCTAGCATAATTGTGGTGTAATATCAAAACCAGGAAATTGACATCAGTACAATCCACAGAGGTCACTGAGATTTCACCATGCTCACATGCACTCATTTGTGTCTGCCTGTATTGTGGGGGCAGGGTGTGGTGGTTATAGTTATCTGAAATTGTAGCACATGTGGAGACCTGTGTAACCACACTCAAGATGCCAATGTGTTCCATCACACACCACCCTCCCATCCCCATTTATAACTGCACCCACCACCACCCTTCCGTCTCCCTCTCTAACCACTAACAACCACTAATCTGTCCTCTTTCTCTACTGTTTGTTTTAAAACCGTTAGATAAATAGAACTAGATAGCACATAACCTTTTGAGATTAGGCTTTATCCAAATGCATAAACTCCATGAGATTCATCCAAGTTGCATGTATAAACCATTCATTCCTTTTTATTGCTGAGTAATATTCAAAGGTGTGGATGGACCCCATTTGTTGAACTATTCACCCACTCAAGTATTTGGTTATGTTTCCAATTTGGGGCTATTACATATTAAGCTGCAATGGATATTTATTAACAGCTTTTTGAGTGACAGGTTTTCTTTCCTCTTGGATAAATGCCAAAGAATGCAATTGCTGGGTTGTGTCATAACTGCATATTTAATTTACCATAAAGCGAGAACTTATTTTCTGTAGTGACTATACCACTTTGCAGTCCCACTAGCAATATGAGTGCTAGCTTCTTCACACATTCCAGCCAGTACTGGATGCTGTCACTTTCATTACAGTCATCCTGATAGATGTTTACATATTGAACATCTATTCATGTGTTTATTTTATGGCCTGTGTGTTATCTCTTTTGCCTATTTTCTAATTTCTAATTTATGTAGTCTAGATCCAAGTCTTTTGTCAAATATAGTTTGCAGAAATTTTCCTTGAGTATACAACCTGTCGTTTCTTCTTCACAGAATCTTTTGCAGAGCAAATGTTTTAATTTTGGTGAGGTCCAACTTACCAACTTTTCCTTTCATGAATCATGCCTTTGATGTCAAGTCTAAAAACTCTTTCCCTAAACCTAGGTCCTAAAGATGTTTTGCGTCTTCTTCTAAAGTCCATTTTGTGTGAATTTTTATATATGTCTGAGGTTTAGGTCAAAGTTCAACTGCTCCATCACCATTGTTGGAAAGGACAACCTTCTTCTACAAAGTTGCTTTTGAACCTTTGTTAAATATCATTTTGGCATATGTGTGTGGGTCTATTTTCATATTCACTATTCTATTTCAATGATCAATATGTCTATCCTTCCACCAAAACCCACTGAGTTATGGTTATATAATAATCACAAATATTGTAGAGGGTGTTGCTCTCTCACTGTTTTCTTCTTTTTGAAGATAATTTTATTAGCTCTCCTTACTCCTGTGCTTTTCCATGTATGGTTTAAAATAAATTTATCTAAGTCAACAAATATCTTATTGGGATTTTGATAGGAATTGCATAAAATCCACACATCAGTTTGAATTAATGTCTTACTATGATGAGTCTTCCAATTTATCAAACAGATTTATCCATTTATTCAGGTCTTTTATTTCTTTTGGGCTTCCCTTGTGGCTCAGCTGGTAAAGAATCTGCCTGCAATGCAGGAGACCCGGGTTCGATCCCTGGGTTGGGAAGATCCCCTGGAGATGGGAAAGTCCACCCACTCCAGTATTCTGGCCTAGAGAATTCCAGTCCATGGGGTCGCAGAGTCAGACGCGACTGAGCAACTTTCACTTTCACTTTTATTTCTTTTCAGTACTTTATAATTTTCCTCATACAGGTTCTATGACTGTTTTATGAAGTTTATACCAAAATATTTCATTTTCTTGGAAGTGAGTTTGAATGTTTTTATTTTAATCTCAGTTTCCATGTCTGCTATTACTATATAGTTATCTGACTGATTTTCATGCTGATCTTGTATCCTAAGACCTAGAACTTATTTGGTCTAGGACCTTCTATGTAGATTCCCTGGGACTGTCTACACAGACGATGGTGTCACCAACCATCTACCATGGCACCATCTATACCGACTCTCCCTTTTCAGTCTGTATGTCCTCTCCTTTTCTTTCTTGCTTTGCTGAATTGAGCAGCAGAAGAAAGGTGAGAGTGTCTTTGCTTCATTCCTGTGAAGCAAAGTGAAATCTTTGCTTCATTCCTGATTTCAGTGGGGGAGAAGTCCTTCACCAGTAAGCATAATGACAGCTATAGTTTTTTGTATATTCTCTTTACAGATTAAGGAAATTTTCTATTCTTAATTTGCTGAAAATTTTTATCTAGTGAATGTTTTATTTTTCAAATGCCTCTTCTGTCTCTATTGATATAGCACGTGATTTTTTTTCTTCTTTAGCCTTTTGACATGGAATTACTGATTGATTTGTGATCACTGAGCCAGCCATTTATTTACCTAGAATAAATGACACCTGCTCATGGCTTCCCTGGTGGCTCAGAGGATAAAAACGTCTGCCTGCAATGCAGGAGACCCAGGTTCAATCCCTGGGTTGGGAAGCTCCCCTGAAGAAGGAAATGGCAACCCACTCCAGTATTCTGGCCTGGAGAATCCCATGGACAGAGGAGCCTGGTGGGCTACAGTCCACTGAGCGACTACTGTGAAAAAAAAAAGGTCATGGTGTAGAATTCCTTTCATACATTTTTGGATTTGGAATATAAATATCTTGCTCAGAATTTCTGTGACACTGTTCTTGAGAGATTTTCTTTTTTGGTTTCTCCTTGTGTGCTGTCTTTCTCTGGGTTGATATTAGGGCAATAACAGCTTTATAAAATGAGTCAGGACCTATTCCCGCCTCTTCTGTTTTCTAGAGGAGACTGGGTACTACTAGTATTTAATTCTTCTTTAAATGTACTCTACAATTCTCCAGCAAAATTATTTGGGCCCAGAGATTTCTTGTTTGAAAACTTCTAATTACAAATTCAAGTTCTTTAGTCACTAATGAAATATTCAACTTATCTAATTCACTTGGGTATGTTTCAGTAATTTATGATTTTTAAGAAATTGGTCTTTTTTTGTTAGGTTGTTGAACTTAATTGTGTAAAGTTGTTCATTTGTACTATTCCCTCATTTTCCTTTAAATGAGTGCAAGATATGGAATGATAATTCCCATTTCATTCTTGACACCGGTGATTTGTCTTTTCCTGTTATTCCTATCCATGATTTAGCAATTTAATCAATTTTTGAAAAATTCAACTTCATATGTGATCAGTTTTTCTCTGCTATTTTCTTATTTTCCATTTCATTTATTTCTACTCTTATTTTTACATCTGCTTGTCCATCTGCTTGGTTTGGGTTTGCTTTGATATGTCTCTTCTTATGTTTAAGGACTTAGGTTTGAGAGCTCTCCCTTCTTTAAAGTAAGCCGTAAAATAAGTAAAAATAAAATTAAAAAAAAAAGTAAGCATTTAGTGCTGTAACTTTTCATCTCAGCAGTGCTTTAACTGTGTCACACAAATTTTAATAGGCTGTTTCAATGCCATTCTCCCAAGTACAGGGAGGTAGGAGGGAGGGTGGTTCAGGATGGGGAACACGTGTATACCTGTGGCGGATTCATGTTGATATGTGGCAAAACCAATACAATATTGTAAAGTAATTAACCTCCATTTAAAATAAATAAATTTATTTTTAAAAAAAGAAAACAAAAAAAAATTTTGATAGGCTACATTCTTACTGTCATTCAGTATTATGTATGTTTTTATTTCCTTTGAGACATCTTCTTGGACTTCTGGACTATTTAACAGTTTACTGTTTAACTTCCAAGTATTTGGAGATTTTCCTGTTGTTTTTCTGCACTGATTTCTAGTTTGATTCCATTGTGGGTAGAAAACTACACGATATGAATGCTTTTAAGTATGTTGAGATTTGCCTTATGACTCAGAATATGATTTATACTGTGGAACGCTCAGTGGGCACTTGAAAAGAATGTGTATTCTGCTGTGGTTGGGTAAAGTGTTCCTTAAATGTCTATCAATTCTTTGGTTCTCAGCCTTCTTTATGGCCCAACTCTCTTATCCATACATGGCTACTGGAAAAAACATAGCTTTGACTATATGGCCCTTTGTCAGCAAAGTGACTTCTTTGGTCTTTAATATGCTTTCTAAGTTTGTCATAGCTTTCCTTCCAAGGAGCAACGGCCTTTCAATTTCATGGCTGCAGTCACCATCTGCAGTGATTCTGGAGCCCAAGAAAATAAAATTTCACTGCTTCCACTTTTCCTCCTTCTATTTGCCATGAACTGATGGGACCTGAGAAGACTCCTGAGAGTCCCTTGGACTGCAAGCAGATCCAACCAGTCCATCCTAAAGGAAATCAGTCTTGAATATCCACTGGAAGGACTGATTCTGAAGCTGAAGCTCCAACACTTTGGCCACATGATGCAAAGAGATGACTCACTGGAAAAGACCCTGATGCTAGGAAAGGTTAAAGGCAGGAGAAGGGGGCAGCAGAGGATGAGATAGTTAGAAAGCATCATTGACTCAATGGACATTAACCTGAGCAAACTTTGGGAGATACTGAAGAACCGAGAAGCCTGGTGTGCTACAGTCCATGGGGTTGCAAAGACCTGGACACGACTTAGTGACTGAACAACAGCAAGAAATGTCAGTCAGCTCCTGTAGACTGAGGTGGTGTTCAGTTCTTCTGTGTCCTAGGAGCTCATCCACCCATTTTCCTTGGTAGTGGGCAGAAAATTAGCTCCCTGTTTGACCCTGCTGAAACCATGGGGAGGGAGGCATGTAGTGTTTGACTAGTGTTTGGCTGAAATGGAGCATGTATTATCAAAAGGTTTCTATTTCTGGCAGGCAATCCTTTTCCTGATCATCTGGCTAAGAAGCTTTTCTTGGAGTTACTTTTCTCTGTGTTTGTTGGTAGTTTTAGGCAAGAGGCTTTCCAATACACTCTCTGGAACACATGAAAGGCAAAAAGAAGACCTAGGGAAAGCAACACCAAGTTGTTGCCATGTCCCAAGGTCCACAGGCAACTGACTTCTTTCAGCCTTCAGAATCTTCCCATGTTTGCCTTTTGTGTTACAACAGGACTTTTTATTTCTAAGTGGGAAGACCAGGAGGAATGAGGGAAGATTACCCCATCTTGGCTCAAATTAGAAATCTGTTCAGAGGGTTTTAAGAAAAGCTTCATTTAATTCTTCCTTTCTGTTTTCACACCTTTTAGTTGCATTCTTGCTTATTAGCACTTCCACCAGAAGGAAGGCAAGGAAATAGAAGGAGCTAGAATTCAAAATCTTCCATTTGCTACTCATCAGTAACTCTGGAAGAGGTCCAGTGAAAAAAGAACTTGAAACTACTTCCTAACATGAAATTTTCTATAATCTATGGATGTAGATTATTCATTCAAACCCAAGACCTATAGTCCATGAGGTCCCAAAGAGTGGGACATAACTGAACAACTAAACAGCAACAGCAACCACAATAACCTTTTAAATATCAGCTGACAACATTGGCAACAATCTGGAAATTCAAGCTAGAAATGCACTGGAATTTATCTAGAACGACTGCAGATGGAAAGGAGCACTGTTTCAGAGTCTACGGTCTCTAATTCCTGGAACAAGGCCCAAAAGTAATAACAGAGCAGCGATCTGATTCCCTTCAGTGTGAAAGAGCTCTCTAGACATAGAAGGTCATGAGATAAAGCACTTTAAACTAACTACCTGTCCACCTTCTCCTCTTAATTTGGAATCATGTTTGGCTCTGAATTTTCACCATATCCCAATATTATCCAAGCTCTCTGGAAAAAAAAAAAATCACATAATATATCTAATTTTACTGCCTATCATAAGTGTCTGTGCCGCTGTTGATTCAGCATCCCAGCAAATGAAATTTGGTTACTGCACTAATTTCACAACCACTTCTCTAGGTTTTAAATTGTCAAATTTGTTCCTTGTCTAGCTAATTTCATATTTTTATTATTTTATGAATAAAAACTATGCTTTTGAACCACACTCAGAAAGTCTTATCTCCATCTCTAATTAACTGATAGGCTACGTAACCTGACTTCTAATTGGTACTTGGCAAGAAGAGAAAGTACATATTAAATAAGGGCTTTTAGCCAAGACAGCACCCCTGCTCCCCCTAAGAAATATAATTTTCTGTATAAAAAGCATGCTTTGAAATATTTTCCATAATTTAAACAACTGTCTATTACTTTACCAGCAGACCAAGAAACTCTTAATACCCACTCTTTCTTTCTGAGATTCTCCTTTATCGTCATGTAGTTACCCAGGGTAAAAACAATGACTTTACGGGATACAAATTCATGGACTGTGTCCTGCCATCTCTCACAATTTCACAATTACTCCCACCCACTCATTGTGTGCTCTCTGTTAAGAGTATTTTAAATGGTTCCATATTTGCCCCACAGCTTTCCTTATGGTGATGGTCTTCTTGGAGAGAATAGATCTTTGTCTTCCTCTAGCCATGTCTATGAATAGAACAGGATCACTATCTATACTCATCTTCAACACATCTACTTATGGCTGGTAGTATGGAATATATGGAAGCAAAAGGATACATAATATGGTCAAGGAAGGATGTCTACAAGTGAAAAAACAGAAAAGCAACCGAAAAAGAAACACGTTAACACTGTACTAAGGATCAAAATAAACTGAAGTTGGGCAAACATAGGGCTGATTGACCTTATCACACAGTAAGAGCTTTACTCTTAGATTCTGGGAGGCACCGATGTCAAGTCCAAGTTCGTCACAGTCATCCAGTGTTATCCCTTCTTTTGTCCTTGCACTTTCTCAGAAAGAACCCTAAATGTTGCCCCTTGTACAAACCAAATGGTGAAGGCTCTGATAGGTACTGAGAATCTCAAGTCTGCTCCAATCTCTTTTCTTGGAGCTCAGATGATGTCCACTGACACAGCCCACAGGCTCTTTTCCCTAGATCCTGGAGCTAGTTCTTAATCTTAGCATCCCAGCCACAGTGGGCATTAACTCCAGTTACCCCACTCTACCACATCCAGCAGGCACTCTGGAGTCATTGAGGGCTCCCATCCTAAAAAAGGACAGGAAGGACCAGGTGGTCATACAGCACAAGTGGAACAAGAACAGAGGATAATCATAGATTTAAGACAGATCATAAGTCCCTACATTTGAGGGCTCCAAACTAGTGTCCTGTGAAAAAGGGAGTCTTCAATACATTATCAAAATTCCTGTGCAAGACCATGAATAATTAGACACTAGAGAAAAAGGAAAGAGATGAAAATTATCTTCAGGATTGAGTGACAAGGTGCAAAATCACAATTCAGGAGGCTGGCAACCAAGATTTGACATGCCGTAGAGTGATTTTTAATTACCCCTTTTACACACAGTCCCCAGCACTCACCAGCAAGGATACAGACACGGGCTACAGGTTGATACTCATCCCAGAGACATACAGTCAAGGAAAATGACTGTAAAACAGAATTCAGCAGTTAGGGGCCGCACAGTTATGGGAAGCTTAGAGTGTCTCTTTTAAATACAGATTCTTTCTTTTTCCCAAATAAAGACTACAGGAAAGAACCTAATGGAGAGGAACATATGTTGCAAAGCAAACAGTGAATGTGGGCACAGGAAAAGCCAAAATGCAGAGCACAGAGAGCAAGAATAACTTCTGATAGGAGGAGAGACACCTTCCTCTGAGAAAGACATGCGGGCAGAGCCCATGCGTCCTGCCAAACAGGAGGAAGTAAACCCACACTATAATCTTCTCATTTGAGCTCAGCTGTGAGGAAAGGTGGGAAGGAGAGGGGAGGCCTTAAGGAGAGACAGAATGCTCTGCATGGTGAAGACAATGAATGTTCAATAATAAAATTATTGGGAAACTTCTTGTAGTCAGAGACCATTTCTCCTAGTTGGGTGACCAACATCATTTTGAAACCTGGGCAAGGGCTAAACACAACCATGATGTTAAAGGGCTGGAGAAACTCCAAATAGATTTCTTTGGCATCTAGAAGGCCAGGTAAAACTAGTGCTTAAGGACAGTATGAATGAGACTAAAACTGTTGATAGGCAGGAGACTGGGAAAGACAAGTGACAGTGAAACGAGTCTTCTCAAAAGCAGATGGCCAAAGTGTGATCTTGAAGTTTTTTTAAAAAAGAAAAGATTAAAAAAAATAAAGCTCAGGGATAGGTGAAAATTTTTATAAAATACGATAATGTTCCTGAATGGTTTTCACTGAGATGCTATTTCCAAGCATGACAGCAGGATTCAAAATAGAGTAGTAAGGAAAATGGCTACCCATTCATCTCATAAACAATATGGAAAAATCCAAAATAAATTTAGATTTAAACTACCTTCCAATTAAATGTTAACCATCACTTATTTTTTTTCTCTGCATCAGCAGACCAAACTTTGGATCAAATGAAATAATAATCTGATTTTTCCTCATTAACTACAGAAAATAGTCACCTGAAATGTTACTCAAGTAGGCAAAGTAAGTTAATATTTCATTAAACAAAACCTCAAGGTTACCAGATGCACCCTTCATGTCAGCCTCACTGCACTCCTGACACACAAGGCCCACCCATGCCAGGACCCAGGACTTCCCTACACGTGCACAGCCAGTGGCCCCACACACTCAAACATCAAAAGGATCAAAGCTCTCTTATAGAGATTAAATAAGGGGCTACACTGTATTTGAAATGTATTGGTAAAATCTGGGCATGCATATAAAAATGGAGGTAAAGTCCGGTGTACAAAAGTAAAGTCTGATGCTGTAGAGAACAATATAGTATAAGAACCTGGAATGTTAGGTTGATGAATCAAGGTAAATTGGAAGTGGTCAAACAGGAGATGGCAAGAGTGAACAGTGACATTTTAGGAATCAGTAAACTAAAATCCAATGGAATGGGCAAATTTAATTCAGATGACCATTATATCTACTACTGTGGGCAGGAATCCCTTAGAAGAAATGGAGTAGTCATCATAGTCAACAAAAGAGTCCAAAATGCAGTACTTCAGTGAAATCTCAAAACAAAAGGATAATCTCTGTTAGTTTCCAAGGCAAACCATTCAATATCACAGTAATCCAAGTCTATGCTCCAACCAGTAATGCTGAAAAAGCTGAAGTTGAACAGTTCTATAAAGACCTACAAGAACTTCTAGAGGTAACACATTAAAAAGATGTCCTTTTCATTATGGGGGACTGGAATGCAAAAGTAGGAAATCAAGAAACACCTTGAGTAACAGGCAAACTTGGCCTTGTACTACAAAATGAAGCAGGTCAAAGACTAACAGAGTTTTGCCAAAAGAACTCACTGGTCATAGCAAACACCCTCTTCCAACAACACGAGAGAAGACTCTACACATGGACATCACCAGATGGTCAATACCAAAATCAGATTGATTTTATTCTTTGCAGCCAAAGAGAGAAGCTTTATACAATCAGCAAAAACAAGACCAGGAGTTGACTGGCTCAGATCATGAACTCTTTACTGCAAAATTCGGACTTAAATTGAAGAAAGTAGGGAAAACCACTAGACCATTCAGGTATGACCTAATTAAATCCCTTATGATAATACAGTGGAAGTGACAAATAGATTAAAGGAATTAGATCTGATATACAGAGTACCTGAAGAACTATGGACGGAGGTTCATGATATTGTACAGGAGCCAGGGATCATGACCATCCCCAAGAAAAAGAAATGCAAAAAGGCAAAATGGTTGTCTGAGGAGGCCTTACAAATAGCTGAGAAAAGAAGAGAAGTGAAAGGCAAAGGAGAAAAGGAAAGATATACCCATGCGAATACAGAGTTCCAAGGAACAGCAAGGAGACATAAGAAAGCCTTCCTCAGTGATCAATGCAAAGAAACAGAGGAAAACAATAGAGTGGGAAAGACTAGAGATCACTTCAAGAAAATCAGATATACCAAAGGAATATTTCATGCAAAGATGGGCACAAAAATGGACAGAAATGGTATGGACCTAACAGAAGCAGAAGATATTAAGAGGTGGCAAAAATACACAGAAGAACTATTAAAAAAAAGATCTTCATGACCCAGATAACCACGATGGTGTGATCACTCACCTAGAATCAAACATCCTGGAGTCCAAAGTCAACTGGGCCTTAGGAAGGATCACTACTAATAAAGTTTGTGGAGGTGATGGAACTTCAGTTGAGCTATTTCAAATCCTCAAAGATAATGCTGTTAAAGTGTTGCACTCAATATGCCAGCAAATTTGGAAAACTCAGCAATGGCCACAGACTGGAAAAAGTCAGTTTTCATTCCAATGCCAAAGAAAAGCAATGCCAAAGAATGCTCAAACTACCACACAATTGCACTCATCTCACATGCTAGCAAATTAATGTTCAAAATTCTCTAAACCAGGCTTCAACAATACGTAAATTGTGAACTTCCAGGAATTCAAGCTGGATTTAGAAAAGGCAGGGGAACCATAGATCAAATTGCCAACATCCACTGGCTCATCAAGAAGCAAGAGAGTTCCAGAAAAATATCTACTTCTGCTTTATTGACTGTGTCAAAGCCTCTGACTGTGTGGATCACAACAAACTGTGGAAAATTCTTCAAGAGATGGGAATACCAGACCACCTGACCTGCCTCTTGAGAAACCTGTATGTGGGTCAAGAGGCAGCAATTAGAAATGGACATGGAACAACAGACTGGTTCCAAATTGGGAAAGGAGTACGTCAAGGCTGTATATTGTCACCCTGCTTATTTAACTTCTATGCAGAGTACATCATGAGAAACACTGGGCTGGATGAAGCACAAGCTGGAATCAAGATTGCCAGGAGAAATATCAATAACCTCGGATACTCAGATGACACCACTCTTAGGTCAGAAAGCAAAGAAGAATTAAAGAGCCTCTTGATGAATGTGAAAGAGGAGAGTGAAAATGTTGGCTTAGATGTCAACATTCAGGAAGCTAAGATCACGGCACCTGGTCCCATCACTTCATGGCAAATAGGTGGGGAAACAATGGAAACAGTGGCTGACTTTATTTTGGGGGTTCCAAAATCACTGCAGATGGTGACTGCAGCCATGAAATTAAAAAACACTTGCTCCTTGGAAGAAAAGCTATGACAAACCTAGACAGCATAATAAAAAGCAGAAACATTACTTTGCCAACAAAGTAGTCTAGTCAAAGTTTTGGTTTTTCTAGTAGTCATGTATGGATGTGAGAGTTGGACTATAAAGAAAGCTGAGCACCAAAGAGTTGATGCTTTTGTTGGACTGTGGTGTTGGAGAAGACTCTTGAGAGTCCCTTGGACTGCAAGGAGATCCAACCAGTCAATCCTAAAGGAAATGAGTCCTGAATATTCATTGGAAGGATTGATGCTGATGTTGAAACTCCAATACTTTGGCCACCTGATGTGAAAACTGACTCATAGGAAAAGACCCTGATGCTGGGAAAGACTGAAGGCAGGAGATGCTTGGATGGCATCATTGACTCAATGGACATAAGTTTGAGTAAGCTCTGGGAGTTGGTGATGGATGAGGAAGCCTGGTGTGCTGCAGTCCATGGGGTCACAAAGGGTCGGACATGACTGAGAGACAACTGATATAAAAATGGTCAACTGTGACCTCAAAGCCCCCGAAAATAATTTTTTTACAGTGTCTTAGGATTGATTTCTGATAAAATTCTAGTACTCAAATATAAAAGTTATTTGGGGAACTACAATTTATTCTATTTCATTCAAAACAGTGACCTGAAGTTATGATGTTCCTTATATATTTATTAGAATACAAAATATAAAATTAAGATAAAGTCAGATTTTATATAAAGCCAAATTACTGATATATTTTTCTTGTTAGATGAGACTGTGCTGGAGTCATGGTAAAGTTAAGAATAGTTTTGGGCTTTAACTCAATTTCGTGAGCTATTGTTCTCTTTCCGTTAACCAAAAGATACACTTATTCTAGAATATTAAATATAAAACAGTTTTTAGGCAAATCAGTGGATCCCAAACCAACAGATCGTTTCTTTAAAGCTACTTGGTTATGTATATCAAACACCTAAAAATATTCATACTATTTGACTCAGTAATCCTCCTACTGAAATATTTCTCAAGGAAGATATGCATAATAATTTACACACAAGGATATTCATCAAAACACCATTTAGCATATCAGAACAACTAGCTAAACATATAATAGGATAATATTAATTATACACTGGCAACCCACTCCAGTACTCTTGCCTGGAGAATCCCATGGCCGTAGGAGCCTGGTAGGCTGTAGTCCATGGGGTCGCTAAAAGTCGGACACGACTGAGTGACTTCACTTTCACTTTCATGCAAGAAAATAGCATATAGTTCTTAAAGTATCTGTAAAATATGTTCAGTAGCATGGAAGTGTCTGTAACATAAAGTTACATGCAAAAGAATAATAAAAATGTATCTATACAGTATGTAAAATACACATTTATATTACAAGTGCATGAAAAAAAAGGAAAAAATACATCCATATGTATTTTTCTATCTGTTCTAAATTTTCATAGTGGGCAATTTTTTTTTTTTAATTTTGGTAAACAATGGACACTATTTTGTGAAGGCAATAAAAGTGCAGTGAGTACCTAAATTCTCAGCAGGCAGGCACACTGCTGTCCCCAGCCTTCTTTTCACAATATAAAGTCAGAGAACATTCCTGCACTCAATGTTAAGACCATGGCACACTAACACAAAGTCACATGTTATACAGAAAACTCCATGGGTGTTGTGATCATTTACAAAGTTCACAGCTGGATAAAGGAGAATTTCTGCCTTCCTTCTCACTTAAAGATTCTCCTTCCTACTTGCCTCCTGCCACACCTAAAAAGAACATTCATCAAAGTATCTGCTAAGGCCTGCAGCTCTGCCAACACCTTGGGTTTCCGCACTTGTTCTGATCAGGTTGTAAAACTTCTTAGTGACTCTGCACCATAGGTGGCTGCCCCCAGGAGGATGATGGGCTCCACTTTAGGGACGCAAACACTCCCCGTGGTTCCACTTTTTCAAAGGAAAATATAAGAAGTACAGAAATAAACAACTTAATTTTGCACAGTATAAACTGGCATGTATCTGCTTTTTAATTACATATGGCTAACTGTCCCAGTATCTTGAGTATTTCAAGAGAAAAAAGCAACATCCAGTTCCCTGTCACACTTTTACCCTTCAATCCCATCTGTAGCTCCCTTATGTCTTTTCCGTGCCATCTAGTCCTGTCCACTCTCCTCCAAACTGCTTTTCAGAACACTCTCAGCGTCTCCTCTTTTCTCATCCCCACCCTCACCGTCACCGACCCCCATATCTGGCACAGGCTGTCGAGTACTGTCTGACTCACTCCTGGACTCCAGGCAAGCACCCTCTCTTCCTGAGTTTCTGCACAACTTCACTGGCAGTGACAGCTTGCCAGAGCTTCAAGTCTGAAATGACAAAGGCAACATGTAAACAGGCATGCTAGACTGGAGACACGTGGAAAAGCCCAAACTATTGTCATTTGGATCCGTGCTGCTGAGGGTTTCTTTGGTGGATGAGAGCAGTTGTACTCTTAAACCTGAAGTATTTAGAGTGAAGGCGACCACACAAGAATGTGCTCATCAGCACAGCGCAGGTGGACCAAAGTCATGAAAGACGATACAAGAGGAATTATTAAGTAATATCAATTACTTTGAGAATTAAAAAAGGAAACATTCACTGCATTGCCTCTCCCCAGTTAGTTCCATAGTTAATTTACAAATGCAAGATGCTTTGATAAGCCTGGAACTTTCAAAATCTATATATACAGCTAATTCTGGACTGGTTTTTCCAGTAGTCTTGTATGGATCTGAGAGTTGGACTATAAAGAAAGCTGAGCGCCGAAGAACTGATTTTGAACCGTGGTGTTGGAGAAGACTCTTGAGAGTCCCTTAGACTACAAGGAGATCCAACCAGTCCATCCTAGAGGAAATCAGTCCTGAACATTCACTGGAAGGACTGATGCTGAAGCTGAAGCTCCAATACTCTGGCCACCTGATGCAAAGAACTGACTCATTGGAAAAGACCCTGATGCTGGGAAAGATTGAGGGCAGGAGGAGAAGGGAATGACAGAGGATGAGATGGTTGGATGCCATCACCAATTCCAGGCACATGAGTTTGAGTGAGCTCCAGCAGTTGGTGATGGACAGGGAGGCCTGGCGTGCTGCAGCCCATGGCGTTGCAAAGAGCTGTGGGGTCGCAAAGAGCTGGACATGACTGAGCGGCTGAACTGAACTGAATTCTGGACTAACCTATTAGAGTAAGCGTCAATTAGATACAGCACTTCTCTCTGAAGCATCAAAAATATTGTCCTGTCATACATACAAAAATGGGTCCCTGACGCTTCCCTTTTCTACCATCGTAACAGGCTCAACAGTCAGTGTGCTAGAATTCTAGCGTGTTTCTCTTATATTTTAGGGTTTTGTCATTATTACTGTTCTCATCAGTTCCATTATAATGTAGATAGTCTCACAAACAGAAGTGTGATCTAGAAGTACTCACACTTATCTGACGCAGAATATAGTTCAGTAACATGTGAAACTGATGTATGAGTCCTTCCTCTGGATAACTGACAGTACCTATTAATACTGTAGCATGAGCAAATTCTGATTTTCTATTTGCACATCATTGCATACTCTTGGGCAAAGCCTGGAATATCAGGAAATTGGATGGCAATTAGTAGGTGCTTGCTTTCCTGTCAACCTTTGTTTAACAAATTTCATTCCACTTTTCTCTGAATTAAGCCAGAGGAAATAAAGAGGATTGTCCTTAATGGTTTTAAACACAGAAAGATAAAAGGAGAGAAATTACTGAGCTCATTTGATGCTTGGAGTATAGAAAAATTTCACTCAAAATTCCAGAAAGATAAATGGAAAGAGAAATAGGAGGTAAGATCCCCATTTCTTACCTCATTAGGGAAGATACCATGCAGGTTGGCAGCCAAGAGACAAGGAAGATTGTCAACCTCCTTATTTCACCTTTCCTCCCTGATAGCTCAGCTGATAAAGAGTCCACCTGCAATGCGGGAGACCTGAGTTCGATCCGTGGGTTGGGAAGATCCCCTGGAGAAGGGAAAGGCTACCCACTCCAGTATTCTGGCCTGGAGAATTCTATGGACTGTATAGTCTAAAGGGTCACAGAGAGTGGGACACGACTGAACGACTTTCACTCACTTACTCCCTCCCTAATCTCAGTAAACCAGCTGGTGCCCACCTGCGCCCCCTGCTGGTCCTCAGAGCTGGTGCAACCCAAGGTGCAGTTCCAGTTAGAACAGTGTCCCCCTTTTACTGCCTGACCTTTGCTAGTCCAAACTAGCTGCCATACCCCTCTTATTCTGGGAGAGAAAGAGAAGAAAAACAAAAACTTCGAGGAACATCTATGTGTAGGGCTACCACTCAGATAAACTATTTCAAAGTGCTAAGTTATAAAATCAGTTATTTACTATCTTTACTGTGCTATAACTTCTATCCAGATACTTGGAGAAGGAAATGGTAACCCACTCCAATATTCTTGCCTGGAGAATCCCACGAACAGAGGACCCTGGCAGGCTACAGTCCATGGGGTTGCGAGAGTCAGACACACCTTAGAGACTAAACCACCTACCAACCAGATCCTACAATCCATTATCAGCAGGATTTCACCTATGGTAATCAAATATGAAGTAAACTTTGAAAATTACTATTTTTTTCGGTTATTGATTATATTCAAGTTTGAGTCCCATTATACATTTTGATTTATGTAACCTAAATAGGTAATTTCCTAGTTACATAATATTTGGCACGTCCATATTTTTACTCTTTCATAACAAAATTAACCAGTTTTACACTTTTCATTTTGCAATCTGTAGTTCAGGAAAGCCCAAGTCTTTGTCCCTATATCCACACAGTTTTTCTTGCTTGGATTTTATGTATAGATAATTTTGTTTTACGTGAGGCAAGAAATCAAGAGGCTCCCCTGGTGGCTCAGCGGTAAAGAATCTGCCTGCCAAAGCAGCAGATGCAGGTTCAGTCCCTGGGTCAGGAAGATCCCCTGGAGAAGGGAACTGGAACCCACTCCAGTATTCTTGCCTGGAGAATTCCATGGACAGAGGAGCCTGGCTGGCGACAGGTTCACAGGGTCACAAAGAGTTGGACATGACTGAAGAAACTTATTTTACTTTACTTTAGCATTAAGTGATATTTCCATATTGAGTTATTTTTCTTAGGTGACAATGGAAAGGTCATTCTTTGGATACAACTGAAGCATTTTAAGGGGCTTCCCAGGTGGCTCGGTAGTAAAAGAATCTGCCTGCCAAGCAGGAGACATGGGTTGAGCTCTGGGTAGGAAGATCCCCTGAGAAAGGGAATGGCTACCCATTCCAGTATGTCTTGCCTGGAAAATCCCACAGGCAGAGGATCCTGACAGTCAAAGCGGTCAGACAGGACCCAGCAGCTGAAGTGAAAGTGAAAGTCACTCAGTTGTGTCAGACTCATTGTGACCCCATGGACTATATAGTCCATGGAATTCTCTAGGCCAGAATACCAGAGCGAGTAGCCTTTCCCTTCTCCAGGGGATCTTCCCAACCTAGGGATCGAACCCAGGTCTCCTGCAGATGGATGCTTTACCAGCTGAACCACAAGGGAAGCCCCTCAGCAACTGGGCATGCATGCAAAAACCATCTTAACAGCCAGCTACAGTTTTCACTTATAAATTATTAACTATAAATTCAACCCAAATAGTGAACATAAGCACGTTTGAAACCCAAAAATTAAGGAGCCTGAGTGCAGACTATAAATCCTATTGTTTATGGACGACACGTCCCAGGCTCGCAGTGCACAGCACAGGTGACTTGAGGAAAATGGGCCACACTTTGACTGTATGGCTGCAAGCTGCCAAATGACCACCACTTGGACACCCAGGTAAGCCACATGCACTATCAAGTGACAAGAAGCAGTGGTCTCTGTAAGGCAAATCAGAGTCTCACGTTTTCAACTGTTCACAGACTCGGAAATCAGGGCTAGAAGGCAACTCAGAGAATCTATTTTAACATACTTGCTTAAAAAAAATGATCAGCTTGAAAACAATTGAGTCTAATGACTTAGCAAAGTTAAGAGAAACCCTTCTAGAATCTGAGAATTCTAACTAACTCTTTTCCACTGCCCAGGGCAATTTTGCAAATTAGACCCCCACAGCCTCTAAAGGTAAAATAGCCAGGAGTATTGAGGAAATTACCTACATAATTAAAATCCCAAAGAGTTCACAATAATAAAGTAAAATCTCAAGCTTTGAGACTAGTTTTTCAATCATAAACACAAGCTTTGGGGCAATACAGTGTAACGATAAAGCATGGCTTAGGAGAAAAGAATCTATAGATATATAATATTTCCAAAATAATTTTTAAAACCAGCTCCCTGTGATTCTAAATGCCAGAAACAAACAAGCAAACAAATGAAACCCATGACACTTAGAATCAATTAACACTTTTGCATATCTTTACCTTTCTGAATCTACTTTGGTTTCCACATCCATTACCACCAGCCAAGCCCAGATCCCCAGCGGGGCCTCCACAGTGCTGCAAAGCAATACTGCCTTCTTTTATTCCTGTGGTTCTGGAACAGTCCAGAAGATGCATTTGCCTTCTGGGCTATTGCCACTGACTATTCATGAAAATGGACAAACTCTTCATAGAAGTATAGAGAATTAGTCATACAGGGAATTTTAAACATGTCTTACTCAAGGGGATGTTAAATATATCACCAGAACCTTTCAACCAAAGAAAATCTTATTTTTCATATAAATGAATAACATAAATTATATAATATATACAGTAAACTATATAATTTCATTATATATAATATATATTACAGATTATAATAAATGTTTATGCAACATGATATATTCAAAGATACATGTCAACCCTCCCTAGTCTGAGAATCACAGCCCTGCCTATTCTTCCTGCCACAGCTCCAAGAAAGAATCTCTAGCCTTCCAAGAAAGCACCTGTCAAGCCCATCAGCCTCAAGGAGACATATTTTGTTCTCAAAATTAACCTGCTGTTGTTGGCCCAGAGTCTTTTTTCAGATGGTAAAGAATCCGCCTGCAGTGCAGGAGACCTGGGTTCGATCCCTGGGTCATGAAGATACGCTGGAGGAGGGATAGGCTGTCCACTCCAGTATTCTTGCCTGGAGAATTCCATGGACAGAGTAGTCTGGTGGGCTACAGTCCATGGGGTCACAAAGAGTCAGACACAACTGGGTGACTAATATACTTGCTCAACACAACTGCGTCTGTTTCTGTATCATTTACTCTTATAATACGAGAAAACAAGGAGGTTTGAAACAGATATTCCTTCAGTATGACAGACAATATTATTATAGAAGAAAATCTCTGTTTTTTATCAATCTAATTGTAAGAGATGTTTAATGTTCATTTTCATAAAATATTACCCGTTCTTATATGCACTAGTAGAATTTTTTTTATCAAACCTGTGTCTTCTCTGCAGTTTGGACAAGGTCACAAAAAGAGGCTTTATTAATGCAGTAATTTTCTCAGTTAACATTCCTGGGGACTGGCTGTATTAAAAATCATTCTAATTCCATGGGTTAGGCCCACATTTCCTAAACTATATTCTACAGAAAACTTCATGAACTATTAATAAGGTCCATCATCCCCTCACAAAGAAAAAAATTCCTACACATGTATTTTAAATACCGAACTCTACACTCCTCTCATGAAGATTTACAAAATCATTGACATATTAAAGGGCTTGACAGTTTCTGCAGTAAAGAAACCTGTTTTAAGTCTCCAACATAATTTCCAATATTATTCGAGCAGAAACACTGATTATGGGCACATATGCACATTCTATATAACAATGTTCTTTTTTAATTAATTATTTAATTGGAGGATAATTACTTTACAATATTGTGATGGTTTTTTGCCATACATCAACATGAATCAGTCATGAGTACACGTGTTCTCTTAAGCAACCATTATTTTAGCCCATACCACAAGGAATTACATTCTCATAGGGAATTTTGGTGCCCAGGGCTAAAACAAAGGACAATTCAGACATGAACACTCATTCAACTGCACAATCAGCTACATCCTCATACAGAGAGTGAGAATTATCTGCAGAATGTTTAACAGCATAAAAAGGAATATAGCACAATCAATCCTGCTCTTCATACATTCAGTTATTCCCAACCTCTTTCAAATAAGCACACTGCTTTGGAAAGGCAAAACATGGTATACAACAATGGTGAGAAATTCTGCAGGCATGAATTTGTGTCAGCTCCTGCAATCACTCCAACACCACAGAAGGCTTCTTGGTCTACACCTTTGGAACCACTATTCTAGACCATAGGAATGGCACTGCTTTCCGTGATCTGGATGTCTTTTCTGCAACAAGTTCACAGGAATTCATATGTGTAAAGCTATGGTTAATTTCATGTGCTTGTGCACAATTCTGTGCACACTCAGTTGTGTCCAAATCTTCGCAACCCCAAGCCCACCAGGCTCCTCTGTCCTTGGATTTTCCAGACAAGAATACTTGAGTGGGTTGTCATTTCCTTCTCCAGGGGATCTTCCTGACCCAAGGATCGAACTAATGTGTCTCGCATCCTCTGCATTGGCAGGCAGACTCTTTTTCTTTTTTAAATTTTTATTTTTACTTTATTTTGCTTTACAATACTGTATTGGTTTTGCCATACATTGACATGAATCCGCCATGGGTGTACATGAGTTCTCAATCCTGAATCCCCCTCCCACCCCATATCATCTCTCTGGATCATCCCCATGCACCAGCTCCAAGCATCCTGTATCCTGTATCGAACATAGACTGGCGATTCATTTCTTACATGATAGTATACATGTTTCAGTGCCATTCTCCCAAATCATCCCACCCTCTCCCTCTCCCTCAGAGTCCAAAAGTCCATTCTATACATCTGTGTCTCTTTTGCTGTCTCACATACAGGGTTACCACTGCGCTACCTGGGAAGCCCGCTATGTGTTTGACAAACACCCAAATAAGGGATTCTCTCCAATAAAACAAACAGAAGATGTAGTTTTACCACAAGGGTCATGTGTTACACAAATGCATTTAACAAGTATTCACCAAGCATATTCTACATAACAGGCACTGTCCCTGGTGACTAGTCTTTCAAGCTGATATACAGACATCTCTCAGATGGATTTTTAGAGTCATCATGATTGGGAAAAAAAAAATTCAACGATATTACAATGAATTATTCAAATTGTTGTCTCTTTTAAAACAATTTTTGGTTTGCACAAAAATTCACAGATTCACAAAGATTCACAGATTCACACACACCAACAACTTGTAATGATGGGTGACCCAGAAAACTTGTTCCTTCTACTCATTAAAGTTAACAGTTGCAAAGTCTAATTCAAAAAAATTAAATTTTAAAAGAAGAATGATGTGATACTGAACTAAGTAGCTAACACTTTATACGTATGTATCAAACACAATCAGAGTCATGTAGCTTTAAAACAGTAGATTTTGCTATCCTTTAAAGTCAACTCAAAATAAAACAAATGTATTTCATGTCATGAATCATAGCAAGACTTAGTAAATATTTTAGATAAAAGGAATTCTTTCATTGTAGAACTTAAGTAACATATGATGATGTAATCAATAGAGTCCATACCCTCTCTCAGACTGATTGGCAAAGCACAAATTAGAACTTTTAAAGAGCTGTGACATTCTCATATCTTAATCTTACTCCTATTCATCTGAAATGTTAGTTCCACACATGCTAAGGTTTTTGTTAATTATATCAATGCTTCTGTGGAAAAATGCAAAAAGGGATACATGAGTTAACACTTACAAATGGCTTCTATTTCTTAATATAGTCTCCTGGTAACCACGGAATAAGAGAATTCTACATCTCCCACCAGAGAGATCGGAGGCAAGCTCTCCATCGTGAGCCCTCTTGAATTGACAGGACTGAACAAACTGCCAAGAGATGAAACCTATTTCAGTCCTAGTCTTCCAAATTTTGCTGCTAGAGAGTCTTCTTAATGGCTGGCATAAATGGCCCAGAAGTAAACTGTGCTGAAAAGCTAGCAAACACATGAAAACCACTGCAGCTACACGGCACTGCTGAACAGCCATCAGAAAGGGAACGCAGAGCTTAACGAACCTCTGTATTAAGAAGAACCACCAAAACGTCCCTATCCTATAGGAAAGCTCAAGTCGCACATACTTCCAGTTAGACACAAAACTGAGTGTAACAAAGGCACCAGTGACTAGTGTTTGAAATACCCCCATTAATCCTTACACAGGCTGTTCATCACAGGGCCACCACAATCAGTTCCCTCCTCTCCACACTGAGATCAGTATAAAAGCTCTCCAGTGAAGGGGCTAAACGCTATAAAATACATGCCAGCTGAAGGTGCTATGCCTGCATGCCAAGCCTCTTCAGTCGTGTCCGACTCTGGGAGACCCATGGACTGCAGCCCACCAGGCTCCTCTGTCCACGGGATTTTTCAGGCAAGAACACTGGAGTGGGTTGCTATGCCCTCCTCCAGGGGCTCCTCCTGACCCAGGGAGCTAACCCACACCTCTTCCATCTCCGGCACTGGCAGGTGGGCTCTTTACCACTAGTACTACCACTACACTGTATGCAATTATGCAAATTCTGGTTAAATTAAGTCCCCGTAAAATAAAAACTACACATATCACATTTAGCCTGTAAAAGGTTCCTCTTGGTCATAAGCCCAAATTCTGGGTTATAAAAAAAATTTCATTGGAAAGCCACCTACCTATTTATTCATGTACTTTTATATCTATTCTTTCATTCATTCTTCATTCATAGATTTTTCTTTCAACCAGTATCTAATAGACACTAGTATCTATTTATACAGCAACTATTTAGATTTTGGTTTTGCACTATGAAAGGGTGTTCTCAGACACACAGATCTGCCTCATGAGATTTACAGTCTCAAGGGGGAGAAAAAAGGGGAAGAAAGCCTCTAAACAAACAAGCACACCAGAATCATACTCAGTTGACAGCGATCACTGGATAGTAATCATCCCGTGACAGTGAAAAAAGGAAAGACTAACACAGCACGGAGAAGTGAACTGGAAGATCCACTCTAGATGGCAATGAAGGTCATGGGGAAAGGTTGAATCTTCCAAGGCCCTAAGGAAGCATTGTTTAATTGCTCTGTAACACAACGAGGTAGAAAGAAACAGGATCGAGTCCCAGCTTTGTATCAAGAGTACCTCAGCGTTGTTCCTAAGGCTATTTTCTCACCTGAACAATGGAGATGAGAGTAACATCTACCTATAAGATATACTTCACTAAGCCGATCATCAGGTGTGACGATCGAATATGCAAAATATCCGAAACATTTCATCAACTGCAAAAATGACATAAAGCTGTTGTTAGCTGTCATCTCCCTAAGTTATACCTCAATATGCATCACAAGAAAATTTTACAGATTCCCAATGGTCAATAGGCTTGATTTATTTAAACCAAATGTTCAGTGGGCTTCAAGCACGATGAGAGTATATATGATATGATACTTCAGGAGATAGTGGAGGACAGAGAACCTGGTGTGCTGCAGTCCATGAGATCAAAAAGAGTCAGTCACGACTCAGCAACTAACAACAGTGTTATGACACAGAACCCACAGGAGAAAAGGTTCTGCTACCAGTGGAAGGAAAGAAGAGCTCTTACAGATGACAGTATTTACAAAATCAGATGTTGGAATTCATATTGCTTCATTGGCAAAAATTATAAAGTTTTTAATATATAAATAAGCAGATTTGTGCCATTAATTCAAACCAAGTACTTACTTCTATGTGCAACACAACATAGGATCTACTGAGCCTGGCAAAGGCTCCAGGAACAGGCTGCTCAGGACAAGGCAATGGATGCAAGATTCATTTTCTAAGAGCTGTAGCAACGTAAGCTTTACAGCCTCCCTGAGGGGAAAGACAAAAAGCACCCTCTTTGCCTCCCATATCACTCTTTCTAATGTTAAACAGAAACCTCCTTTCATAAAGAGCATATTATATAAGCGCTATTCTCATCCATCTCTTAAGTTTATTATATGCTTCCTTGTCAGTGCCCCAGCATTGATGTTTAATCATAACTTAGGCACGAAACATACTTCCAGGGACTAGTAATGTCCTCAGTAAACAGTCTTACCTCCTAAATGCAGCAACCTAGAACCAAATGCCAACATGCTCACTGGACCTTACCCCTGGAGTACCTTTCCTGTAAGTGGCTTTTTAAACCCAGTTGGGTCAGAGAAACACTTCTTCCTTTCTGCTGAGTCATCCCTCAGCTTAAGTGGTAACAAGAGCATTAGCACATTTCCAACATTTAAAATGCTAGTAACAATTCAAATGCGATTAACAATTCATAGGCTAACTCTGAACTAAGCCAGAGCCTCTCTAGAAGAAATCAGAAAAGGACAGTTTTCTAATATGTGTGTTGGGCTGTGATTGTGTGGGTATCTTTACCTCAGTTTTCTATGTAGAGCTAAGCCCTTTGTGCTATCACCCAGGCATTTTTGTGCCACGGGCATCTGAGAAGCCAGAGACTGAATTACTGAGTATTAAGGGACTTGCCTAAGGCTAGATGTTCCCATAAATTTAGAAACAGAACCTGAAACTCCCAATCCCATTAGGCTCTTTGCAGCACAACAGCTGAACTCCTGGGACTCAGCTCCTCCGCCTGAGGACCTGGCCAGGTGCTGGACAGAGCAGGCAGAGCAACTCTAGACTCCAGCACACGGAGGGGAGTTGATTAACATAAATTTGATCAAAACTGCCTAGAAGCTGAATTCTCCAGCTAATCCCAGCTCACTCAAACCAAGGTGACCTTCTCCTTTTCCCACTCTTCTGAAAACAGGAAAGACAAAGTGAGAGCAAATGCTTCTGTGTTGTGCACGAAAGTCAGCTGCACCTATTTTACAGTGAGGCAGCACCAAAGCTGCTTGCTGGGACGTTCCAAAACCATGCTCTTATGTACCATACTCATTTTACACTGAGACACCAAAAAATACGTTGATTCTGAAGAGGAAAATGCAATCAATGAGGAAGGAATACACTATAACAAGCGTAAGGGACAAATATACCTCTCATAATAAGTGAACACAGCAGATTATATGTCACCTAAAAGGAACTCACAACTAAAAAAAGATAACATTATTTATATGCATGAAATCAGAAAAAACAATTCTATAGTTACATTTTCATGAACTATATAGTCCATGGGGTTGCAAAGAGTCGGACACAACTAGTCAACTTTCACTTCAATTTTAATAGATGAATTAAGTGCAGAAAATAATAAAGTACAAGTTAAATCATAGAACATTAGCCTTTTTATTACTAGCGTTTGAATCTAGTTTTATATCCTTAATATTTGTGGATTAGTAGCTAAGTCATGTCTGATTCTTTTGTGACTCCATGGACACACAAGGCTCTTCTCTCTGTGGGATTTCCCAAGCAAGAATACTGAAGTGGGTTGCTGTTTCCTTCTCAGGGGGATCTTCCCAACCCAGGAACTGAACCCACGTCTCCTGCCTTTCAGGCGAATTCTTAACCACTGAGCCACCGAGGAAGCCCAATATCCTAATACTTTAATTAAGTAGAAATTGAGAATGTATAGTTTCTTTCTGAATTAACAAATCAAACAATACTTTAAAATACTGTTCTTGTTATCTGAATGATTTTTAAAGAGTTCCAGAACTACTTCAGCCTCTTTCAGTAAAAAAAGTATATTTTAAAATTAAACTTTTCTAGTTTTATATTTTAATATTCCCATACGTTTCCTATATTTTCAATAATTGTGTCCACTTATCTCTCCACCTATCTATTCAACAGGTTTATTTCACACTTGGACCAGTGCTAAAATTTTAACACCAGAATTATAACACATGCATATAAAAATTTTCAGTAGACAGTATACTTTCATATGTACAATCTCACTTAAAGAAATATGTAAACTAAATCTCAACAATTAGTTAACCATGCTTAGTTTTAAAAGATTATCTGAACATTTAAAACAAGAGCTAAAAGAAAGGAAGTTATGTAAAAGAACATGGTTTTTTGTTTGACTGCTGTCAAGTAAGCTAATTTTAAAAAGAGGTGGAAAATTAGGAGTTTGGGATTAACACACATACTACTATATATAAAATAGGTAAACAATAAGGATCTACTATATAGCATATGCAACTAAATTCAATATCTTGTAATAACCTATAATGGAAAAGAATCTGAAAAAGAATATATATGTGTATATATATGTTTATAACTGAGTTACTTTGCTGTACACTAGAAACTAACAAGATTGCAAATTAACTATATGTCAATTTTAAATAAAGTACACAAAAAGAAAAATTAGAAGCTTAAGAAAAATGGAAATACAAAATATCTCCATTATCACTGAAACATGTTATAGCAAAATAATGTTAAATATTAAAATACTAAAATCCATTTTGATTGTTAATATAAAACCAAAATGCATAATGATATATACATGTATATGTATAATGTATCTATTTATTTCATTTTCTGAGGTCAGATGCATTCTTTAGAGGCATTACCTATATGACCATCAGTAGATACTGTTTTGCAACTGTTCAAAGAGAAAAGTAACTATTTGCTTCATGTTCACCCTCAAAGTGTCCACTAACAAGAGCACATCTGTCCTACCTTGAGATATACACGCTTTACATAGCCTTATTTCAGATATTAATGGATCTTTATTGCACTAAATATGTTTTCAAAAGCATATCTATGAAAATTTGAGAACAGTTTCAAAGAACCTTCCATGATCATTTACCCTGAATTTTCTTGCTAACTTTGCTCTTCTCACTCCATCTCAGTTAACATCTTTGTCACAATATTCATCTTAAACCACAACTTAAATCATGTCAATCATCTGCTTAATAATCTTTACAGGCTCCTTAATTCTTGAAAATTAATTAGCATCTGAAATCTTTGGCAAGGCAGAGAAGGGCCTAGGTGAACGGGTTTGTCCTACTTTTCCAATTTCATCTTTTGAGTCTCTCCACATTTCCTGTCCTGCTGATCTATCCATCCATAGCTTTGCCAAGTTCTTCTCTGACCCAAAACATCCTCCTCTGTCTATGCCAGTCACAGTTCCATCCCCCCTACTCACCCACCCAACTTAAGTATCACTTCATAACTTCTTTCAGAAGGCTTTCCATGTCAGAAGTCCTCTCAGTCTCTCCCCTCCCTCTTTCTGCCTCCTTCCCTCTGCCTTTCCTTCCCTCTGTCTCTTAGGGCACGCCCCTTTCTTTTTTCATAACCTAACAACACTTAAGTTTTGGGTAACTAGTAAGGCAATTAAGGAAGTTCACAAATATAATGCATTGCTTTTAAGCAACGTGATTAAAAACATGGGTTTAATCTTATGATCACATACTCAGTTCTTTCCCTATATAATGTCAGCTCCAAAATGATACTTAATATTGCTCTATATTTAGAAGTTCCTTCAGTAAAAAATAAATCAAATATAGCAGCTATGACTATGAGCTATGATCCTGATCATGAGTTATAGGAAATCAGGTTTTTCTAGTGGATGTTTTTACCAATCCACTTGTGGAAGATATTTCAGATGCCAGTTAGTCCCTCTGTCCAATGGCCTTCAATTTCCAATTTCATCAATTCCCAATTTTTCTTTACCACAAACTTATATAGAGAGAACCACAAAAATTAACATCATAAAAATGCAAAACAAAAGGTATACAAGAATGCTATGGTACATTATGCATAATTACTGGCTTTGGTATAGGCACTTAAAGATTATTCAATATAATGGCTAGTATCCTCAATTTGTCTTCCTATTATTGGGTTCAGAGAAAACTGGGACATTTCAGTTCATAGCGCATGAAGTTTTTAAAAGTGCTAAATATCAGCATGATGTCTAAACAATTGGATAGCTAAGTTTAAAAATTCATTCACAGGAAATGTGTAATGATTTGCAACAAGACATTCTCTATTCCCTGGCTGTTTAAACACTGTACAGAGTTCTTAAAGTGTCACATCAGTATGTTTTCTTCATTATTTGACAATCAATATAATAATTTTTGACATAAAAATCCACTAAATAGTCTATTAACTTCTATACAAAACTTTCTTCTCTATAGAATATGAAGTTCCCAATTAAGGAAATCACAGATTACAGAGTATATCTTGAATATATTAACTTGTCTCCTTAAGGTCATAAGACATACTTTTGACAGAATGATTTTTCAAAAATTTGAAAAAGTGAAATAAATGTTATGTTTTTAGTTTAATATATGTAAAGTCTCTGTTTCATCCTCATGTTTTTATTATTAACAACTTATTTATTTATCTATTTATTATTCATACTTGAATATAAATGTCCTTAGTGATATACATTGAAAGAAAAGTACTTTTTAAATCACACATCGTAATTTTAAACCTTTAGGTTAAGAGTAAAAAATTAATTAACAGTAGTTTCATGTAGTCAAAGATTTCTTCCTACAAAATCCATACTGGTGTATGCCTTTAAATATATCTTGCTAAACATCTATTTAAAATTATGATTTTAGTTTATTGGTAAACATCCATATTTCTATGTTATTAGAATGTTTCTCAAAAAACTGTCCATAAAACATCCGCTTGAAAAAAACAATCTGAAGCACTAGTTTTAAATAGTGACCCCCAAGATTGCACCTCACACCACTGAACCAGAATCACAGCCTGGGAGTAAGCATGTCCACCAGACGAGAAATCCATGGAGTCCACCTCATGGCTCATTATATTCTTGGTGCTATATTTTAGAAAGAAAAGTTGCCAAATGATTTTTTCCAAAAAAAAAAATTTTTTTTCCAAATTCTCATCCTCACAATTTCTAAAGTGTCACTCAGAAACTGAAACCTGTTTTCAAAAACCCCTGGTATTCCAATTCAATCAAAAAAATGAAAGGGGTCGTTTTCCTCCTTATTCCGTGTTGTCTTAACGGTTCCTGAGGAAGCCTGTGACTCCCCCTTCACACCTCTGGACAGACAGGGACCTCCACTTTCCACAGGTCAGAACACAGAATCTCCTCGCATTAACACAGCCCTAAGTGACACTTGGTTCTCCAGCTTTCCACTCTCCCTGCAGAGACGGCGCGCCAGACCCTCCAGCACCGTCAGCACCTCCGACAGAGCCCGGCGGATTGGGTCCGGGTTCCGCGTCCCGAGCCCGCCCTCGGAAAAGCCACTGGACTCGGAGGAAACGGACCCGAGACAGCGCAGGACACGCCGACCACGGCCCTGCGCGCTCTCCAGCGGCCAGCACCTCCTCCACAAGGAAGCAACCCTCGCGTCCCCCTCACCCAGAATCAAGCTCCCCCGCAACTGCGCTCTCCTCCCCGCCCCCGGCGCCTGTTGCTAACGAGGCGAGACGACCCCGAGCGGCCTGGGCCCCGGGGGGCCGAGCGCGGGGCCGGCCGGGAGCTCGCCGGCGGCGAGGCGGCCCGCTCCGGTGAGCCCGGACCCCTTCCCACCGCAGGAAGGCGCGCCCTCCGCGCGGCTCCGAGCCGACGACTGCCCAGTGCGCACAGGCGCGCGGAGCCAGGCGCGCGGGCAGGCGGAGGCCGGCGCGGCGAGGACCGCTCGGGTCACCCGCCCGGTCAGCTCGGCCCGGCAGCGAAGGCCTCCAGCCTGGTCCCGAGGCCGCCGGCGTGCCCACGCGGCGGGGCAGGGGCTGGGGCCCGGGGAAGGCAGGCACTCACCATGTTGACTTCGGAAACCATGTCTATGCTGGCGATGTCGATGTTCATCCCCACGCAGACCGGGGGACCTGCGGAAAGTGCAGACGACACGGCCGTGAGCCAGGCTCGGGCACGGGCTGCGGCGGCCCCGGGGCCCGGGAGCCGCCGGGGAGGGGGCGCCGGCCGAGCCCTCCCCGCGCGGCCGCAGCGCGGCGGCAGCGGCCCCCGCCTCCCTCCTCCGCCCAGGCCCCCAGCGCGGGGGGTCGCGCAGCCCGTAGAGGCGGCGCACAGCCTACTTACCCCCGAAGTCCGGTCTCAGGCGAATGTCGTAGCCTTTCAGCAGCTTGTCCACCGTCTCCTTCACAAAGGACATGTTCCCAGGATCGTTCACGCTGCGGGAGGGGTGGAGGGGGGCAGAGAGAACCGGGTCAGGCGGCGGCTCGCCCGCCCGTGCCCGGCGCGCACACCCGCGCACCCTGCCAGCCGCCCGGCCCGCTTCCCGGCAAGCAAGCCACGACCCTACCTCTGCGCGCAGCACACCACCGCCACCAACACCGGGGCCGAGAAGATGCCGAAAAACCTTCCTCCCGCAAAGCCCCACATCCCTCCGCCGCGCCCCGGCACGGGGGAGGGGGCGCCCCGCCGCCGTCGCGACCCGCAGCCGGGGCTGCTCCTGCTGCCGCCGCCGCCGCCGCCGCCGCCGCGCTGGCCCCGAGCGGAGGAGGGCGCAGGGGGAGGGCTGGGGAGGCGCG
>NW_024070200.1:64632699-64860135 GCF_014754425.2 Oryx dammah | reverse complement strand
GTGACCCGGGGCTCTGCCGGCCCGGCGCGCGGGCTGCAGCCGCGACCGCGCGGCGCCGGGCAGCGCCAGCGGTGGGCCGCGCCTCCAGCTCCGCTGGGCCTCCAGCCACCCGCGAAGGAGGGGACGGTCGGCGACGGCGACGCGGGCAGCAACGGCGAAGGAGACGCTCTCCACTCCTCCCGAGACCGTCCCCCCTCAGCCTGCTCCCCGGCCTGGCGCTTTGGCCGCGACCCCCGTCCGGCGGCGGTGCAGGCCGAGCCCGCGGCGGCTGCGGAACGCCTCTGCCCGCAGACCTGCGCTGCAGCGCGGGAGGCAGGACGCCGGGCCCGAGGGAAGCCCCCTGCCTCACCTGCGGGGCTGCGAGCCTCGCGTCCCCAGGGTCCAGGAGAGCCAGATGGGCAGCAGGATGGCCGGGAGCCCAGAGCACATGGCGCGGCGCCTCTGACCCGACACGGGTGGGATCCGCTCTCCCCCGCAGTCACTGAACATCTAACGGCGATACGGGGATCCCCGCCCCCGCCCCCACCCACGGGCTTTCCCGCCTGACCCATCCAGCCGCTTGCAAGGCGGCCGGATTAATTATTTATGCAATATAAAACCATTTTCTTAAATTGGTTCCTTCAACTATTTCTCTCACTCTCACCCCCTGAACATTCCATGTGAGCACTCCCTACCTACTCACATAAATACACTTAAATGAGTGTTAAAGAGAAGGCCAAACAAGCAGGCTTGCTTTATTATCCGAAGCTAGAGTCCGCATCAGACATGGAGACCCTGGACTATCATTCCGAGGAATGGAAAAATAAGATGCCTTTTCTGGTGCGGCCCGGAGCTGTCCGTGGTTCTTAATATCAGACTAGGAACCTCGTGCTCTCCAAGACTGGATCAAACCCTCTGGTTCTCATTTTAATAGACCTCCAGCACCTTGGCCAAGAAACAGATAAACACCACGGTCCACCCTGCCCTGTGTATCACTACTGTGTTCCTGAGTAATGTTTGCTCCCCCAGGGTCATAGGTTGTAGATTTTTCTTTAAAAACTGTGTGCTTCAGACTTCTAATATTGAGGAAGATGATTACACATTCCTACTTGTGAAATACTTTGTACAGCAAAACCTGCAAATCAAGTTCATTCGTTGCTTGATAGACTTCCTCGGGCCATTCCAAGACCTAAATGCTGCTTTTCTGGTTTTTTTTTTTTTTTCCTACAAAGCTTACGATTTTCTTTTCTATTGTCAAGACATTATATAGGTAAATATCTAAATACAGACCTTGGATCTCAAGTTGGCATGTTTCTGGAATTAATTTTAAATATATTGCCTTTTATAAAAATCAGCAATTTCCTGAAAGGTTGGTATTGAGATAGGTTAAGAGATAAACTTGGGCTTTTCTGGTGGCTTAGATGGTATAAGAATCCACCTGCAATATCGGAGACCTGGGTTCCATCCCTGAGTTGGGACGATCCCCTGGAGAAGGAACTGGCTACCCACTCCATATTCTTAGCTGGTGAATTCCATAGACAGAGGAGCCTGGCGGGCTACAAAGAGTTGGACACAACTGAGCAACTAACATACACAAGAGATAAACTTAGCCTCATACACAAGAGATAAACTTAGCCTCCTAATTATTTTCTGGAAAAAAAATCTAGTTTTCAGAGATGATACAAAATACTTTGTATTCTGCATCCTGTTCATGTACAATGGAATACTCAGGAAGATTAGCTTAGATCTGTATCTGTATCCCTCCATATTCGTGTTTCTGTCTGTTTTTCCTGTTTACATGTACCTCTTTTAGAGGAATGCCCCACTGGGGATAACAGCTATAGAAAATAAACAGTGAGGATAGGGTGCTTGAGAAAAGCCAACAACACAGCAAGAGTGATCCCCCTTTCTATTAATATTATTTTACATGTTCTAAAACTTGAAAACCACGTTGCAAGTGTTACTATCATCCAGCCACGCACCACCTCAGATCTTGGCTTCAACCAGTCTCTGAGCCTCTTGACCGTATTTATCATCCCAGCTGCTGCTTCACCATGCAATACTACAAGAGCCGTGATCAGCTTTACATGGGAACATGTTCACACCCCTCACCACCTGTCCACATTGCTTTTCTCTTACCTTGCCCCTTCAGGCTTCTCAGCAAAGAGGTCCAAGTGTAACAGGACTTACTCAGTATGTGCAAATGTGCAATCTGAAATGGCGGTAGAGTTAACCATCCATGCGGTGGACCTTAGAGGAACGGAAGATGGGAACCAGGGGAATAAATGGTTCACCCTCTATTTCTCCTGTGAAATGTCCCGAGATAACATAGTAACTCCTTTCTTTCCCTCTCCTTGCATGCCTGGATCTCCTTTACCTTCACTCTTTGTTTCAGCAGTATTACCCACCCTAGAAAAGCAATAGCACTTCATTTTGCCTTAGGATATATTTTTTGGTGAACACAGGGTACATCATAAACCCACTAGCAAATTATTAAAATTGTCACCTAAAATGCAGTCTTTTTCCACTATGGTACGGGCATAAAAACAGAAATACAGACCAGTGGTACAGGATAGAAAGTCTAGAGATAAACCTACAAACCTATAGTCACTTAATCCATGACAAGAGAAGCAAAAATATACAATGGAGAAAAGAAAACCTCTTCAATAAGTTGGCTGGGAAATCTGGACAGCCATATGTGAAAGAATGAAATTAGAACACTCCCTAACACCATGCACAAAAATAAACTCAGTTAGATTAAAGACCTGAATGTAAAACCAGGCAGTATAAAACTCTTAGAGGAAAACATTGGTAAAGCAATGTTTTTTTACCTTTGATAAAGCAAGATCTTTTTTGACCCACCTCCTAGAGTAATGAAAACAAAAATAAAAAGAAATAAATGAGGCCTAATTAAACTTAAAAGCTTTTGCACAGCAAAAGAAGCTATAAACAAGGTGAAAAGACAGCCCTCAGAATGGGAGAAAATATTTGCAAATGAAGCAACAGACAAAGGATTAATCTCCAAAATATATGAACAACTCATGGAGCTCAATATCCAAAAAATAAATAACCCAATCAAAAATGGACATCTCTCCAAAGAAGTCATGCATATGGCCAATAAACACACAAAAAGATGCTGAACATCCCTCATTAGTAGAGAAATGCAAGTCAAAACTACCTCACACTGATCAGAATGTCTATCATCAAAAAAATCTACAAAAAATAGATGCTGGACAGGATGTGGAGAAAAGGAACCAGTGTAACTGTCGTTGTTGTTGTTTAGTCACTAAGTCACGTCCAACTCTTTTGCAACCCCATGGACTGTAGCAGATGGATTCTTTACTACTGAGCCACCAGAGAAGCTCTTACACTATTGGAGGGGATGTAAATTGATACAGCTACTGTAGAGAACAATATGGAGGTTTCTTAAAAAACTAAACGTAGACCTACCGTATGACACAGCAGTCCCACTACTGGGCACACACACTGAGAAAAATCACAAGTCAAGAAAAAGGCACGTGTACTCCATTGTTCATTGTAGCACTATATACAATAGCCAGGACATGGAAGCAACCTAGATATCCATCGACAGATGAATGGACAAACAAGATGTGGTATATAGATTCTTTACCATTATACCACCTGGAAAGCCACACTGGAATATCGTGTATGTGTGTGTGTGTGTGCACGCGCACGCATGCTCAGTCATACAGTCATTTTCAACTCCTGCAATCCCATGGACTGTAGCCCACCAGGCTCCTCTTTCCATGGGGTTATCTGGGCAAGAATAGTAGAGTGGAATATATTTCCTCCTCCAGGGGATCTTTCCAAACCAAGGATTGAACCTGCAACTCATATGTCTCCTGCATTGGCAGGCTGATTCTTTACCACTGAGCCATTTGGGAAGCACACTGGAATATTACCCAGCCATAGAAAGGAACAAAATTGAATCATGTATAGTGATGTGGATGAACCTAGAACCTATCATGCGGAGTGAAGTAAGTCAGAAAATGAAAAACAAATATTGTATATCAACATATATACATGGAATCTAGAAAAAAAAAATGGTCCTGATGAGCCTATTTACAGGGCAGGAACACAGATGTAGAGAACAGAGGACACAGAGGGAGACAGAAAGGGCAGGACAAATTGAGAGAGTCACACTGACATATAAACACCACCACATGTAAACTAGAGAGCTGGCAGGAAGCTCCTACACAGCACAGGGAACTCAGCTGGGTCCTCTCTGATGACTTAGAGGGTTGGGATGGTGAGTGGGCTAGGAGGGAAGCGATATTTATGTACATATGGCTGATCCACTTTTTGTACAAAAGAAACCAGCACAGCATTGTAAAACAGGTATATTCCAATAAAAAGAAGAAGAAAATGCAGTCTTTTTCTAATGCGGAGACAAAAATCTAACATAAATATTGTGATAAGCGTACACTGGTATAGTCAAGATACAAAAGTTGGGCAAGCAACCCCTGGCTGCCTTCTTGTCTCAGCTTCCCCAACAGTCTTCTATAGGGTTGAATGAAAACAAAATCCCAGGTAACTCCATCCTTCTATTCTCTTGTCAGGATTCCTGAAACCAAGAATACTTTTATACTTTTACTAGATGGTACTAACATATTAGCCAAATTGGAAGGAAAAATTTGATGCAATTCTTGCTTTCATTTATTTTCTATAGAAAGAGAAAAAGGTTTCAGGTTTTAGGAGTTATACAATGGATAAATTTTCATGTCAGAATAAAATGGAGATGAATGTCATTTTGTTCATAATAAGGTGGTTTTAAACAGACTAGGATAACTTTTAAGGATCCTTAAGGTCAGAAGCTATGACAAACTTAGGCAGTGTATTAAAAAGTAAAGACGTCACTTTGTCAACAAAAGTCCATATAGTCAAAGCTATGATTTTTTTCATTAATCATGTATGGATGTGAGAGTTGGACCATAATGAAGGCTGAGCGCCAAAGAATTGATGCTTTTGAACTGTGGTGTTAGAGAAGACTCTTGAGAGTCCCTTGGACAGCAAGGAGGTCCAATCAGTCCATCCTAAAGGAGATCAGTCCTGGGTGTTCATTGGAAGTACTGATGCTAAAGCTGAAACTCCAATACTTTGGCTATCTCATGAGAAGAGTTGACTCATTGGAAAAGATCTTAATGCTGGGAGGGATTGGGGGCAGGAGGAAAAGGGGACGACAGAGGATGAGATGGCTGGATGGCATCACCGACTCAATGGACATGAGTTTGAGTGAACTCCGGGAGTTGGTGATGGACAGGGAAGCCTGGTGTGCTGCAATTCATGGTGTTGCAAAGAGGCGGACACGACTGAGTGACTGAACTGAACTCTGTGTATTCTTACCTCCTCTTCTTAATTCCTTCTGCTTCTGTTAGGTCCATACCATTTCTGTCCTTTATTGTGCCCATCTTTGCATGAAATGTTTTATTGGTATCTCTACTTTTCTTGAAGAGATCTCTAGCCTTTCCGATTCTAATGTTTTCCTCTATTTCTTTGCATTGATTGCTGAAGAAGGCTTTCTTATCTCTTCTTGCTATTCTTTGGAACTCTGCATTCAGATGCTTATATCTTTCCTTTTCTCCTTTGCTTTTCACTTCTCTTCTTTTCACAGCTATTTGTAAGGCCTCCCCAGACAGCCATTTTGCCTTTTTGCATTTCTTTTCCATGGGGATTGTCTTCATCCCTGTCTCCTGTACAATGTCACGAACCTCATTCCATATTTCATCAGGCACTCTATCTATCAGATCTAGGCCCTTAAATCTATTTCTCACGTCCACTGTATAATCATAAGAGATTTGATTTAGGTCATACCTGAATGGTCTAGCGGTTTTCCCTACTTTCTTGAGTCTGAATTTGGTAATAAGGAGTTCATGATCAGAGCCACAGTCAGCTCCTGGTCTTGTTTTTTGTTGACTGTATAGAGCTTCTCCATCTTTGGCTGCAAAGAATATAATCAATCTGATTTTGGTGTTGACCATCTGGTGATGTCCATGTGTAGAGTCTTCTCTTGTGTTGTTGGAACAGGATGTTTGCTATGACCAGTGCATTTTCTTGGCAAAACTCTATTAGTCTTTGCCTGCTTCATTCCGCATTCCAAGGCCAAATTTGCCTGTTACTCCAGGTGTTTCTTGACTTCCTACTTTTGCATTCCAGTCCCCTATAATGAAAAGAACATCCTTTTTGGGTATTAGTTCTAAAAGGTCTTGCAGGTCTTCATAGAACTGTTCAACTTCAGCTTCTTCAGCGTTACTGGTTGGGGCATAGACTTGGATTACCATGATATTGAATGGTTTGCCTTGGAGACAAACAGAGATCATTCTGTCATTTTTGAGACTGCATTCAAGTACTGCATTTCGGACTCTTTTGTTGACCATGATGGCTACTCCATTTCTTCTGAGGGAATCCTGCCTGCAGTAGTAGATATAATGGTCATCTGAGTTAAATTCACCCATTCCACTCCATTTTAGTTCGCTGATTCCTAGAATATTGACGTTCACCCTTGTCATCTCTTGTTTGACCACTTCCAATTTGCCTTGATTCATGGACCTGACATTCCAGGTTCCTATGCAATATTGCTCTTTACAGCATCGGACCTTGCTTCTATCACCAGTCACATCCACAGCTGGGTATTGTTTTTGCTTTGGGTCCATCCCTTCATTCTTTCTGGAGTTATTTCTCCACTGATCTCCAGTAGCATATTGGGCACCTACTGACCTGGGGAGTTCCTCTTTCCGTATCCTATCATTTTGCCTTTTCATACTGTTCATGGGGTTCTCAAGGCAAGAATACTGAAGTGGTTTGCCATTCCCTTCTCCAGTGGACCACATTCTGTCGGACCTCTCCACCATGACCCGCCCGTCTTGGGTTGCCCAGCAGGCATGGCTTAGTTTCATTGAGTTAGACAAGGCTGTGGTCCTAGTGTGATTAGATTGACTAGTTTTCTGTGAGTATGGTTTCAGTGTGTCTGTCCTCTGATGCCCTCTTGCAACACCTATCATCTTACTTAGGTTTCTCTTACCTTGGGCATGGGGTATCTCCCCACGGCTGCTCCAGCAAAGCGCAGCTGCTGCTCCTTACCTTGGATGAGGGGTATCTCCTCACCACCACCCTTCCTGACCTTCAACGTGGGATAGCTCCTATAGGCCCTCCTGTGCCCATGCAGCCACCACTCCTTAGACGTACAGACTCAGAACCAAACAAATCAAAATGATTGGCCAAAGGAAACCCAGAAGAAATTCCCCAGGTAAGTAATATAAACCACTACTTGGGCACAAATCTCAGAGTCTGCCTGTGTGTCTATCCATAAGTACTCTTTTCCCTTCTAATGAACAATTTACTTGTTTCAATACTTTCCCATCTTTGTGGGAACTCTTCTGCAAAGCCAAAAGACCAGGGCCTTGTCACTGGCCACTCGTTTAGTAGCCAGGATTCAGCACTCTCAATTTCTGCAGCCCAACCTCAGTCTCTGGCTGGGATCAGAAACTCTGCTTTAAGCTGCTGCAGGCCAAGGACACCTGCAGGAAGGAAAGAAGGAAGGAGGGAAGGAAGGACGGAAGGAAGGAAGGAAGGAAGGAAGGAAGGAAGGAAGGAAGGAAGGGTGGATTAATTAGTCTCTTACTCAGAAAAGTTCTGTGTGTGTGCTAAGTCGCTTCAGTCTTGTCCTATTTTTTGCGACCCTGTGGACTGTAGCCTGCCAGACTCTTCTGTCCATGGGATTCTCCAGGCAAGAGTACTGGAGTGGGTGGCCATGCCCTCCTTCAGCAGATCTTCCCAACTCAGGGATCAAATCCACATGTCTTATGTGTCCTTCATTGCCAGCCAGGTTCTTTACCACTAGTGCCACCTGGGAAGCCCAGAAAAGCTGTACCCATAACAAGCAGTAGGCCCAGAGGAAGAACATTGCCTGGATTGCTGACTGAGTTTGGAAGTGGGAGGTGGTTGATTAAAAAAGAAGCTTTAACTCCGAAGTTATGTTATAGCTGAATTTTTAAAGATAAACAAGAATTCATCAGATGATTCAGTTCAGTTCAGTTCAATGGCTCAGTCATGTCCGACTCTGCGACTTCATGGACTCCAGCACCCCAGGCCTCCCTGTCCATCATCAGTTCCCAGAGCTTCCTCAAACTCATGTCCACTGAGACAGTGATGCCATCCAACCATCTCATCCTCTGTTGTCCCCTTCTCCTCCTGCCTTCAATCTTTCCTAGCATCAGGGTCTTTTCTAATGAGTCAGTTCTTCACATCAGGTAGCCAAAATATTGGAGTTTCAGCTTCAGCATCAGTCCTTCCAGTAAATATTCAGGACTGATTTCCTTTAGGATGGACTGTTTGGATCTCCTGTCAGTCCAAGGGACTCTCAAGAGTCTTCTCCAACACCACAGTCCAAAAGCATCAATTCATCGGTGCTCAGCTGTCTTTATGGTCCAACTCTCACATCCATACATGACTACTGGAAAAAACATAGCTTTGACTAGATGAACCTTTGTTTGCAAAGTAATGTCTCTGCATTTTAATATGTTGTCTAATTTGTCATAGCTGTTCTTCCAAGGGAAAAATGTCTTTTGATTTTGTGGCTCCAGTTACCATCTGCAGTGATTTTGGAGCCCAAGAAAATAAAGTTTCTCCCTGTTTCCATTGTTTCTTCATCTATTTGCCACGAAGTGATAGGACCAGATGCCATGATCTTTGTTTTTTGAATGTTGAGCTTTAAGTCAGCTTTTTCACTGTCCTCTTTCACCTTCAGTAAGAGGCTCTTTAGTTCCTCTTTGCTTTCTGCCATAAGGGTGTTGTGATCTCCATATCTGAAGTTTTTGATATTTCTCCCAGCAGTCTTATTCCAACTTGTGCTTCATCCAGCTAGGCATTTTGCATGATGTACTCTGCATTTAAGTTAAATAAGCAGGGTGACAGTATACAGCCTTGATGAACTCCTTTCCCAGTTTGGAACTGGTCTGTTCTTCCATGTCCAGTTCTGAGCTTCTTGATCTGAATATAGATTTCTCAGGAGGCAGGTCAGGTGGTCTGGTATTACCATTTCTTGAAGAATTTTCCACAGTTTGTTATGATTGACACAGTCAAAGGCTTTGGTGTAGTCAATAAAGCAGAAATAGATGTTTTTTCTGGAATTCTCTTGTTTTTTTTTTGATGATCCAACAGATGTTTGTAATTTGATCTCTGGTTCCTCTGCCTTTTCTAAACCTAGCTTGAACATATGGAAGTTCTTGGTTCATGTACTTTTGAAGCCTGGCTTAAAGAATTTTGAGCATTACTTTGGTAGCATGTGAGATGAGTACATTTGTGTGGTACTTTGAACATTCTTTGACATTGCCTTTCTTTGGGATTGGAATTAAACTGACTTTTTCCAGCCCTGTGGCCATTGCTGAGTTTTCCAAATTTGCTGGCATATTGAGTGCAGCACTTTAACAGCAGCATCTTTTAGGATTTGAAATAGCTCAGCTGTAATTTTATAACCTCCACTAGCTTTGTTTGTAGTGATGCTTCCTAAGGCCCACTTGACTTTGGACTACAGGATGTCTGGCTCTAAGTGAGTGATCACAGCTTTGCTGTTATCTGGGTCATTAAGATCTTTTTTGTTTAGTTCTTCTGTGTATTCTTGCTACCTCTTCTGCTTGGTAGGTCCATACTATTTCTGTCCTTTATTGTGCCCATCTTCGCATGAAATATTCCCTTGGGATGTCTAATTTTCTTGACAAGATCTCCAGTCTTTCCCATTCTATTGTTTTCCTCTATTTCTTTGCATTGGTCACTGAGGAAGGCTTTCTTATTAGGTACCATTAATTATCTGTCTTCAAAAGATTTGCTAGAAAATTCTGTTGTTAGAGCTCATTTCTTTCCAAGAGAGTATCAGCCTGATGAACATGCTTTTATTTTCATAAAAATGTTAGGGATTATTTTCCCCAGGCAATGTGGAGCAATCTAAAAGCATGATGATGAAAATAAGCAATATGTTTTATTTTCCTAACTGTGCTTCTGAATCACTGTGTGATCTTAGGGAACTCTAATCTACTGGGGCCACCTTTCAAAATATGCAAAATGATGATGTTTGAAGTTCCTTCCAGTGTTTAAACACTCTATGTTAAACTTGGATGCTGCTTAGTGCTAAAATCCCTAGAAGGCTAGAAACCTTATTAGAATTCAAAGAAAATTTTATTTAAAATTATAGAACAATTACATAAGGTGAATTACGGTGACATTATTTCATTATTGTTGTTGCTGTTATTTAGTTTTAGTGCATGCTTTATAATAATTTGGGGTTTCAAACACAAAATACATAGAGCAAGATAAATCATAGCATAAATTGCAGTGATTATTAATCCTTATATCGTTGGTGAAATGTAGAAGCATTTAATAGATAAACTGAAGATATCATGGACTCACCTGGTTTCATAAATGGTGTAAAGTTTTCTGTGTTCTTTGACGGCATTCCTAAAAAAAAGAAGGATAAAATATAAGCTTCGAACTTATTGCTAAAATCTGAAATTCCTTCATTAAGTCTGTTCTTAAATTTATCTGTTTGATGATGAAATGCCTCCACTACCTTTTTGGTAAATTTCAAGAAATAACACTTAAAGAAATATGAACACATTTTAAAAGCAATACACACTACATTAGATAAACAGTTATCAAACCACTGCTTAAATTTTATGAGAGACAGAAAACAAACAATAAAAATAACAAATTCTAATAGTGGTATGTGCAGTGATAAAAATAGAACAAAATGATACTAATACAACAGAAAATGACTTGAGAGAAGCCATATTACAAAGGATGGCAAGAAAAGCTTCTTTGAGGAAATGACTTTTCATTGAAATGAGTCATGGTGGAAGTTTACCATGAAATTTGTAGGAAAATGAAAACAATATAGGAGAAGGCAATGGCACCCCACTCCAGTGCTCTTGCCTGGAAAACCCCATGGACGGAGGAGCCTGGTAAGCTGCAGTCCATGGTGTCGCGATGAGTCAGACACGACTGAGTGATTTCACTTTCACTCATTGGAGAAGGAAATGCCAACCCACTCCAGTATTCTTGCCTGGAGAATCCCAAGGACGGGGGAGCCTGGTGGGCTGCCATCTGTGGGGTCGCACAGAGCCAGACACTACTGAAGCGACTTAGCAGCAGCAGCAGCAGCAACAGAAAGCAATATAAAATAATAATTATATATTGATTGCTATGAAAGAAGCACTGTAATCCACATGCTGAAAGGGTCACTGAAAATAAAAATAAATTAAGTAAACAATGGAGATAAAACTATAATGTAAGGCAGTACAACAATACAATAGTAAAATGTACATGTCAGTGACGTGGAAGGACAAGCCTTTCCCAGTGTCTCTTACTTAGCTCAGCAGTACAGGATTAAGGAGGAAGAATCAGACATCATTTCCACATGAAGTGAGATTATTGAAAAAGATGGAAAATTGCACAGCAAAAGAAAAAAGGAGTGAGAAAATAACATTAGAAAAATGAAAATCTCAAAGAGGCAAGAGAACACTAGCATCATGGAAAGGGAACAAGATAAAAAAAGAATTTGGTAAAATGTTAATTTTGAAACATATAACTGTTTTAAGAAAGAACATGTTTAAAGGAATGAATAAAATATTTATGGCTGAAGAAAAGTTAGTGAGCTAGAAGATAGTACTGGGGGACTCTCAAAGGCAGAGCTTAAAGATAAGGAGATAATAGTGTAAAAGAATAGCAAAGATAAATGGAATACATAGATACAGGTGCCAACCTCTGGATAAGAGGAGGTATCAGAAGTAGAGAAAAAAATAAGATCAAGAAATAAATTATTTGATAAAATGAGAAGAAATTTCCAAGAATTAAATGAGAAATATTTTAGATTAAATAAGAGATGTTTCAATGCAGTTCTAGGATTATTATAAACTAATTAAACTTCAATCTTAACTTCATACCTAACCAAAAAAACCGAACACTATCTCAAAATGTTTCATATACCTAGATTCTCATATATATAAAATTGTCCATTTTAGAAGCTTAAGAAAAAATATAGGAAAAAAAAAAGAAAAAATATAGGAAATAATCTTCATTACCTGAGGCTAGGCAGAGACTTTCTAGACATGGGATCAAAAGCACAGTATATTATAAAATGACAAATTGTACTTAATAAAAATGTAAGCATTATTTTAAGAAATAGAATGCTTTAAAAAATGAAGTGAGAATTACATATTTGCAAAAAATATTTGTCAGTGACACAGACAGAGAGGACTTAAATCCAGAATATATAGAAAACTCTCAAAATTCTTAACTCTTCACAAAATTCTTAACTCTCAAAATTAAGGAACCAAACAACTCAATTAAAACTGTGCAAAAGATGGTCACTTCAGTGAATAGTGTATACAGACAGATAGGATATAGAGCTATAGGAAGAGGTGTGCAACAAAGTGAACCATTAGAGAAATGCAAATTAAAACCATATTATGATGATGGTGAACAACAATTAGAAACTCTAAAATTAAAAAAAAAAAAAAACAGATGGAACTTCCCTGGCAGTCCAGTGGTTAAGACTCAATCAACGCTTCCACAGCAAGGGCCGTGGAGGCTCTTATGAAGTAGAAGTTTAAAAATCTAATAATATCAAACACTGGTATGGATGCAGAGAAACTTGATCACTTACCAATTTCTGATCAAAATGTGGTCACTCTAGGAAACAGTTATGAGAAAATCTAAGCATGCAAGCACTAAGTGCTGTGCTCAGTCATGTCTAACTCTTTGCGACCCCATGGACTATAGCTCGCCAGGCTCCTCTATCCATGGAGTCTTCCAAGCAAGAATACTGGAGCAAGTTGCTATTTCTTACTCCAGGTGATCGCACCAATCCAAGGACTGAACCCGAATCTCCTGTGTCTCCTGCAGCAGGCAGATTCTTTACCACTGAGCCACTTGGGAAGCCCCAACATGCCACTTGCATTCCTGGAATTTATTTCACAAAAATCAAAATTTATGTTCACACAAGGGTCTGTGCACAATAGTATGTAGCAGCTTTGTTCATGGGAGCCTATATGGAATGGTCCTGATGAAAGCAAAAGTCACTCAGTCATGTCTGATTCTTTGCGACCCCATGGACTACACAGTCCATGGAATTCTCTAGGCCAGAATACTGGAGCGGGTAGCCTTTCCCTTCTATAGGGGATCTTCCCAACCCAGGGATCGAACTGGGGTCTCCTGGATTGTAGGCAGGTTCTTTACCAACAGAGCTAGCAGGGAAGACCTTGCTATCAGGGAAGCAGCTTTGTTCATGGGAGCCTCTATGGAGTGGTACACGTGCCCTTCAATAAATGTTGTGTCTTAACCATGTCGAGTATCACCATCCTGTTTGTGATACTTTAATATATTTTTTCAACATATTACCTATGACAAGTGGGTAAATGGTACATGAGATTTCTCTGCATTCTTACAGCCACGTGTGAATGCAAATTTATCTCAAACCAAAAGTTTATTTCAAAAGTTAAGCTATAAACATTTTAGAAGAAAAATTGTTAATTATTACTTGTGTTTTGAAGTAGAAAAAGATCTTTTGAGAAAAAAAAATAGAAATTACAGCCTAAATGAGTAATAAATGTATCCAAAAGTTTTAAAAACTGAACATGACAAAGAATTTTATAAGTAGATTTTGATGCAAATATGAATTAAAATAATGAGATATTTTAGAACCAATTTGAAAAACAAAATTAATTAATATTGTCAAGCATTGTGTAAAACAAGTCTTCTAATGCATTTCAGTGTTAAATGTTAGTAATTTTCATATGTGTACTTGACTCTTAAGAAATTTCATGCACTCTGAATCAGTAATTACAGATATGGGAATCTGTCCTTAGGAAAGAGCCTCAGCGGACTTCTGGTTACAATAAAGACTAGCTTACCAAGTGTATTGATCTAAATACTTTGACGAGCAAAATACCACAAATAGTCTAAGTATCTAACAGTACAGAAATTGTTAAATAAAATACGGTAACAGCCCTACAAAGAAAAGAATAGTAAGCAGGCATAACACCTACTTGAATAACCTTTAATGACAAAAGAAAATTCTCACATGACAGTAAGGGACACCGTAATACAAAATCTTACATGTGTTGGCTTTTGTAAATAGACCAAAACTTAAATAATAAATAATTCTGAGTGCTGCAATATTGAACTAATTTTTCAGTTCTCTGTCGCTTCCAAAAGCATATACTATTTAATAATAAGGAAGTTGCTCAGGCAGCAAAGAGTTTGCTTACAATATGTGAGACCTGGGTTTAATCCCTGAGTTGGGAAGATTCCCTGGAGAAAGAAATGGCAACCACTCCAGTACTCTTGCCTGAAAAATCCCATGGATGGAGGAGCCTGGAGAGCTACAGTCCATGGGGTCGCAAAGAGTCGGACACAACTGTGCGACTAACACATACACACAACTATAAATTATAGATAAACTGAAAAAAACAAATCTATTACTAGAAAATGTCTTTCAGAAATTTTGAAAACTCTCCTCTTTTAAACAAAATTCAAACAATTAGGAGGATATCAGTTATATAACAATTATATAAAAAATAAATGTAGTCTAAAGGGTTCTCCTTGGGGTTCTCCATGGGGTTCTCCAAGCGAGAACACTGGAGTGGGTTGCTCTTTCCTCCTCCAGGGGATCTTCTGACTCAGGGATGGGACCAGAGTCTCTTGCGTCTCCTCCATTGGCAGGCAGGTTCTTTACCACTGTGTCACCTGGGAAGGCCCTTAGCAATGTCAAACAATAGTGATTAGGGAAAGAAAGAGCCTCAGAGGATGGTCCAGAATTCTCTTCATAGTACAGTTCTGTCCTGCCTCATTTGACATTTTTTCCTGACCCTGAAACTTTCTTAATATTCTCAGGAGTAAGAAACTTTTCTTTCTTTAGCTAAGAAAAATATCTTTGGAGTAAATGGCTCGCTTATTGAATTTCTCTGCAAAACAAAGCCCCTAATGCCATCAGTTCCAATATGAGTGGAGACTACCATTTGACAAAAGTCTAGCACAGCAAGTAATCCTCACACCATAGAGGAAGCTACAAAATTAACTTTGCTATGGAAATATGTGTTGTAAAATCAAGGTTACAGCTTATGGCCAAGGACATTTCTGTGACTGATCGAGTGCACGCAGTGCTTTTCACCACACATTTTTCAAAAGCATGTGTTGCTCTCCATCTTTATCTGTGAAAGGCGGTCACCCCTGGTTTCCAGCTCCACCTCATCTGCACCCTCCAAGCCACCTTCTTTTAATGATCCTTTTTGCTTTTCTTGTTAGAAACTTAGTTTGCCTCTATTACAGATGTAGTCCATATGAATCTTACAGTCACAGAAAATCCCGGTGGTACAAACTTGTAGTTTTCTATTTAATTCAAATTAATTTTCTATCCCAAGACCCAAACTGCCCAACACAGACAATCCATAGCATCCCTGTAACCCCCTCAGTCATCTCATAACTTCCAGTTCAGGATGCGAACACACTTGGTTGTGAGTAAGCTCCTTTCTCTTTCTCCTGGGTCCTGAGCAGCCTGAGATCTGGGGGTGTAGGTTCCTGTCATTGGGGAAGGATGAGACCGTGGGCCCAGGGTGACAGTGTTTTCTCATGGGCTGCAGCCAGATGTTGACTGATGACAAAACAGTGCTTCTTCCACCTGAAGGGTGAAGCTAGGTGTTTCAGGGTCTTCAAGTGCCCATAAATTCAAAGGAGGTAGACTTCTGTTTAGAAAGTATATCCCCTTGCTTCGGACTGTATTAGGTGAGGGTCTTTGCCAATGCAAACCCATGAAGTTTTTAGGTATATTCTGCAACATGTTTGTCTCCTAATAAATATAATCCTGTCTTTATATGTTTTAACCATTCTGAAACCCTAAGGTATATCTAATCCATGACATTCTACTTTGCCTGGATGGCTCCCTCTTGCTCCTAGACTGGCTACTTTCCATGCCTGCTACAAAGCTGTGACCCCAGGACTTGCTGTCATGCATTCTTGGGCTACACACTTCTCTGAACCTTAAAGTGAAAGTGAAGTCACTCAGTCGTGTCCAACTCTGCAACCCCATGGACTGCAGCCTACCAGGCTCCTCTGTCCATGGGGTTTTCCAGGCAAGAGTACTGGAGTGGGTTGCCATTTCCTTCTCCAAGGGATTTTCTCAACCCAGGGATCAATCATGGGTCTCCTCCATTGCAGGCAGACACTTTACCGTCTGAGCCACCAGGGAAGCCCTCAAGCTTCTTCTTCTTCTTCTTCTTCTTTTTTTTTTTCTTGTTTTACTCACCAGTTTTACAGAAGCACATGCTTAACTAAATTCCTCAAAATGGCATAGGAAAGTATTTCTGATAAGATGATTTTGGATTACTATCAGTAAAATATGTTTGAAGAAAAAAGGAGAATTAAATAATTATTTACCTAAAGAGAGTGTAAGTAGCGTGGGTGGAAGACACATTTGATCAGGACCCTGGAACAGGGAGTGTGGGACCCTCAAGTCCATCCCCATTCAAATGTATCTTTTCTCAGGCTAACTATCCTCCTGGGGAAAAGTGAATGGAGCACCCCAGGCTTCACATATGTACATCTATCTCTCCATCCTAAAGGAGACTTAAGAAAGTCTCATCCAGTCAGAGAGTCCTCACACCTGAGTCAATCAGTGCAGTCAGTGAAGGAACATGCTCCTTTCTTTCCCACCTCTTTAAGTGTAAACATGCCATTTATTTATAATGGAGGTAGATTCATTTGTTACAGGAGAAGGCAATGGCAACCTACTCCAGTACTCTTGTGTGGAAAGTCCCATGGACGGAGGAGCCTGGTAGGCTGCAGTCCACGGGGTCGCACAGAGTCGGACACAACTGAGCGACTTAGCAGCAACAGCAGATTCATTTGTTATGGTCTACATTCAATCCATGCTTTCATCAAAATCCTGGTTGATTTTTAAATTTTGGGAAAAAAAATTCATTCTTTATGGTGTACAGTTCTATGGTTTTTAGTAAATGCATAATATCCACCAACAAAGTATCATATAGAACAATTAAATTGCCCCTAAAATATGTTATTGTCAACCCCTTCCACACCTCCAACCCCAGGCAACCACAGATCTGTTTTCTGATGTCATAGCATTGCCACTTCCAAACTGTCATTTAAATTGAAAGAAGCAAAATATATTCTTTTAGATTTGGTTTCTTTCACTTAGCAAAATTCATTAAGGATTCATCCACATTGTACGAAATATAACATCATTGCTCAGGGCTTTCTCTGGTGGCTCAGTGATAAAGAATCCACCTGCCAATGCAGGAGACACAAGTTTGATTCCAAATGCCACAGAAGAACTAAGCCTGTGTTCCACAACTACTAAGACTGTGCTCTAGAGCACAGGAGCCACAACTAGTGAAGGCTACGTGCCCGAGAGCCCATGTTCCACAACAAGAGAAACCACTGCAGGGAGAAGCCAGCACCCCACAACTAGAGGATAGCCCCAGCTCGATACAACCAAAGTCCACGCAGCAATGAATATCCATCACTGCCAAAGAGTGTGGGGCCCTAAATGGGACACCTTAAAAAAGAAGGGCTAGCTTTGCGGTTTAGAGCTAAGGTGGCGCCTGGCGGAAGAAATGAGGGCACGGCCTAAGTTGTCTGTCAAAACTCTTGATTGGTTTTCTTGATTTCTGTGCACGTAGACAGCGTGTGATCACCATAGACTCCTGTTATAATGATGGCACATGATGATTTGACCTTTAATGTCATTGGTGCAACTATGGAAAGTCCCTCACAAACCCCTCCCTGCTTGCCTTTATAAACCAAGAGCTTACAACAATAAAGCGGAACTGCTTAGACGGAACCCCTGTCACGTCTGATTGTCTCTCGCTCGCCGAGGGGCTGGGTTGGCAGACAGTAGGCTCACCTCTCCTCGGGACCCTTCGGCTTTGCTGAGGGAAGTTCCACGGCCTCTCTCTTTCTGCGGAGCGCCCCCCACAAAAAAAATAAAATAAAAAAAAAAAAAGACGCAGTATACATTAAAAAAAATTGCTGTTTGTAACAGAGTGATGTTACATTTTGTGGACATACTACAGACTGTATATCCATTCATCTGCTGAAGGATATCTGGGTCATTTTCATCCTAGGCAAGCAAGAATAAAGCTGCTATAAACATTCCTGTACAGGGTTTTGTGTGAATATAAGTTTTCTTTCTACTAGCATAAATATATGGAAGTGGTACTCTAAGATAAACAAAATATATATCTGTTGCTGGGCCGTATTTCCCTAAAGACTAATAATGTTGAGAGGCTTTTTGTGTTTGTTGGCATTTGTATAAATTCTTTGAAGAAATGCCTATTCAAATCCTTAGCCCATTTAAAAAACCAGGTTATTCATCTTTTTCATCTTTTTATTGTTGAATCTTAATCGTTCTTTATATATTTTGGATGCTAGATCCTAACCAGTTATTTGATATACAGATATTTTCTCCCATTCAATGAGTTGCATTTTCATTGTCTTGGGAGTATACTTTGATGCACAAAACATTTTTTTTTAATTTTGATTTTTAATGTATTTCACCCATCCCCCACCCCACTTCCTTCTAGCAAATACCCTTTTGTTCTCTACATCTATAAGTCTGGTTTTGGTTGGTTTGATTTGATTTGTTATTCATATTCCACATATAAAGGGGATTGTTCAGTATTGGTCTTTGTCTGACATATTTCACTTAGCAAAATACTCCCTAGATTCATCCACAGTGTTGCAAATGGGATGATTTCACTATTTTTAAGGACGAGAAATATTGAAACCAAGTAGGACCCAGTCGGGCTCCTGGGCACAAAAGCCTTTCTGTTTCCACTTCTTTGAATTCCAAAGAGCAGATTCAAACAGTTGCTAATCAGGAAAGAAAGGGATGCAGAAACAAAAGAGGAGAATTCAAGAAACAGTTGTACAGCTTTGAGGGCACAGTCTTGGTTCCCCCTCAAGGGATATACATTACAATATCTTTGACTGTTGTTGAACTAAAACCCTCAATAAGTGGAAGATGTTACCTACTTGATGAAGCACTCCTCATTCCTGAGAAGGTCACAGTTTTCAGATTACCACCTGATACCAGATGATCTCTGGTTTGAATGAATGTGGGCCATGCAAGAACCATGATCATTATCAGCAATCCTGCCCTAGACAATGAGACTTTTTACAACTCTTTCCCTCTCTCAGGTTGGGACACTCAGTTTTAACAGTATTAGCTAGCTGTGGCACTCTCTGTCAGCAAAGCAATAAAGCTGTTATTTTCTACTTAACCCAAAACACTGTCTTCAAGATTTAGTTCAATGTTGGGGTACAGACAAAACACAGTCCATTGGAGAAGGGAATGGCAAACCACTTCAGTATTCTTGCCTTGAGAACCCCATGAACAGTGTGAAAGGCAAAAAGATAGGACACTGATAGATGAATTCCCCAGTTCAGTAGGTGCCCAATGTGCTACTGGAGATCAGCAGAGAACTAACTCCAGATGAAAAGACGGAGCCAAAGCAAAAGCAACGCCCAGCTGTGGATGTGACTGATGATGGAAGTAAACTCTGATGCTGTAAAGAGCAATATTGCATAGGAACCTGAAATGTTAGGTCCATGAATCAAGGAAAGCTGGAAGTGGTCAAACAGAGATGGCAAGAGTGAACACTGACATTTTAGGAATCAGCGAACTAAAATGGACTGGAATGGGTGAATTTAACTCAGATGACCATTACACCTACTACTGTGGGCAAGAATCCCTTAGAAGAAATGGAGTAGCCATAATAGTCAACCAAACAGTCTGAAATGCAGCACTTGGATGCAATCTCAAAAACGACAGAATGAGCTCTGTTCATTTCTAAGGCAAACCATTCAATATCACAGTAATCCAAGCCTATGGCTGGACCAGTAATGCTGAAAAAGCTGAAGTTGGTTCTATGATGACCTACAAGACCCTTTAGAACTAACACCCAAAAAGGATGTCCTTTTCATTATAGGAGACTGGAATGCAAAAGTAGGAAGTCAAGAAATGCCTGGAGTAATGGTCAAATTTGGCCATGGAGTACAGAATGAAGCAGGGCAAAGGCTAATAGAGTTTTGCCAAGAGAATGCACTGGTCATAAAAAACACCCTCTTCCAACACAAGAGAAGACTCTACACATGGACATCACCAGATGGTCGACACTGAAATCAGATTGATTATATTCTTTGCAGCCAAAGATGGAGAAGCTCTATACATCAGCAAAAACAAGACCAGGAGCTGACTATGGTTCAGATCATGAACCCCTTATTGCCAAATTCAGGCTTAAATTGAAGAAGGTAGGGAAAACCACTAGACCATCCAAGTATAAATCAAACCTTTTACGACTATACAGTGGAGGTGACAAATAGGTTCAAGGGATTAAATCTGATAGACAAAGTGCCTGAAGAACTGTGGACAGAGGTTCATGACATTGTACAGGAGGCAGTGATCAAGACCATTCCCAAGAGAAACAAATGCAAAAAGGCAAAATGGTTGTCTGAGGAGGCCTTACAAACAGTTATGAAAAGAAGAGAAGTGAAAGGCAATGGAGAAAAGGAAAGATATATCAGTTTGAATGCAAAGTTCCAAAGAACAGCAAAGAGATAAGAAACTCTTCCTCAGTGATCAATGCAAAGTAATAGCAGAAAACAACAGAATGGGAAAGACTAGAGATCTCTTCAAGGAAATTAGAGATACCAAGGGAACTTTTAATGCAACAATGGGCACAATAAAGTACAGAAATGGTATGGACCTAACAGAAGCAGAAGACATTAAGAAGAGGTGGCAAAAATACACAGAACTAGAGAAAAAAGATATTCATGACCCAGATAATCAAGATGGTGTAATAACTCACCTAGAGCCGGATATCCTGGAATGTGAAGTCAAGTGGGCCTTAGGAAGCATCACTACCAACAAAGCTAGTGGAGGTGATGGAATTCCAGATGAGCTATTTCAAATCCTAAAAGATGATGCTGTGAAAGTGCTGCTCTCAATATGCCAGCAAATTTGGAAAATTCAGCTGCAGCCACAGGACTGGCAAATGTCAATTTTCATTCCAGACCCAAAGAAAGGCAATGCCAAAGAATGCTCAAACTACCACAAAATTGCACTCATTTCACATGCTAGCAAAGTAATGCTCAAAATTCTCCAAGCCAGGCTTTAGCAGTATGTGAACCGTGAACTTCCAGATGTTCAAACTGGTTTTAGAAAAGGCAGAGGAACCAGAGATCAAATTGCAAACATTTGTTATATAATCAAAAAAGCAAGAGAGTTTCAGGAAAACATCTAATTCTGCTTTATGACTGTGACAAAGCCTTTGACTGTGGGGATCACAACAAACTGTGAAAAATTCTTCAAGAGATGGGAATACCAGGCCATCTGACCTGCCTCTTGAGAAATCTGCATGCAGGTAAAGAAGCAACAGTTAGAACTGGACATGGAACAACAGAGTGGTTCCAAATCCAGAAAGGAGTATGTGAAGGCTGTATATTGTCACCTTGCTTATTTAACTTATATGCAGAGTACCTCATGAGGAAAACTAGACTGGATGAAACACAAGCTGGAAGCAAGATTGCTGGGAGAAATACCAATAAACTCAGATATGCAGATGACATGACTTTTATGGCAGAAAGCAAAGGAAAACTAAAGAGCCTCTTGAAGAAAGTGAAAGAGGAGAGAGAAAAAGTTGTCCTAAAAGTCAACATTCAGAAAACTAAGATCATGGCATCTGGTTCCATCACTTCATGTCAAATAGATGGGGAAACAGTGGAAACAGTGACAGAGTTTCTATTTTTGGGCTCCAAAATCATGGCAGATGGTGACTGCAGCCATGAAATTAAAAGATGCTTACTCCTTGGAAGAAAGGTTATGACCAACTTAGACAGCTTACTAAAAAGCAAAGACATTACTTTGCCAGCAAAGGTCCTTCTAATCAAAGGTATGGTTTTTCCAGTAGTCATATATGGATGTAAGAGTCGGATGATAAAGAAAGTTGGGCGTTGAATAATTGGTGCTTTTGAACTACGGTGTTGGAGAAGACTCTTGAGAATCCCTTGGACTGCAAGGAGAACCAACCAGTCAATTCTAAAGGAAATCAGTCCTGAATATTCATTGCAAGGACTGATGCTGAAGCTGAAGCTCCAATACTTTGGCCACCTGATGTGAAGAAGTGACTCATTGGAAAAGACCCTGATGCTGGGGAAGATTGAAGGCAGGTATAGAAGGGGACGACAGAGGACAAGATGGTTGGATGGCATCACCGACTCATTGGAGAAGAGTTTGAGAAAACTCCAGGAGTTGGTGATGGACAGGGAGGCCTGGTGTGCTGCAATCCGTGGGGTTGCAAAGAATCGGACATGACTGAGCAACTGAACTGAACTGAACTGAACTAGGGTTCAGAGGTGGAATTCAGTTTCAACATTCCATTGTGTAGCTCTTGATGACCCAGATAACTATGATGGTGTGATTACTCACCTATAGCCAGATATCCTGGAATGTGAAGTCAAGTGGGTCTTAGGAAGCATCACTACAAACAAAGCTAGTGGAGGTGATGAATTCCAGTTGAGCTATTTCAAATCCTCAAAGATGGTGCTGTTAATGTGCTTCACTCAATATGCCAGAAAATTTGGAAAATTCAGCATTCACCACAGGACTGGAAAAGGTCAGATTTCATTCCAATCCTAAAGAAAGCAACACCAAAGAATGTTCAAATTACCTCATAATTACAATCATCTCACATACTAGAAAGTAATGCTCAAAATTCTCCAAATCAGGCTTCAATAGTACATGAAAGAACTAGATGTTCAAGATGGATTTAGAAAAGGGAGAGGAACCAGAGTTCAAATTGACAATATCCATTCAAACAGTGAAAACGAAAGGGAGTTCCAGAAAAATATCTACTTCTGCTTCATTGACCATCCTAAAGCCTTTGACTGAGTGGATCACAACAAACTGTGGAAAATTCTTAAAGAGATGGGAATAACAGACCGCCTTATCTCCCTCCTGAGAAATTTGTATGCAGGTCAAGAAGTAACAGTTAGAACCTGAAATGGAACAAGAGACTGGCTCCAAATTGGGAAAAGAGTAAGTCAAGGCTGTATATTGTCAGCCTGCTTATTTAACTTACATGCGGAGTACTTCATGAGAAATGGTGGACCGGACGAAGCACAAGCTGGAATCAAGACTGCCAGAAAAAATATCAGTGACCTTATATATGCCACCCTTATGGCAGAACGCAAAGAGGAAATAAAGAGCCTCTTGATAAATGTTAGAGAGTGAAAAAGGTGTCTTAAAGCTCAACATTCAAAAATGAAGATCATGGCATCTCGTCCTGTCACTTCATGGGGAAACAGTGGCTGACTTTATTTTGGGGGCTCCAAAATCACTGCAGATGGTCACTGCAGCCATGAAGTCAAAAGACACTTGATCCTTGGAAGAAAATCTATGACCAACCTAGATAGCATGTTAAAAAGCAGAGACATTACTTTGCCCACAAAGATCCATTTAGTCAAAGCTATGGTTTTTCCAGTAGTTATGTATGTGACAGTTGGACCATAAAAAAGGCTGAGCACTGAAGAACGGATGCTTTTGGACTGTGGTGTTGCAGAAGACTCTTGAGAGTCCCTTGGACTACCAGGAGATCAAGCCAGTCAATCCTAAAGGAAATCAGTCCTGAATATTCAGTGGTAGGACTGATACTGAAGTTCCAATACTTTGGCCACCTGATGGGAAAAGCCAACTCATTGGAAAAGACCCTGATGCTGGGAAAGATTGAAGACGGGAGGAGAAGGGGACAACAGAGAATGAGATGGTTGGATAGCATCACCGATGAGATGGACATGTGTTTGAGCAAGCTTTGGGAGATGGTGAAGAACAGGGAAGCCTGGTGTGCTGCAGTCCATGGGATTACAAAGAATCGGACCCGACTGAGTGACTCAATAACAACTTCTGCAAAAATAAGACCCTCTTGCTCCCCCAAGGTTTGATTTTTTTGTTTTTATTTTGTATTGTTTGGGGATATTCCTGTGCCATATTTCAGCCTGAAGTGTAAATATAACACCTTCTCAGGATTTTCTTAGTCTGTGCCTCTCCTTAGTCATGTGCAGTTGCTTTATAATTTTTTCAGTATATGTGGTTATTTTGAATGTCCTACTCTCAGTGCCTGGTTCCCAGAAGGAAAAAATAATAATAATAAAGACAAAATCCAAGGTGCAAAAAGGTCGCTGATCTCTTCACCCATGGCAATCACTTCATCCAAGGGAGGAGGAGCTTGCAACAATGGGGGTTGGGGGACAGTGCCAAAACACTGGTCTCTACCTCTTTCTCTGCAGCTCTGTGATCAAAAAAGTGAAAGTGTTAGTTGCTCAGTTGTGTCAGATTCTTTGAGATTCCATGGACTTCAGCCTGCCAGGCTCCTCTGTCCATGGGATTCTCCAGGCAAGAATACTGGAGTGGGTTGCCATTTCAGCTATCAATGATTAGAGCTCATATATTCAATATTTGGAGGACAAAGTCCTATTTGTCCATCCAGGCAAATTGTCTGCAAGCTGCTCGAAGAACATATGCTCATCTGCTTGCCAAGTCACTTTTCAGTCTTTCTTATTCCATTGAGGCTTTCAAGTCCTTAAACCCGTTTATTTAAATATATTAAGACATCATAGAGGATTCTTGAGTGAGGTAATTTTTCAACTGAAAAATCAGAGTGAAAAACAAAATCTTGACCTTTACTAAAGTTCTGAGCGGCAATATTTAATATTTAAATATTTAATGACATTTACTTTAGGCTATGAAAAGGATTCCATTACCAATATTCACTTCAAAATATTCAAAACCCTTCAATACTTTAAATAAAATACTTCATGATTTTATTATATTCCTTTTCCTGAATTTTCAGTGATGATGATGTTTTTAAAAATTGTGATGTAATCAAGTATTATATACAATTTCTTTAAATAAATATTTAGTTCAATGGACAAACATAATGCTTGTGTATTCCATGTGATTACTAACAGCATGTTACCCTCAGGCAGAAACACTCTTTCTTGTCACGGCCCTGAAGTTTTAGTCACTGGGGCCAACAGCTATGCCTTTCTTAGATTCTTCATAGTTTCTATAGCATTGTTAACTAAAGCAATCTAAAATGCTCTCATGCAGTCTAGCTGGCCACTGTATCAACCTCAATCTTTTTTTTTTTTTGTTTGTTTATCTCCCTTAGCTTTGCTGTTACTACTGCCTTATTGGTACCTTATTTCACACTATTTTATCCTGTGATTGTGATAGTCTGATCTGCAATTAGGTAATTACGTTGTGCACAAAGCCTCTTACTTAGGCATGCATGTGTGTGAGTGTATGTGAATAAGGCCCATTGTTTTTTAGTAATGAACATGGCATTATTAGTGATAGGTGCCAGTTGTTCAATTCCTTCTTAGAAACTTACTTCTCAGAACCTTCCAAATACATTATCTTCTTGGTAACTGAGATAATGATTTGTTACTCCCATATTGCTTATTGATAAAACGATTTAGAAAACTAAGTATTTGTCTCCTTAACTGAGAAAAATATCTTGGAATTGTAAAATTGTTTGCTTATGGAAATCTTTGAGGGATTCTTCATTTTGATGGCGTAGGACTAGTCTGAAAAAGTTTTGAACACAATTTTCAACAGAAAAATAAGGCTATAAATAAAACTAAAATGATTTACTTCCAAAATGGAATTAAATTAAAAATAAGGTACAGAATTATTCTCAGGAAGCAAAGACCTGAACTCTGCTGTAGATGGGGCAATGTGAATCTTAGGTGAGCAACATCAAGACAGGGCTTTGTCACAGCAAGCATTTTCTAATGAAATAAGGTGAAGAAAGTCCGTCAGGCCTCCACTGCCTCTTCCAGCATGACTTTGTTGCTGCTTCTCCTCCTTCACCCTCCAAAACAAAGGATCTGAGGAGGTAGATGGTCTTAGAAATGTAAAAACTCTTGGCTGAAAAATGAATCATACTGATCATGCCAGCTGAGGCCATACCAGGACACTTCAAAGTTTGTACTATTTCAACTTGGCCATTATTCAATAATAATTCAATAACAATTAAATTTCAAAAAAGTATAATGCTTAGAAGAGCAAAAAAAAAAAAAAAAAGACCATTTTTACCCTGTAGGTTTTACACAGAATGAATTTTCTTACTGCATATTTTGTTCATTTTCTTTTTTGTTGTTGTAGTTGCTGTTTCAGGATCTTAGTTCCCCTACCAGGGATTGGAGTCCTCACCATGGGCCCATCAGGGAATTCTTGGTTTTTGTTTTCAATTCACTTCTCATTATGCATAAAGGAATGACAATTTTTTCCTTTGTCTGAAGACTAACTGGACCACAGAATTCTGTTTATTTATGCTCACTTTTTCAATTTTTGACTCAAAAATATTTACTTGGAGTTTTATTATTCTGTAAAATCCATAACTACTAATTGCCTTATTTCTTGTAATATCACAGGAATATATTTATACAAAGAAGTATTAAATGGAATCTAATTCTTGATTTCTCTAGGCTACAAATCTGGGCATAGTTAAAGTCCTGGCCAGGGAGGGTCTGCTGAAAACTTATTTAATCTGGAGAACAGGGATTCCATGAAGTATGTCATTGCAATGCAAAGAGAGCTGAGGTCTCAGAAACAAAATTTCAAGGAGAGAGAAAATGCCAATCACAGAGTCATCATGGTCTCAAGGAGTACCCTTGGACTTGACCTCTGTAGTCACAAGGCTAAGTACATTGAATGTAAACATGCAAAGCATGTCAAAGAAAGCATAAACATGCAAAAGCATGTTTTAATAGAACTTGAACTGAAAATAGGGCAGATTGTTCTGTACAGCAATCAGCACTGGTAATGACACAAGATGGTATCATTGGAGGGCACTGGAGAAGCCAGGAAGAAGGGTAAAATAGCAGAAGCTTTCATTGGTGAGGACCAATGAAAGTGTCCCCAGGTATGGGCACTGGTGCTTATGAACAGAGGCAGAGCCAAGGAAAGACTTGTTTACTGATCTCAGGCCATTGCTTTGACCCAGGGTAGGAGTAGACTATGGGAATACTGGTCACAGTCTGCTTTCTCCCAAAGTGTTTTATCTTTATTTGCACATTATATTAGGTTGGTGCAAAAGTAATTGTCGTTTTGGCTCCTGAATTTTAAATCATTATAACTAGGCTCAAACACATCTTTATTAATCAAAATAGGAACCATTACAATCAATGCATTTTTTCCAATAAAAATATAAGTTTATTTATTCCTATAACATAAAAATCTGTGCTTCAAGATTCGAGGAACTCTTAGAAAGCATTTTCTACATCCTGCAGGTTATGGAAGCATTTTCCCTGCAACAAGTTGTCGAGATGCTTGAAGAAGTGATAGTTTGTTGGCAAGAGGTCAGGTGAATATGGTGGATAAGCAAAACTTCATAACCTAATTTGTTCAACTTTTGAAGAGGTTGTTCAACATGTGGTTGGGAGTCGTTGTGGAGAAGAACTGGGCCTACTCTGTCTACCAGTGCTGGCTGCAGGTGGTGCCGTTTTCATGCCTCTCATTGGTTTGGTGAGCATACTTCTCAGATGTAGTGGTCTCGCCAGAGTTCAGCAAGCTGTAGTGGATCAGACCAGCAGGAGACCACCAAACAGTGACATGACCATTTTCTCAGGAGGGGTGCAAGTTTGGTTTTAGGAAGTGTTTTGGAGCTTTTTCTCAGGCCAATCACTGATCTGGTTATCACTGATTGCAGTATAAAATCCACTTTTTATTGCACCTCACAGTCTGATAGAGAAATGGTTCATTGTTTTTGCATAGAATAAGAGAAAATGACACTTCAGAACAACGATATCTTTATTTGGTGGCCAGTTCATGAGGCACCCACTTATCAAGCTTCTTCATCTTTTCAATTTGCTTCAAATGCCAAATTTGAATGGTCAGTGTTGAGTAGGTAGAATGGTCAATGTTGAGTTCTTCGGCAACTTCCTGTGGAGTTGTTTAAGAGGATCAGCTTCAGTGATGGCTCTCAATAGGGCACTGTCAACTTCTGATGGTAAGCCACTACACTCCTCACCTTCAAGGCTTTCATCTCCTTTGCAAACTTCTTGAAAGACCATCTTTTCTTCACTACACTGCAGCACCCCTTTGTCATACAAGTGATTGTATATCTCTGTTCTCATTTGTTTCTGTCCTTGTGTTGATACTCTACTATTTATACTACCATTGAGGGTCTGGTTTGAGATGGTGATATGAGAATATCCTGAGCTCATCTTCTCCCATGGACACACAGATCCTACAGTTATATATGGAACAACTTCTTATGAAAAAAAAAAAAAAAACTAAAACTGTCAGAGCTACCTCTTCACATCAAACAAATGAGAGGGAACTCACATTAAAGTAAGTGGAAAAGGCTGAGACACAGTCTAACCATAACCCCCATCCACAGCAATAGAACCATAATCAGGAGTGAACCCCAAACCGGACACTTCTTCCTGAGGAGAGAAGGGCTGGTACCCCAACAGACACCCCAACTCTAGAGTCAGACACCTGAGATACAAGCCCCTAAAACACCTCTATGTGAAGACTAACAGGGCTCAAGCCCAAGAAACCTGCAGGCTGTGGTAAATTGAGCCCTTGAAAAGCTCTGAGACTTTATGTGAAAGAGATTCATTTCCTAGTTTTAAAGCTTTGGTCAGAGCTGCAGGCACCTGCTAGGACTCTCCCCAGGGTCGAAAGCTAGCGTGTGCCATTTTCCTGCTCTCCCTCTGCTAGAGTCAGTTGGAACCATATTGTTTTTCATTTTATTCCCCTTTTTCTTTTTTTAAATTTCTATTTTCACCTTTATTCAGTAGGTACTACCATCTTTGCACTCCTCCTCTGCCTTACTTTAGGGAATGAGAGCTATCTTCACTCTCTCCCTCTGCAGTGCTCCAGAGCACCTGTATGTCTCAGAAGAGAGCTTCTCTACACATCCAGTGCTGTGTGATAATTGAGGTATAGTTTATTTATGATATTATTTTACTTTCAGATATACAGCATGCTGCTGCTGCTGCTGCTAAGTCGCTACAGTCGTGTCCGACACTGTGCGACCTCATAGACGGCAGCCCACCAGGCTTCCCCATCCCTGGGATTCTCCAGGCAAGAACACTGGAGTGGGTTGCCATTTCCTTCTCCAGTGCATGAAAGTGAAAAGTGAAAGTGAAGTCTCTCAGTCGTGTCCGACTCTTAGCGACCCCATGGACTGCAGCCCACCAGGGTCCTCCATCCATGGGATTTTCCAGGCAAGAGTACCACAGTGGGGTGCCATTGCCTTCTCCGTATACAGCATAGTGGATCAAAATTTTTCTAAAGTATTATTCCATTAAAAGTTATCATAAAATATTCTCTATATCCCCTCTGCTCTACAAGATAAATTCTTGTAGCTTATCTATTTTATACATAGTGGTTTGTACCTCTTAATCCCCTTACCAGGCCCCCACTTTCCTCCCCCACTGGTAATCATTAGTTCATTCTCTAGATCTGTTTCTGTTTTGTTACATTCATTCTTTTGTTTTACTTTTCAGGTTCTACATATAAGAGAGAACATGTAGTATTTGACTTTCTCTGTCTGATTATTGTCACTAAGCATAATACCCTCTAAGTCCATCTATGTTGTTGTAAATGGCAAAATCCCACTCTTCTTCATGTCTGAGTAATATTCTATTGTGAGGAGGGCATGGCAATCCACTCAAGTATTCTTGTTTGGAGAATCCTATGGACAGAGGAGCCTGGTGGGCTATCGTCCACAGGGTCGCACAGAGTCAGACACAACTGAAGCAACTTAGCACTCATGCACATGGTATACACTTGTACAAATAATTCACATCTTTTTCACATATAATTCACATCCATTGATCTATTGATGGGTATTTAGCTTGCTTCTGTATCTTGGCTACTGTAAATAATGCTGCTATGAACACTCTGAATATTTTTAAATAAATTTTTATTGGAGTATAGTTGCTTTACAATGTGTGTTAGTTTCTACTCTACAGCAAAATGAACAGACATATATCATTATACTACACAGCCATACACATACATATATCGTCATCCTTTTGAACTTTCTACCCACTCAGGTGACCACAGTGCATTAAGTAGTGTTTCCTGTGCTATGCAGTATGTTCTCATTACTTATCTATCTTATATGTAGTATCAATAGTACATATGTCACTCCCAATTTTCCAATTCCTTCCATCCCCCATCTTTCCTCTTTGGTATCTACCTTTATGTCTATTTCTGCTTTGCAAATAAAATCATCTATAATCACGATGGTATGATCATTCACCTAGAGCCAGACATTATGGAATGTGATGTCAAGTGGGCCTTAGAAAGCATCACTATGAGCAAAGCTAGTGGAGGTGATGGAACTCCAGTTGAGCTATTTCAAATCCTGAAAGATGATGCTGTGAAAGTGCTGCACTCAATATGCCAGCAAATTTGGAAAACTCAGCAGTGGCCTCAGGACTGGAAAAGGTCAGTTTTCATTCCAATCCCAAAGAAAGAAAATGCCAAAGAATGCTCAAACTACCGCACAATTGCATTCATCTCACATGCTAGTAAAGTAATGCTCAAAATTCTCCAAGCCAGGCTTCAGCAATACGTGAACCATGAAATTCCAGACGTTCAAGCTGGTTTTAGAAAAGGCAGAGGAACCAGACATCAAATTGCCAACATCCGCTGGATCATCGCAAGTGTAAGAGAGTTCCAGAAAAACATCTATTTCTGCTTCATTGATTATGCCAAAGCCTTTGACTGTGTGCATCACAATAAACTGTGGAAAATTCTGAAAGAGATAGGAATACCAGGCCACCTGACCTACCTCTTGAGAAACCTATATGCAGGTCAGGAAGCAACAGTTAGAACAGGACATGGAACAACAGACTGGTTCCAAATATGAAAAGGAGTATGTTAAGGCTGTATATTGTCAGCCTTCTTATTTAACTTATATGCAGAGTACATCATGAGAAAAGCTGGGCTGGAAGAAACACAAGCTGGAATCAAGATTGCTGGGAGAAATATCAATAACCTCAGATATGCAGATGACACCACCCTTATGGCAGAAAGTGAAGAGGAACTAAAAAGCCTCTTGATGAAAGTGAAAGTGGAGAGTGAAAAAGTTGGCTTAAAGCTCAACATTCATAGAACTAAGATCATGGCATCTGGTCCCATCACTTCATGGGAAATAGATGGGGAAACAGAGGAAACAGTGTCAGACTTTATTTTGGGGGGCTCCCAAATCACTGCAGATGGTGACTGCAGCCATGAAATTAAAAGACACTTACTCCTTAAGGGAAAAGTTATGACCAACCTAGATAGCATATTGAAAAGCAGAGACATTACTTTGCCAACAAAATTCCATCTAGTCAAGGCTGTTTTTCCAGTGGTCATGTATGGATGCAAGAGTTGGACTGTGAAGAAAGCTGAGCGCTGAAGAATTGATGCTTAACTGTGGTTTTGGAGAAGACTCTTGAGAGTCCCTTGGACTGCAAGGAGATCCAACCAGTCCATTCTAAAGGAGATCAGCCCTGGATGTTCTTTGGAAGGAATGATGCTAAAGCTGAAACTCCAGTACTTTGGCCACCTCATGTGAAGAGTTGACTCATTGGAAAAGACTCTGATGCTGGGAGGGATTGGGGGCAGGAGGAGAAGGGGACGACAGAGGATGAGATGGCTGGATGGCATCACTGACTCAATGGACGTGAGTCTGAGTGAACTCCGGGTGTTGGTGATGGACAGGGAGGCCTGGCGTGTTGCAATTCATGGGGTCGTAAACAGTCGGCACGACTGAGTGACTGAACTAAACTGAACTGAACTGATACCATTTCACTAGATTCCACATGTATGCATTAATATACTATATTTGTTTTTCTCTGACTTACTTCACTCAATAGAACAGTCTATAGGTCCCCCCATGTCTCTGCAAATGGCATTATTTTGTCCTTTTTTTGTGGGCCATGTATATTTTTAAAATTTACTTTTTGTGCATGTGAGCTTGCTAAGCTGCTTTAGTCATGTCTGACTCTTTGCAACCCTATGGACCATAGCCCACCCAGCTCCTCTGTCCATGATATTCTTCAGGCAAGAATACTGGATTCAGTTGCTGTGTCCTCCTCTAGGGGAGCTTCCCAATCCAGAGACAGAACCCACGTCTCTTACATCTATCTGCATTGACAGGTGGGTTCTTTACTACTAGCGACATGTGGGAAGACCAATTTATTTTTTAATTGGAGAAAAATTGCTTTACAATGTTGGTTTCTGCCTTACAACAACACAAATCAGCCATAATTATACCTATATCCCCTTCCTCTCAACCTCCCTTCCCTCCCCCAAACCACCCCTCTAGGTCATCACAGAGTGCCAGGCTGGGCCCTAACCCTATGTTATTCAGCAACTTCTCACAAGCTATCTATTTTAACACAATATATATTGATGCTACTTTCTCCATTCTTTCCACTCTTTCCTTCCCTCACTGGGTCCAAAAGTCCATTCTTTATATTTTCATCTCTATTCCTTCCCTAGAAATAGGTCCATGAGTACCATTTTTCTAGATTCTATTTATGCTTTAACATATGGTATTTTTCTTTTTCTGACTTACTTCATTCTGTGATAATAGGCTCTAAGTTCATCCACCTCACTAGAAACTGACTCAAATTTGTTCTTTTTTTTTATGGCTGAGCAATACTCCCTTGTATATATGTACCACATTTTTACCCATTCTTCCATCGATGGGCATTTAGGTTGTTACTGTGTCCTGGCTATTATTAATAGTACTGCTATGAATACTGGAGTGCATGTATCTTTCTGAATTTATGCTTTTCTCTGATATATGCCCAGTAATGGGATTACTGAGTCATATGGTAGGTCTACTTTTAGTTTCTTAAGAAACCTCCATACTGTTTTCTGTAGTGGCTTTACCAATTTGTACTCCAACCAGTAGCACATGAAGGGGTCCCCTTTTTCCACACCCCTTCAGCATTTATTGTTTGTAGATATTTTGATGATGACCATTCTGACCAGTATGAAGTGATACCTCATTGTAGTTTTGATTTGCTTTTCTCTAGTAATGAGCAGTGTTGAGCATCTTTTCTTTCTTTCTTTCTTTTTTTTTTTTTTGGCCATCTGTATGCCTTCTTTGGAGAAATGTCATTCTAAGTCTTCATTTTTTGATTGGGTGTTTTGTTTTGTTTTGTTTTGTTTTGTTTGATATTGCACTCCATAAGCTGCTTGCATATTTTGGAGATTAATCCTTTGTCAGTTGCTTCATTTGGAATTATTATCTCCCATTCTGACGACTGTATTTTCATCTTGTGTATGATTTCCTTTGCTGTGCAAAAGATTTTAAGTTTATTTAGTCCCCATTTATTTATTTTTGTTTTTATTTCCAAAAATCTTGGTGGTGGGTCAAAAAAGATCTTGCTGCATTTATGTCAAAAATTGTTCTGCCTATGTTTTCTGTAAGAGTTTCATAGTGTCTGATTTTACATTCAGGTCTTTAATCCATTTTGAGTTTATTTTTGTATATGGTGTTAGGGAGAGCTCTAATTTCCTTCTTTACTTGCGGTTGTCCAGTTTTCTCAGCACCACTTGGTGAAGAGACTGTCTTTTCTCCATTGTATATTCTTGCCTCCCTTGTCATAGATTCGGTGACTGTAGATGTGGCTTTATCTCTGGGAGTTCCATCTTGTTCCATTGATCTATATTTCCATTTCTATGCCAATACCATATTGTCTTGACAGTATAGTCTGCATTAATTTCATATCCTACAACTTAACCCATTTCATTGTTCTATGTATAGTATCATGCCATGTACAAATAGTGAGTTTTCTTTCTTCCTTTCCAATATGGATTACTTTTATTCATTTTTCTTATATGATTGCTGTGCCTAGGATTTCCAATACTCTGTTGAATAAAAGTGGTGAGAGTGAGCAAGACTTCCCTGTCTTGTTCCTGATCCTAGAGGAAATGCTTTCAACTTTTCACTGTTGAGTATCATGCTAGCTGTGGGCTTCGATTGTATGGCCTTATTTTGCTCAGGTATGTTCCTCCTATACCCATTTTTTTGAGAGTTTCTATCATAAATAGATTTCAATACAGATGCCCAACAGGTACATGAAAAGATGCTCAACATTGTTAATTATTAGAGAAATGCAAATCAAAACTTCAATGAGGTATCACCTCACACTGGTCAAAATGACCATCATTTAAAAGTCTACAAATAACAAATACTGGAGAAGGTGTGGTAAGAAGGGCATCTTCCTACACTATGTTAGGAATGCAAGTTGGTGCACCTAATGTGGAAAACGATATGGAGTTTCCTCAGAAAACTAAAAATAGAGTTGCCCTATGTTTCAGCCATCCCATTCCTGAGTGTATATCCAGAAAAAAACGATAATTCAGAAAGATACAAGCAACTCTATTTTCATCACAATAGCCAAGACATAGCAATGACCTGGCCTATCCAATGACCTGGCCTATCCATTGACAGATAAAGAAAATGCTATGTGTATATGTATATGAAATAATGCCATTTGCAGCAACATGGATGGATTAAGAGGAAGACAAAAACCATATGATATCAGATACCTGGAATCTAAATTATGATACAAATGAACCTAACTATGAAACAGAAATAGGCTGATAGACATAGAGAACAGACTTGTGGTGGCCAGGGGGATAGGAAGTGGGGAAGGGATTGATTGGGAACTTGAGCTAGCTGATGCAAACTATTATATATAGAATGGATAAACAGTGTCCTACTTATAGCACATGATATTCAATATCCTGTGATAAACCATAATAGAAAATAATATAAAAAGAATATATATATATGTATAACTGAATCACTTTGCTGTACATCAGAAATTAATTTGCTGTACATCACTTTCCTGTACATCAGGGCAGGTACATCAGAAATTCAATATTGCAAGTCAACTATACTTTAATAAAAAATAAATAATTTTTAAAAAATAAATAAAGCTGTCTCAAGATGTAAGAGGAATAGGACGGGAGACCATTATCTACCCCACAGATTCATCAAAAGATCATGTGAATGTTGAGCAACTTCCACAAAACAACTTCTGAATGCTGGCGGAGGACATCAGGCACCCAGAAAGACAGCCCAATCTCTTTGAAAGGAGGTAGGACAAAATATAAAAGATGAAAACAGAGAAAAAGTATTTAGGGATGGAGATCCATTCTGGGATCCATCCATCCAAGTTGTGAAGAAGGAGAAATTTCCACACAATAGGAAACCCTACATAGGTGTGTCAGTGGGGAGCTTTGGAATCTCAGAGGGCAACATAAGTGGGAAAAAAAAAAAAAAAAAAAAACAAACCACAGGCTATGTGCCTAACCACAACTACCAGTAGAGAAACAGCACAGACACTCAAGTCCGCCAGCAGCGAGTGGGAATTGGACAGGGAGGTGCGGGCTGCATCATTGATTCTTAGGATAAGGACCAGGCTTGAATGCCCTTAGGACAATCTGAACGGGCTAAGGTGACACAGCAACCCAAATCATGGGATCACTTGTGAGACAAAAAAAAAAAAAAGGGACCTGTCTGGTAAAAGCTCTAAAGCCTCATGGTGACCCCTGACATGCTCTCAGAACAAAGTATTGTGCCCTAGCAAACACCAAAGGACAGCAAGCCAGCTGCTGTTTAGGGTCGGCCCTCCCCAGAGGCAGAGGCGGGTGTGCAACAGTCAGAGCCAGAAAGCAAGGGGCTGCTGCAGTCTCGACCCAGAGACTGCATCTTCCGCCAAACTGTGAGCAGGCTGCTGGTTGCTAACCACATCTTCCTGGGGTCCTGCTGGTTCACATCTGCCAGGAGTGTCACAGCCTGAAATCAGCTCCCCAGAGACACACAACAGACCTGGGATTGTGCCCTCGGGGCACACCCGGGACACCCAGAGGCCGGGACCAGGGATGTGCATAAGATGTAAGGCCCACCTGGGACAGTGCACTTGCCAAGCACCCGGTCACCTGAATGGCTTGGACCTGGGAAGGGCACAAAACACACAGCCCACATCATCTGGGTCTGTGCTCTTGCAGAACATCCAGGAACTTTGGAAGCTTACACCTGGGAAGAGCACAAAATGCAGGGTCCACTTGGGACAGTGCCCTTGCAGAACACCCTGGAGCTTGAGCAGTGTGGACCCAGGAAGTACATGCCGCATTGGGCTGTGGCAAACCCAGTGTCATTCATCCACCGTGAGCTCCCAACACATGCCAGCGGTATTTGTTTGTAGTGTCCCTACCTCTACACAGGACAACTGAACAAGTGAACCTAAATCAGTGGCCACCATTGCCCACTCACACTGAAGAGACTGCCAAAAGAGGAATCCAAAATCAAAAAAGAAGGGGGAACCACACCAGAAGTGAGAAGTGCAAGAGATTAAACACCTGCAGTTAATGCCAAGACTGTGCATTTGAGGAGCAGCTATAGACCTTAAAAAAAATAAAAGCCGAACCAAGGGACTGACACTGAACTGACCCCACACTGCCCACAACAGCTCCAGAGAAACTCCTAGATATATTTTTACTATTATCACTTTTAAATTTTGAGTTCTTTTTTAAAAAATTTAAGAATTTAAAAATTTAAGTTCTTTCAGTCCAGTTCAGTTAAGGTCAGTCACTCAGTCGTGTCCGACTCTGCAATCCCATGAACTGCAGCACGCCAGGCCTCCCTATCCACCACCAACACCTGGAGTTCACTCAAACTCATGTGCATTGACTCGGTGATGTCATCCAGCCATCTCATCCTCTGTCATCCCCTTCCTTTCCTGTCCTCAATCCATCCTAGCATCAGGGTCTTTTCCAATGAGTCAACACTTTGCATGAGGTGGCCAAAGTATTGGAGTTTCAGCCTCAGCATCAGTAGTTCCAATGAACACCCAGGAATGATCTCCTTTAGGATGGACTGGTTGGAGATCCTTGAAGTCCAAGGAACTTGCAAGAGTCTTCTCCAACACCACAGTTCAAAAGCATCAATTTGTCAGTGCTCAGCTTTCTTCGCAGTTCCGCTCTCACATCCATACATGACCACAGGAAAAACAATAATAGCCTTGACTAGACAGACCTTTGTTGACAACGTAACATCTCTGCTTTTTAATATGCTATCTAGTTTGGTCATAACTTTCCTTCCAAGGAGTAAGCGTCTTTTAATTTCATGGCTGCAATCACCATCTGCAGTAATTTTGGAGCCCCCAAAATATAAAGTCTGACACTGTTTCCACTGTTTCACCATCTATTTGCCATTAAGCGATGGAACCAGATGCCATGATCTTCGTTTTCTGAATGTTGAGCTTTAAGCCAACTTTTTCACTCTCCTCTTTCACTTTCATCAAGAGGCTTTTTAGTTCCTCTTCAATTTCTGCCATAAGGGTTGTGTCATCTGCATATCTGAGTTTATTGATATTTCTCCCGGCAATCTTGATTCCAGCTTGTGTTTCTTCCAGTCCAGCATTTCTCATGATGTACTCTGCATAGAAGTTAAATAAGCAGGGTGACAATATACAGCCTTGACGTACTCCTTTTCTTATTTGGAATCAGTCTGTTGTTCCATGTCCAGTTCTAACTGTTGCTTCCTGACCTGCATATAGGTTTCTCAAGAGGCAGGTCAGGTGGTCTGGTAATCCCATCTCTTTCAGAATTTTCCACAGTTTATTGTGATGCACATAGTCAAAGGCTTTGGCATAGTCAATAAAGCAGAAATAGATGTTTTTCTGGAACTCTCTTGCTTTTTCCATGATCCAGCGAATGTTGGCAATTTGATCTCTGGTTCCTCTGCCTTTTCTAAAACCAGCTTGAACGTCTGGACGTTCACAGTTCATGTATTGCTGAAGCCTGGCTTGGAGAATTTTGAGTATTACTTTACTAGTCTGTGAGATGAGTGCAATTGTGCGGTAGTTTGAGCATTCTTTGGCATTTTCTTTCTTTGGGATTGGAATGAAAACTGACCTTTTCCAGTCCTGAGGCCACTGCTGAGTTTTCCAAATTTGCTGGCATATTGAGTGCAGCACTTTCACAGCATCATCTTTCAGGATTTGAAATAGCTCTACTGGAATTCCATCACCTCCACTAGCTTTTTTCATAGTGATGCTTTCTAAGGCCCACTTGACTTCACATTCCAGGATGTCTGGCTCTAGGTGAGTGATCACACCATCATGATTATCTGGGTCATGAAGATCTTTTTTGTACAGTTCTGTGTATTCTTGCTACCTCTTCTTAATATCTTCTGCTTCTTTTAGGTCCCTACCATATCTGTCCTTTGTTGAGCCCATCTTTGCATGAAATGTTCCCTTGGTATCTTTAATTTTCCTGAAGAGATCTCTAGTCTTTCCCATTCTGTTCTTTTCCTCTATTTCTTTGCATTGATCACTGAGGAAGGCTTTCTTATCTCTCCTTGCTATTCTTTGGAACTCTGCATTCAGATGCTTATATCTTTCCTTTTCTCCTTTGCTTTTCACTTCTCTTCTTTTCACAGCTATTTGTAAGGCCTCCTCAGACAGCCATTTTCCTTTTTTGTATTTCTTTTCCATGGGGATGGTCTTGATCCCTGTCTCCTGTGCAGCGTCATGAACCTCTGTCCATAGTTCATCAGGTACTCTGTCTATCAGATCTAGTCCCTTAAATCTATTTCTTACTTCCATAAGTTCCTTATTATTCCATTAATTTTCATTTTTATAAACTACTATTACCTTTCTAAAAAAAAACTATTTTATAAAACAGATTCCATATATATATTTTTAAATTGTTGTGATCGATTTTATTTTGTATTTTTTAAGTTGTGTTTTTGAGAGTCTAATCTCTATTCTAGGTTTTTAATCTTTGCTTTTTGGTATTGGTTATCAATATTGTACCTTTAAGAATCTAATCTTCACTATCTATTTTCACGTATGGATTTGATTACTTGTTTCATCACTCTCTCTCTTTCTACTCTCCCTGTTCTCCTCCAGGCCACCTCTATGTTCTTCCTCCCTCTTCTTTTCTCTGTATAATTCTGTGAATCTCTCTGGGTGTGCCTAGCTCTGGTGAGAGCTTAGGGATTTGATTACTGGCTTGATTGCTCTGTCCCCTGTTGACTCTCTTTTTCTCCTCCTTACACACAAGATGGCACAGTAGAAGAATGTGCGCTCATCTTCTCCTGAGAGAACTCCAAAATTACAACTAACTACTGAATAACCACCAACAGGAGAATGTTGGATCTCACCAAAAAAGGATACCCCTTGTCCAAGGGCAAAAGAGAAGCCCCATCAAGATTGTTCAGTTCAGTTCAGTTCATTTCAGTTCAGTTGCTCAGTCGTGTCTGACTCTTTGCGACCCCATGAATTGCAGCACGCCAGGCCTCCCTGTCCATCAACAACTCCTGGAGTTCACTCAAACTCATGTCCATCGAGTCGGTGATGCCATCTAGCCATCTCATCCTCTGTTGTCCCCTTTTCCTCCTGCCCTCAATCCCTCCCAGCATCAGAGTCTTTTCCAATGAGTCAACTCTTCACATGAGGTGGCCAAAGTACTGGAGTTTCAGCTTTAGCATCATTCCTTCCAAAGAACACCCAGGGCTGATCTCCTTTAGGATGGACTGGTTGGATCTCCTTGCTGTCCATGGGACTCTCAAGAGTTTTCTCCAACACCACAGTTCAGAAGCATCAATTCTTCAGCACTCAGCTTTCTTTACAGTCCAACTCTCACATCCATACATGACCACTGGAAAAACCATAAGATGATAGGAAGGGCAACATCGCATTTAGAATCAAACTCCATACCTGCCAGAGATGTTCCGAGGACTCAAGCAAAACCTTGTGTGTACCAGGACACTTAGACACCACAGAGATTGAGCCAGACTTGCCTTTGAGTGTTTGAGTGTCTCTTGCAGGTCAGCAGTGGCCTGCCACAGGGGCAGGGACTCTGGGTGCAACAGACCTGGGTCACACAGTGTGTGGCATAAGCCCTCATGGAGGAGGTCACCACTAACCCCACCATAGAGCCATTGAGCAGACGACCCACAAACTGCAAGACAATTAAATCAAATAAAGTCTTGCACTGTTAAGAAAGTTCTAGGACCCAGAACAGATTTCCCAACAAAGGATCTGGCAAAAGGACTGAGAACCACCAGGGAATTTGACTTTGGAGGCAAGTGGGATTTGATTATAGAACTTACACAGGACTGGGAGAACAGACTCTTGGAGGACAGAAAGAAAACATTGTGCATACCAGGACCCAGGAGAAAAGAGCAATGACTCCATGAGAGAATGACCCAGAATTAACTGTGAGTGTCCAGGAGTCTCTGATGAAGCTGTGGGTCAATGGTGGCCTGCTGCAGGATCAGGGGCACTGACTGTGGCCTTGTGTGTATGGGACCATTTGAAGGAGGTCGCCCTTGTCTTCATTACCTCCACTACAAAGTTTTGTCTCAGGTCAAACAACAGAGTGGAAACCTAGCCCCGCCCATCAACAGAAAATTGGATTAAAGATTTACTGAGCATGGCCTCACCCATCAGAACAAAACCCAGTCTTCCCCACAGTCAGTCTCTTCCATCAGGAAACTTCCATAAATCTCTTATCCTTATCCATCAGAGGGCAGACATATTGAAAACCACAATCACAGAAAACTAATCAAACTGATCACATGGGTCACAGCTTTTTCTAACTCAATGAAACTATAAGCCATGACATACAGGGCCACCCAAGACAGACAGGTCATGGTGGAGAGTTCTGACAAAACGTGGTCCACAGGAGAAGGGAATGGCAAACCACTTCAGTACTTTGCCTTGAGAACCCTATGAACAGTATGAATAGACAAAAAGATATGACACTAAATATGAACTCCCCAGGTAAGAAAGTGCCCAATATGCTACTGGAGAAGAGTGAAGAAATAACTCCAAAAAGAATGAAGAGACAGAGCCAAAGTGAAAACAATGTCCAGCTGTGGATGTGACTGGTGATGGAAAGAACAATATTTCATAGGAACCTGGAATGTTAGGTCCATGAATCCAGGTAAACTGGAAGTGGTCAAATAGGAGATGGCAAGAGTGAACATCAACATTTTAGGAATCTGTCAACTAAAACGGAGTGGAATGGGTGAACTTAATTCAAATGACCATAGCATCTACTACTGTGGGAAAGAATCCCTTAGAAGAAATGGAGTAGCCCTCGTAGTTAACAAAAGAGTCCAAAATACAGTACTTGTGTACAATCTCAAAAATGACAGAATGATCTCTGTTCATTTCCAAAGCAAACAATTCAATATCACAGTAATCTAATGCTATGCACCAACCAGTAATGCTGAAGAAGCTGAAGTTGAACAGTTAAATGAAGACCTACAAGACCTTGTAGAACTAACACCCAAAAAAGATGTCCTTGTCATCATAGATGACTGGAATGTAAAAGTATAAACTCAAGACATACCTAGAGTAACAGGCAAATTTGGCCTTGGAGTACAAAATGAAGCAGGGCAAAGGCTAACAGAGTTTTGCCAAGAGAATGCACTGGTCATAGCAAATGCCTTTTTCCAACAACACAAGAAAAGTCTCTATGCATGGATATAAGCAAATGGTCAAAACCGAAATCAGACTGATGATATTCTTTGCAGCCAAATATGGAGAAGCTCTATACAGTCAGAAAAAACAAGACTGGGAGCTGACTGTGGCTCAGATCATGAACTTCTCATTGGAAAATTCATACTTAAATTGAAGAAAGTAGGGAAACCACTAGATCATTCACGTATGAACTAAATCAAATCCCTCACAATTACATAGTGGGAATGACAAACAGACTTAAGACATTATACTGATAAACAAAGTGCCTGAAGAACTATGGATGGAGGTTCATGACATTGTACAGGAGGCAATAATCAAGAACATCCCCAAATGCAAAAAGGCAAAAATGGTTGTCTGACAAGGCCTTACAGATAGCTAAGAAAAGAAGAGAAGCTAAAGGAAAAGGAAGAAAAGGAAGACATACCCATTTGAATGCAGAGATCCAAAGACTAGGAGGGATATAAAAGAAAGCCTTCCTCAGTGATCAATGCAGAGAAATAGAGGAAAACATAATAATGGGACAGGCTAGAGATCTCCCCAAGAAAATTAGAGATACCAAGGGAACATTTCACACAACAGTGGGCATAATAACGGACAGAAATGGCATGAACCTAACAGAAGCAGAAGATATTAAGAAGGGGTGGCAAGAATACACAGAAGAACCAAACAAAAAAGATCTTCATGACCCAGATAACAATGATGGTGTGATCAATCACCTAGAGCCAGATATCCTGGAATATGAATTCAAGTGGGCCTTAGGAAGCATCACTACAAACAAAGCTAATGGAGGTGATGGAATTCCAGATGAGCTATTTCAAATGCTAAAATCTGATGCTGTTAATGTGCTGCTCTCAATATGCCAGCAAATTTGGAATACTCAACAGTTTCCATTCCAATCCCAGGCTTCAACAGAATGTGAGCCATGAACTTCCAGATGTTCAACCTGGATTTAGAAAAGGTGGAGGAACCAGAAATCAAATTGCCAACATCTGTTAGATCATAGAAAAAGCAAGAGAGTTCCAGGAAAACATCTATTTCTGCTTTATTGACTATGCCAAGCACTTTGACTGTGTGGATCACAACAAATTGTTTAAAATTCTTAAAGATATGGTAATGCCAGACCACCTTACCTTCCTCCTGAGAAATCTGTATGTAGGTCAAGAAGCAACAGTTAGAACCTGACATGGAAACATGGACTAGCTCCAAATTGGGAAAGGAGCTCGTCAAGGCTGTATATTGTCACCCTGCTTATTTAACTTATATGCAAAGCACATCTTGCAAAATGCCAGGCTAAATGAACCACAAGCTGGAATCAAGATTGCTAGGAGAAATATCAGTAACCTCAAATACACAGATGACACCACCCTTATGGCAGAAAGAGAGGAATAACTAAAGAGCCTCTTGATGAAAGTGAAAATTGAGAGTGGAAAAGTTGGCTTAAAATTCAACATTCCAAAAACTAGATCATGGCATTTGGTCCCATCACTTCATGGGAAATAGATGGGGAAACAATGGAAACAGTGACAGTCTTTATTTTTTGGAGGGCTCCAGAATCACTGCAGTAGGTGACTGCAGCCATGAAATTAAAAGGCACTTGCTCTTTGGAAGAAAAGTTATGACCGACCTAGACAACATTTTTAAAAGCAGAGACACTACATTGCTAACAAATATCTGTCTAGTCAAAGCTATGTTTTTTCCAGTAGTCATGTATGGATGTGAAAGCTAAGTGCTGAAGAACTGACGCTTTTTACCTTTGGTGTTGAATAAGACTCTTGAGGCTATAGACTCAATGAGATCTCCCTGGACTGCAAGGAGATCAAACGAGTCAATCCTAAAGGACATCAGTACTGAATATTCATTGGAAGCACTAATGCAGAAGGTGAAACTCCAGTACATTGGCCACCTGATGCAAAGAACTGACTCATTGGGAAAAAACCTTGATGCTGGAAAGATTTAAGGCAGTAAGAGAACAGAACAACAGAGGGTGAGATGGTTGGATCACATAAGCAAGTCGTTGGACATGAGTTTGAGAAAGTTCCAGGTTTTGGTGATGTACAGGGAACCGTGGCACATTACAGTCCATGGGGCTGCAAAGATGTGGACACGACTGGGTGCCTGAACTAAACTGAACTGAACTTTCTCCTCTTAGTCACTTTTATGTCCCTCCTCTCTTCTTCTCTTCTCTATATAATTCTGTGAATCTCCTGGGTGTCCCTGGATGTGGAGAGCTGTTTCACCATTACTGTGAGACTTTTATATTCTGTGCTGTATGGATGAAGGACTCTTGTGTCTACTGTAAAAGGAGGATTGAAACCCAGAGAAGGAGGCTCAAATTCAGAACTTTAGAACATCAGAGAACTCCTGACTCTAGGGAATATTAGTCGACCACTCAAAATTCTCCATACATACCTACAGTGAGACCAAGATCTACTAATGAGCCTGTGAGTTCCAGTGCAACACAAACCATGTTAATTCTCCAGCAAGATAAGAATACAATCCGGAATATTAAAAAGCATGCTTCCCAAAGCTACAACAAACCCATAGACACCCTGAAAGTCACTACTGGACACTTCCTTGCCCTCTAGAGAGAAGAGATCCAGCTCCACCCACCAGAACACAGACAGAAGTTCCCCCAACTAGGAAACCTTGACAAGCCACTGGTAAAACTTCACCCATGGGGATCAGTGTCCACTATAAGAAGAACCACGACCTTCCAGCTTGCAGAAAGGGCACTCCAAACACACAGCAATCTAAACAAAATGAAAAGGCAGAAAAATATTCACCAGGTAAAGGAACATGTTAAAAACCCACTAAACAAAACAGAAGAGGAGGAGATAGGAAGTCTACCTGGAAAAGAATTCAGAATAATGATAGTAAAGATGATCCAAATCTTGAAAACAAAATGGAGTTACAGATAAATAGATTAGAGACAAGGATGGAGAAGGTGCAAGAAATGTTCAACAAGGACCTAGAAAAAATAAAGAAAACCCAATCAACAATAAACAATGCAGTCATTGAGATTAAAAACACTCTGTGGAGTGAACCAACAGTAGAATAACTGAGGCAGAAAAGAGGATGGGTGAGGTGGAAGATAGAATGGTGGAAATAAATGAAGCAGAGATAATAAAAGAAAAAAGAAACGAGGGCAACCTCAGAGACCTCTAGGACAATGCTAAATAACCCACATTTGAACCATAAGTGTTCTAGAAGACAAAAAGAAAGGGTATGAGAAAATATTTGAGGAGATAATAGTCAAAAACTTCCCTAAAATGGGGCCTTACCTTGTAGCTCAGCTGGTAGCAAATCCGCCTGCAATGCAAGAGACCTGGTTTCAATCCCTGGGGAAGATGCCCTGGAGAAGGGAAAGGCTACCCACTCCAGTAATCATGCCTGAAGAATTTCATGGACTGTATAGTCCATGGGGTTGAAAAGCGCTGGAGATGACTGAGTTTTACTTCACTTCCCACAAATGGGGAAGAAAGTAGCTACCCAATTCCAAGAAACCCAGAGAGTACCGAACATAATAAGCCCAACACAAAACAATCCAAGACGCATATTAATCAAACTAACAAAAACTAAGCACAACGAGAAAATATTAAAAGCAGCAAGGGAAAAGCAACAGATAACACACAAGTAGATCCCCATAAGGATAAAAGCTAATCTTTCAGTAGAAACTCTTCAGGCCAGAAGGGAATGGCAGAACATACGTAAAGTGATGAAATAGAAATACCTATAACAAATATTACTCTACCCAGCAAGGATCTCATGCATATATGTACGAGAAATCAAAAGCTCAGACAAGCAAAAGCTGAGAGAATTCAGCACCACCAAACCAGCTTTCAGGACAGGAAACAGAGAAAAGATTTATAAAAATGAACTCAAAACAGCAAAGTAAATGGTAACAGGATCATCGGTATAGTTCAGTTCAGTTGCTCAGTCATGTCCAACTCTTTGCGACCCCATGAATCGTAGCACGCCAGGCCTCCCTGTCCATCACCAACTCCCAGAGTTTACAAAAACTCATGTCCATTGAGTTGGTGATGCCATCCAGCCATCTCATCTTACACAAACTCATGTCCATTGAGTCAGTGATTCCATCCTCCATCTCATCTTACACAAACTCATGTCCATTGAGTCAGTGATTCCATCCAGCCATCTCATCTTCTGTCATCCCCTTCTCCTCCTGCCCCCAATCCCTCCTAGCATCAGGGTCTTTTCCAGTGAGTCAACTCTTCACATGAAGTGGCCAAAGTATTGGAGTTTCAGCTTCAACATCAGTCCTTCCAAAGAACACCCAGGATGGATCTCCTTTAGAATGGACTGGTTGGATCTCCTTACAGTCCAAGGACTGTAAGAAAAGCTGAGCACTTAAGAATTGATGCTTTTGAACTGTGTTGTTGGAGAAGATTCTTGAGAGTCCCTTGGACTGCAAGAAGATCCAACCAGTCAATCCTAAAAGAAATCAGTCCTGAATATTCATTGGAAGGACTGATGCTGAAACTGAAACTCCTATTATCAGGCCACTGATGCAAAGAAGTGACTCACTGGAAAAGATCCTGATGCTGGGTATGATTGAAAGTGGGAGGAGAAGGGGATGACAGAGGATGAGATGGAGCTGGCATCACTGACTCAGTGGACATGAGTAAGCTCTGGGTGTTGTTGATGGACAGGGAAGCCGGGCATGCTGCAGTCCATGGGATCACAAAGAGTCAGACACGACTGAACAATTGAACTGAACAGGAGAAAAATATATATATAAAAAACACAAAAATATGGAGGTTAAACCACACTCTTCTGAATAACAAACAGATCCAAGAAGAAATCAAAATGAAATTCAAAATATGCATAGAAACAAATGAAAATAGAGACATGACAACCCAAAACCTATGGATTCAGCAAAAACAGTGCTAAGAGGGAAGTTATAAGCAATACAAACCTAATTTAAGAAGCAAGAGAAACATCAAAAAACAATCTAAATTTACACCTAAATCAACTAGAAAAAAAAAACAAAACAAAGTTAGTAGAAGGAAGGTAATCATAAAAATCAGAGCAAAAACAATTGAAAAAGAAACAGAGGGGACTATAGCAAATATCAACAAACTAAAAGTTTGTTCTTTGAGAAGATAAATAGAATAGACAAATCTTTAGCCTTACTCATCAGAAAGAAAAGGAAGAAGAATCAAATCAATAAAATTAGAAATGAAAATGGAGAAATCATAACAGACAACACAGAAATACAAAGGATCATAAGAGACTACTGTCAGCAACTATATGCCAATAAAATGGACAACTTGGAAAAAAATGGACAAATTCTTAGAAAAGTATAACATACCAAAACTGAACCAGAAAGAAATAGAAAAACTGAACAGACAAATCACAAGCACAGAAATCGAAACTGTAATTTAAAAATCTTCCAAAAAACAAAAGCCCAGGACCAGGTGGCTTCACAAGTGAATTCTACCAAAAATTTAGAAAAGAACTAAGATCAATCCTACTCAACTTCTTTCAGAAAATTGCAGAGGAAGGTAAATTCTCAAACTCATTCTATGAGGCCACCATCACCCTAATAGAAAACCAGACAAAGATGTCACAAGAAAAGAAATCTACAGTCCAATAACACTGATGAACATAAATGAAAAATCCTGAACAAAATTTTAGCAAAAAGAATCCAACAACATATTAAAAATATATATTATGACCAAGTGGACTTTATTCCCTGGATGCAAGGATTCTTCATTATTCACAAATTAATCAATGTGATACAGCATATTAACAAATTGAAAGATAAAAAACATATGATTATCTCAACAGATGCAGAGAAAGTTTTTGACAAAATTCAACACCCATTTATGATTAAAAACTCTCTAGAAAGCAGGCATAGAAGGAACATACTCAACATAATAAAAGCCATATATGACAAACTCACAGCAAACATTATCTTCAATGGAAAAAAATTGAAAGCATTTCCTCTAAAATCAGAAACAGCCAAGGGTGCCCACTCTTACCACTACTATTCAACATAGTTTTGGAAGTCCTAGCCACAGTAATCAGATAAGGAAAATGAAATAAAAGGAATCCAGATTGGAACAGAAGAGGTAAAACTCTCACTATTCACAGATGACTTGATCCTCTACATAGAAAATTCTAAAGATATCATCATAAAATTATTAGAGCTAATCATTGAATAGAGTAAAGTTGCAGGATATAAAATTAATACACATAAATCTCTTGCATTTCTATAGACTAACCATGAAAAAAAAAACAGAAAGAGAAATTAAGGAAACAATCCCATTCACCATTGCAAAGAAAAGAATAAAATACTTAGGAATAAATTTACCTAAAGAAACAAAAGATCTATATAAAGAAAAGACCCGTATAAAGAAAAGTATAAAACACAGATGAAAGAAATCAAAGATGACCCAAATAGATGGAGAAATATACCATCTTCATGGATTGGAAGAATCAATATAGTGAAAATGAGTATACTACCCAAAGCAATCTATAGATTCAAGGCAATCCCTATCAAGCTGCCAATGGTATTTTTCACAGAACTGGAACAAAAAATTCACAATTAGTATAGAAAAAAAAAAAAACCTTGGATAGCCAAAGTAATTTTGAGAAAGAAGAATGGAACTGGAGAAATCAACCTGCCTGACTTCAGACTATACTACAAAGCTACAGTCCTGGGCATAAAGCACCTATGGACACCTTATCTTTGATAAAAGAGGCAAAAATATACAATGGAGAAAAGACAATCTTTTTAACAAGTGGTGCTGAGAAAACTGGTCAACCACCTGTAAAAGAATGAAACTATAACACTTTCTAACACCATACACAAAAATAAACTCAAAATGGATTAAAGATCTAAATGTAAGACCAGAAACTATAAAACTCCAAGAGGAAAACATATACAGAACAAATATCGCTAGGATAAACTGCAGCAAGATCCTCTATGACACACCTCCCAGAATAATGGAAATAAAAACAAAAATAAACAAATGGGACCTAATTAAACTTAAAAGCTGTTTCACAACGAAGGAATGTGTAAGCAAGGTGAAAAAGCAGCCTTCAAATTTGAGAAGATAATAGCAAATAAAACAACTGACAAAGAATTAACCTCCAAATATACAAGCAGGTCATCCAGCTCAATACCAGAAAAATGACAACCCAATCAAAATGTGGGCCAAAGAACTAAACAGACATTTCTCCAAAGAAGACATACAGATGGCTAATAAACATGAAAAGATGCTTGATATAAATTATTATTAGAAAAATGGAAGTCAAAACTACAATGAGATATAATTTCCTGATGGTCAGAATGGCCACCATCAAAAATTCTGCAAACAAAATGCTGGAGAGGGTATGGAGAATCTCTCTTACACTATGGGTGGCAATGCAAACTGGCACAGCCACTATGGAGAACTATGTGGAGACTTCGTTAAAAACTCGAAATAGAACTACCATACAACACAGCAATTCCTCTCCTGGGCATACACACCGAGAAAACCAGAATTGAAGGAAACACATGTACCCCAATGTTCATTGTGGCACTGCTTACAATAACTAGGACATGGAAGCAATCTAGATGTCCATAGGCAGATAAATGGATAAGGAAGTTGTGGTGCATATACACAATGAAATACTACTCAGGTATATTAAAAAAAAGGAACACATTTGAGTCAGTTCTAATGAAGTGGATGAGACTCGAGCCTATTATACAGAGTGAAGTAAGTTAGAAAGATAAACACCAATGCAATATATTAATGCATATATATGGAATTTAGAAAGATGGTAACAACAATCCTATATGCAAGGCAGCTAAGAGACTCAGATGTAAAGAACAGACTTTTAAATTATGTGGGAGAGGTGAGGGTGGGATGACTTGAGAGAATAGTGTTGAATCATGTATATTACCAATAGCATTGAAACATATAAAACTAGATGAGCACTGCATGTTTGATGCATAAAGCAGGACACTCAAAACCAGTGCTCTGGGACAACCCAGAGAGATGGGATGGGAAGGGAGGTGCGGGGGGGAGGGGTTCAAGATATGGGGGACATGTGCACCCATGGCTGATTCATGTTGATGTATGGCAAAAATAACCACAAAATTGTAAAGTAATAATTCTCCAATTAAAATAAATTAATTAATAAAAAATGATAAATACATAAATGGATGTTGAATCTTATCAAAGCTTTTTCTGCATCTATTGAGTTGGCCAGAGAAGGAAATGGCAACCCACTCCAGTATTCTTGCCTAGAGAATTGTGTGGACAGAGGAGCCTGGTGGGCTGCTGTCCATAGGGTTACACAGAGTCGGACACGACTGAAGCAACTTAGCATGCATGCATGCATTGAAGAAGGAAATGGCAACCCACTCTACTATTCTTGCCTGGAGAATCCCAGGGACAGAGGAGCCAGGTGGGCTGCTGTCTGTGGGGTCGCACAGAGTTGGACACGACTGACATGACTTAGCAGCAGCAGCAGTAGCATTGAGGTGGTCATATTATTTTTATTCTTTAAATTGTTAGTGTGGTGAGTTATAATATTGATTTTCAAATACTGAAAATACCTTACATGTCAAAGATAAACCCCACTTCATCATGGTGTGTAATCCTTTTAATATATTGCTGGATTTGAATTGCTAATATTTTGTTGAGGATTTTGCATCTATGTTCATCAGTGATAGAGGCATGTAATTCTCTTTTTTGTGATCTTGTTTTCTGGTTTTGATATTAGGGTGATACTGGCTTCATAGAATGTGTTAGGAAATGGTCCTTCATCTGCAATTTTTTGGAATAATTTGAGAAGGATAGGTGTTAATTCTTATCTAAATGTTTGGCAGAATTCAGCTGTTAAGCCATCTGGTCCTGGACTTATATTTGCTAGGAGTTATAGTTACTGATTCAATTTCATGGCCAGTGATTGGTCTGTTCATACTTTCTATTTCTTCCTGATTCAGTCTTTAATCAAGTATTTGCCAATTTCCTTTCAGTTGTCAACTTTATGGTGTAGAGTTGTTTGTGGTAATCGCTTATGATTCTTTCATTTCTTTGGTGTTGTCTTTTCTTATTTCTGAATGAACTGATTTGAGTAATCGCTCTTTTTTTAGTTGATCAGTATGTCTAAGGATTTATCAATTTTATTTATTTATTGAAAGAACCAGGTCTTAGCTTCATTGGTCTTTTTATTTTTTTTAAGTCTTTTTGTCATATATTTCTGCTCTGATCTTTATGACTTGTTTCCTTCTACCAAATGTGGGTTTTGTTGGTTTTTTCTAATTCCTTTAGGTGTTAGGCTAGGTTGTTCGGAGGTTTTTCTTGTTCCTGAGATAGGCTTGTATCACTATAACTTTCCCTTTTAGAACTACTTTTGCTGTGTCCATAATTGTTGGATTGTCATCTTTTTTTCTCCAGGTATATTTAAATTTCTTCTTTGATCTATTGGTTGTTTAGTAGCATATTTTTCAGCCCCCATGTACTTGTGATTTTTTGCAGTATTTTCTTGTGGTTTCTAGTTTCACATTATTGTGATTAGAAAAGATGCTTGACATGATTTTAATTTTTAAAAATTTACCAAGGGTTGTTATGTGGCCTAGTATGTGATCTATCCTGGAGAATGTTCCATATGCACTTGAAAGAATGTGTAATCTGCTCTTTGGGGATAGAATGTTCCTGCATCTATTAAGTCCACTGGCTCTGATGTGTCTTTCAAAGCCAATGCTTTCTTACCAACTTTATGTCTGGATGATGTATTCATTGATGTGCATGCATGCATGCTAAATTGATTCAGTAATTTCTGGCTCTATGCAACCCTATGGGCTGTAGCCCATCAGTTTCCTCTGATCACGGGATTCTCCAGACAAGAATACTGGAGGGATTGCCATGCGCTCCTCCAAGGTATCTTCCTGATTCAGGGATTGAACCTGCATCTCTTATGTCTACTGCAATGACAGGCAGGTTCTTTAGCACTAGCACTAGTGGTTTGTAAATATCCCCTAGTATTATTGTGTTACTGCCCATTTTCCCCTTAATACTGTTAATATTTGCTGTCTGTATTTAGGTGCTCCTATGTGGGTGCAGTTCATGGGGTCACAAAGAGTCAGACATCTCTGAACAGCAACAACAATAATAACAATTGTTAAATATTCTTCTTGATTTGATCCTCTGATCATTATGTAACATCCTACTTCTCTCCTATTATAGTCTTTGTTTTCAGATTTATTTTGTCTGACAGAAGTATTGTTACTCTACCTTTCTTTTGATTTCCATTTGTATGAAATATCCTTTTCCATCCCCTCACTTTCAATCTGTGTCTTTAGATCTGAAGTGAATTTCTTGTAGGCAGCTGATACAAAGTTCTTTTTTTTTTAATCCATTCAGTCACCTTATGCCCTTTGATTGGAGTATTTAATCCATTTACATTTAAAGTAATTTTTGATAAGTATGTACTTATTACCATTTTGCTAATTGTTTGGGAGTTGGGTTTTTTTTTTAGTTTTTTTTTTTTTAATTCTTTTCTTATTTGTATTATTCTCTTCTCCTGTAATTTGGTGGTTATCTTTAGTGTTGTGTTTGGAATCCTTTCTGTTTTTTCTTGTTTAACTATTATGTGTTTGGGGTTATGGGTATATATATATATACATATATATATATATGACAATTTAAAGTTGCCAATCACTGAATTTCAAATGTATTTTAACAACCCTGCTTTTTAACTTCCTAGTCACAACTACTGTTTAACATCATATCTTGCACCTTTGATTTTTTGTATTTTGGCAGATATAATTGATTTTACTACTTCTGTATTTAACCTTCTTATTGCCTGATTTATTAACTTTACTGTATGTTTCCCTTTACCAATGAACTGTTCACTTTTGTAACTTTTATGTTTCTAGTTGTGACATTTTTTTTTTTTTTTTTTGCTTAGAGAAGTCCCTTTAACATTTCCTGTAAAGATGGATTGATGGTGTTTAATTCTTTCAGCTTTTACTTGTTTATATAACTGTTGATCTTTCCATCAATCTGAATGAAAGATTTCCCAGGTGGTGTATTCTTGGGTGTAGGTTTTCCCTTTTAATCATTTTAAATAAGTCATGCTACTTCTTCTGGTCTACAGAGTTTCTACTGAAAAGCCAGAGCTGATGGCCTTATGGGAATTCCTTTATAGATAACTTGTTGCTTTTCTATTGCTACTTTTAATAATCTCTCTTTAACTTTTGCCATTTGAATTACAATTTGTCCTTGTGTGTACCTCTTTGGGTTGACACTGTCTGGGACTCTATGTTTCCTGTACTTGGGTAGTAATTTCTTTTCCAGTGTTAGGGAAGCTTTCAACTGCTATGTCTACCTATATGTTCTCTTGTTTTTGCTCTCTCTTCTCCTTCTGGAATCCCCATACTGTGAATATTAGTACACTTGATGTTTTCTCACAAGCCTCTTAAACTGTCCCCATTTCTTTTTTTTTTTCTTCTTTATTCTGTTCAGTTTAAGTGATTTGCCAGAGAAGGCAATGGCAATCCACTCCAGTATTCTTGCCTGGAAAACCCCATGGATGGAGGAGCCTGATCGGCTGCAGTCCATGGGGTTGCGAAGAGTCAGACACGACTGAGTGACTTCACTTTAACTTTTCACTTTCATGCATTGGAGAAGGAAATCCACTCCAGTGTTCTTGCCTGGAGAATCCCAGGGACAGGGGAGCCTGGTGGGCTACCGTCTATGGGGTCGCACAGAGTCAGACACCACTGAAGCGACTTAGCAGTAGCAGTAAGTGATTCACACTACTTGTTCTTCCAGATTGCTAATCCATTTTGTAGCATTTAATATACGGTGATTCTTTCTAAAGCATTTTTCACTTCAGTTATTGTATTCTTCAGTTGTTTCATTACTCTTTATATTTTCTCTTTATAATATTTTCAAACTCCTCACTCTATTCATCCATTTCCCCCTAAGGTCTTTGATCATCATTGCAGTCATAACCTTGGAAAATTCACTGGGTAGATCACATATGTCCACTTCACTTAGTTCTTCTGTGGCTAGTTCTTGTGCACTGGTATGGGAAGCTGAGTCCCATGGTCTCTGATATTACAGACGTGGGGATCCCAGGTCTGGGGCCTGCACACTGGTATCTGAGACACTGTCCTGTTCTTTCTGGTGGGTAGGGGCATGTACAGGAACCACTGGAGGTTTAGGGGATGTTAAGGCAATCTGTACTTGCTGGGTAGGACTGTATCCCCACCAAGATAGTTGCTGGATTTGAAGTATACCAATAGTGGTGACTTCAGGCAGATGAGCCAGGCCAGGGAAGGGTGAAACAAGAGCAAGTCTTCCAAAGTGGCACTTACCCACACCAGTGTCAGCATGGTAGAACAAGTTCCCCAAAATAGCTGCCACCTGCATACATGTCCCCAGGGTGAGCTATAGTTTCCTCCTACCTCTCTTGTTGTTCAGTTGCCCAGTCATGCCCAACTCTGTGACCTTATGGACTGCAGCATGCCAGGTCTCCCTGGAGATAATGTTATCTCCTGGAGTTTGCTCAAGTTCATATTAATTGCCGTCTCATACTCTGGTGCCCTCTTCTACTTCTGCCCTTGATCTCTCTCAGATCATGGATTTTCCAATGAGTGGTCTGTTTGCAACAGATGACCAAAATGCTGGAGCTTCAGCTTTAATCATTCCTGCTTCTCTTGCTGCTGTTCAGTCACTCAGTCATGTCCAGCTCTTTGTGACCCCATAGACTGAACCATGCCAGGCTTCCCTGTACTTCACCATCTCTGAGAGCTTGCTCAAACTCTTGTCCACTGAGTTGGTGATGCCATCCAACCATCTCATCCTCTGTTGTCCTCTTCTCCTCGGCCTTCAATCTTTCCCAGCATTAGGGTCTTTTCCAATGACTCAGTTCTTTGCAAAGGTGCTGGAAGTATTGGAGCTTCAGATTCAGCTTCAGAATATTCAGTGTTGAATTTCCTTTATGATTGACTGATTTGATCTCCATGCCCTTCAAGGGACTCTCAAGAGTATTCTCCAACATTAAAGTTCAAAAACATCAGTCTTTTGGTGCTCAGCCTTCTTTATGTTCCAACTCTGACATCCATACATGACTACTGGAAAAACCATAGCTTTGACTAGATGGACCTTTTTTGGTAAAAAAAAAAAAAAAAAAGTCTCTGTTTTTTAATATGCTGTCTAGGTTGGTGATAGGTTTTCTTCTAAGGAGCAAGTGTCTTTCAATTTCATGGCTGCAGTCACCATCTGCAGTGATTTTCAAGCCCAAGGAAATAAATGTGTCATTGTTTCCATTGTTTCTCCATCTATTTGCCATGAAGTGACTGGGACCAGATGCCACAATCTTAGAGTTTTGAATGTTGAGTTTTAAGCCAGGTTTTTCACTCTCCTCTTTCACTTTATCAAGAGGTTCTTTAGTTCTTCTTTGCTTTCTGCCATAAGGGTGGTATCATCTGCATATCTGAGGTTATTGATATTTCTCCCAGAAATCTTGATTCCAGCTTGTGCTTTATCCAGCCTGGCATTTTGCATGATGTACTCTGCATATAAGTTAAATAAACAGGTTGACAATATACAGCCTTGATGTACTTCTTTCCCAATTTAGAACCAGTCCATTGTTCCATGTCCCGTTCTAACTGTTGCTTTTTAATCTGCATTCAGGTTTCTCAGGAGGCAAGTAAGGTGTTCTGATATTCCCATCTCTTGAAGAATTTTGCTGTTTGTTGTGATGCATACAGTGAAAGGCTGTAGCATAGTCAACGAAGCAGAAATAGATGATTTTCTGCAATTTTCTTGCTTTTTCTGTGATCCAATGAATATTGGCAATTTGATCTCTAGTTCTCTGCCTTTTCTAAATCCATCTTAAACATCTGAAAATTCTCGGTTCACTTACTGTTGAAGACTAGGTTGCAGAATTTTGAGCATTACTTTCCTAGCATGGAAGATGAATACAATTGTGTGGTAGTCTGAACATTCTTTGGCATTGTCTTTCTTTGAGATTGGAAAGAAAACTCACCTTTTCTAGCCTTGTGGCTACTGCTGAGCTTTCCAAATTTTTTGGCATACTGAGTGCAGCACTTTAACATCATCATCTTAGGATTTGAAACAGCTCAGCTGGAATTCCATCACCTCTGCTAGCTTTGTTCTCAGTGATGCTTCCTAAGGCCCACTTGACTTTGCACTCCAGGATGTCTGGCTCTAGGTGAGTGATCACACCACTGTGGCTATCTGGGTCATTAAGATCATTTTTGTACAGTTCTTCTGTACAAAAAGAAGCCACCTCTTGTTAATATTTTCTGCTTCTGTTAGGCCCATTACATTTCTGTCTTTTTTGTACTCATCTTTGCAAGAAATGCTCCCTTGGTATTTCTAATATTCTTGCAGAGATCTCTAGCCTTTCCTATTCTATTTTTTTTCCTCGATTTCTTTGCAATGATCAGTGAGGAATGCTTTCTTATCTCTCCTTGCTATTCTTTGGAACTCTGCGTTCAGATGGGTATATTTTTCCCTTTCTCCCTTGCCTTTAGTTTCTCTTCTCGTCTCAGCTATTTGTAAGGCCTCTTCAGACAACAGTTTTGCCTTTTTGCATTTCTTTTTTGGGGGAGATGGTCTTGATCACTGCCTCCTGTACAATGTTATTAACTTCTGTCCATAGTTCTTCAGGCACTCTGTCTATCAGATCTAATCCCTTGAATCTATTTGTCACTTCCACTGTAAAATCATAAATGTTTAGGTCATACATGAATTGCCTAGTGGCTTTCCCTACTTCCTTCAATTAATGTCTGAATTTTGAAATAAGGAGTTCATGTTCTGAGCTATAGTCAACTCCTGGTTTTGTTTTGCTGACTGTATAGAGCGTCTCTATCTCTGCTGCAAAAATATCATCAATCTGAGTTCAGTATTAACCATCTGGTGATGTCCATGTGTAGAGTCATCTCGGAAGAGAGTGTTTGCTATGACCAGTGAGCTCTCTTGGCAAAGCCCCGTTAGACTTTTCCCTTCTTCATTTTGTACTCCAAGGCCAAACTTGCCTGTTGACTCCATGTATTTCTTGACTTCCTACTTTTGCAGTCCAGTCATCTATGATGAAAATGACATCTTTTTTTGGTGTTAAGTTCTAGAAAGTCTTGTAGGTCTTCGTAGAACCATTCAACTTCAGCTTCTTCAGCATTAGTGGTTGGGGTACACATTTGGATTACTGTAATATTGAATGGTTTGCCTAGGAAGTGAATAGAGATCAATCTGTCGTTTTTGAGACTGCATCCAAGTACTGCATTTTGGACTCCTCTGTTGACTATCATGGCTACTCCATTTCTCCTAAGGGATTCTTTCCCACAGTAATAACTATAATGGTCATCTGAATTAAATTCACCCATTGTGGTCTGTTTCAGTTCACTCCCAAGTTAACAGGTGGTTCTGACTCAGTAATCCTTCAAATTACTGCTTGTACCTTGTGTCCTAGAGTATGTGAGATTTTGTGTGTGCACTTTAGAGTGGAGTCTCTATTTCCTGCAGCTCTCTGGATCTCCTGAAATTAACCCTACTGACCTTTAGAGTCAAATGTTCTGAGGTCTCATTTCATCTTCCTGGTGTAAGACCCCTGGGCTAGGGATTTCAATGTGGGGCTCAAACCTCTAACACCTTGGAGAGAATCTGCAATTATGATTATCCCCCCATTTGTAGGTTGTCCACTCAGGCATACAGTTCTTGACTATGCCATGATTGCACCCCCTCACTTGTCTCATTTTGATTCCTTCTTTATATTTTTAGTTGTAAAAGATTTTCTGGTCTTTCTTATCAACAGTTCTTCTGTAAATAGCTGTTATTTCATTGTGCCCATAAGAGGAGGTGACTTCGGTGTCTTTCTACACCACTATCTTGGATCAAATGACTGGTGCCCCAGTTTTTATGTCTGGTGACCCACTTTTTACATGTCACCCAGGAAATTACCCTTGATTACCTACCTGGCTCTATGGGACAAGCTGGCTTACGTTCCTGAGTTACCCGGGACTGTTAAAATTGGAGAGACAAATCATGGCATATTATCACTCTCAGGGTATTGCACAAATAACAGAGTAAAACATTAACTATAGACTTCCTCAGAAAGAAGTATTTCTTTCTCAAGCAATATCTGCTTGTCTCAGAACTTTCATCTTAGGGGACGATTTCTGGTTTGACACACTTACAGAATGTATAGATATGCTTTCAGAGAATAGAGATTAGTGGTCACAGTCTCTACATAGACATTCTGACCTATTCTAACTCACTGGTATCTTCCAGAAAGGGCCTTATATCCTAGTCTGGTGCCCTGATTTTTACAGTTGTTGCCAGGGAACACTTCTACATTACCTGGCTCTGCAGACTAACAGGCTTTATCCTTGTGGGTCCCACAGACTTCAACTAATGGAGAGAGAGATCATAAACAGCTACTACCCCCAGGGCACAGCAAGAGGCAACAGAATCAGATAATCTGTCTTTTTGTGAATGAAGTTTATCATCATAGCTGCAGGCCGAGATGCAGGTTTCTAATTAATCATACATCTAAGGGCTGAATGTAAACCTTTTCTAAGACCTTGGAGGATGGTCACTGTCTTTTTGCTCTCCCTTTCTTGGCCCAGGGCACCAATATCTCTTAGCTGCTGCTAAGTCACTTCAGTCGTGTCTGACTCTGTGTGACCCCATAGACAGCAGCCCACCAGGTTCCCTGGTCTCTGGGATTCTCCAGGCAAGAACACTGGAGTGGGTTGCCATTTCCTTCTACAATGCATGAAAGTGAAAAGTGAAAGAGAAGTCGCTCAGTCATGTCTGACTCTGAGCGACCCCATGGACTGCAGCCTACCAAGCTCCTCCATGCATGGGATTTTCCAGGCAAGAGTACTGGAGTGGGGTGCCATTGCCTTCTCCAATATCTCTTAGAGTAGAGTTCTTATACACATCTTGTACCCTGTTTTCTTTGTTATGGTTTTATGGCAGTGGCCTAGGGGATATACTTTGATCACCTGGCTGTAGTGGACACAGTGTCTTGCATTCAGGGTCTCATGATACTGTAACCATTGGAGACAGTTCTTTCTAGGTTACCACTCTGTAGGGCACTGCATACACAGCAGACTGAGAAACATGCATAGCTTTCTGTGCAAGAGTCCTAGTCCTGGAGTTTTGGCCTTAAGAGTACACATCAGATTTGACATACATCTAGAAGTTTCAGGGGTGCTCTTAGAGAATCTAGGCCAAGGGACACCATCTTTACACTCTCCTTCTGTCCCACTACAGCTCACTGGTATCTCCTAGAAACAAGCCTATGCACTCAGCTGGAGCTCCAATTTTGTGGCTACTGTCCAAATTTCCTGGCTCTGGCGGCCAGTAGGACTTACATTCGCAGTCTCATGTGTATGTGTGCTAAGTCACTTCAGTTGTGTCTGACTCTATGACCCTATGGACTACAACATGCCAGGCTTCTCTGTCCATGGGATTTTCCATGCAAGAATAGTGGAGCAGGTTGCCATTTCATTCTCCAAGGAATCTTCCCAAACCAGGGATCAAACTTGCATCTCCTGCATCGGTAAGCAGGTTCCTTAGCACTAGCGCCACATGGGAAGCCCCTTGAAATTTCACAGGACTTGTGTATATTTTTATTCTTTAAAACTTGCTGCCTGAGGGTCTAGATTCTCATAAGCCTGAATCTAGGTACTGAAATATCTGCCCCTTTGGACACTGATTGGTCTTGACATTCTCTCAATTACTCAGACAAGTATTAATAGTTAAAAGCTAAACTGTTATTAACAATAAAAATAGACTGTTTGAACAAACACAAAGTTTTGAGAGCCAAAACCAAGAGCTAAGTCAGGGTTGATTAGTAAAGTTCATCTCTGACACAAAGGCCACTCTTTAAAGATGGGGAGAAATGGTTATTTCATCTACTACATAGATACCAACACAGAAATTCAGGTTAAATAAAGAAACAGAGGACTATGTTCCATAAATAATAAAAAGATAAAAGCTCAGGGGAAAAAAAAAACTTAATGAAATGGAGGTAAGTAATTAGCTTGATAAAGAGTTCAAAGTAGGGGGAGTGGGAAGAAAATTCAAGAGAGAGGGGATATAGGGGATATATTGCTGATTCACATTGCTATGAAGCAGAAGCCAAAAAAAATTGTAAAGCAACTATTTTCCAATTAAAAATAAGTTTTTTAAAAATTTTCAAATTAACAATAATAAAAATGTTCACCAAATTTGGGAGAAGGATAAATGAACATAGTGAAAACTTCAACAAGCAGGTAGCAAATATTTTAAAAGTTCCAAATAGAAGCCACAGAACTGAAGAATAAAATAACTGAATTAAAAAATACAGTAAAGTAGAGCAACAGCAGAATAGATGAAGCAAAGAAAGAGCCAACATACTCAAACACAGGGCACAAGAACTCACCCAATCAGAGCAGGAAAGGGAAAAAAATAAGCTTAAGGATAACTTAAGAGACTTATGGGACAGCAACAAGCAGACTGACATGTGCATTAAATAAGTTCCAGAAAGAGAAGAGAGCGAGACTGGCAAAAAACTTATTTGAAGCTATAATGGCTAAAAACTTCTGTAGCCTGAAGAAAGAAATAAAAATTCAGATCCAGGAAGCCCAGAGTATTCCAAATAAGATGTACCAAAAGACCCACACCAAAACACAGTATAATTAAACAATCACAACCTAAAGATAAGGAGAGAATCTTAAAGGCAGCAAAATAAAAATATTGTTATATAAAAGGAAACCACTATAAGAAAATTAATAGACATTTCAGCTGAAACTTTGCAGAAGAGAAAGGAGTAGTATGATATATTCAAGGTGAATGAAAAAGATTTTAACCAAAAATATTCCCAGCAAAGTAATCATTCAGCATTGAAGGAGAGGTAGAATTTTCCAGTAAAGGAAGGTCAGGGAAGGACAGGGAAGCCTAGTGTGCTTCAGTTCACGGGGTCACAAAGAATTGGACACAGCTTAATCACTGAACAATAAAGAGTTTTCCAGACAAGTAAAAGCTAAAAAGGATCATAATCACTAAACTTGCCTTACAAGAAACGTTAAACTGAAAAGAAAGGGCACTAATTAGTAACAAGAAAATATATAAATGTCACTGCTACAAGTTGGTTTTAGAAAAGGCAGAGGAACCAGAGATCAAATTGCCAACATCCGCTGGATCATTGAAAAAGCAAGAGTGTTCCAGAAAAAACATCTATTTCTGCTTTATTGACTATGCCAAAGCCTTTGACTGTGTGGATCACAATAAACTGCAGAAAATTCTGAAAGAGATGGGAATACCAGACCACCTGACCTGCCTCTTGAGAAACCTCTATGCAGGTCAGGAAGCAACAGTTAGAACTGGACATGGAACAACAGACTGGTTCCAAATAGGAAAAGGAGTATGTCAAGGATGTATATTGTCACCCTGCTTTTTTAACTTATATGCAGAGTACATCATGAGAAACCCTGAGATGGAGGAAGCACAAGATGGAATCAAGATTGCCGGGAGAAATATCAATAACCTCAGATATGCAGATGACAGCACCCTTACAGCAGAAGGTGAAGAAGAACTAAAGAGCCTCTTGATGAAATTGAAAAAGTTGGCTTAATGGTCAACATTCAGAAAACTAAGATCAAGGCATCCAGTGCCATCACTTCATGGGAAATAGATGGGGAAACAGTGGCTGACTTTATTTTTCTGGGCTCCAAAGTCACTGCAGATGGTGATTGCAGCCATGAAATTAAAGGACGCTTACTCCTTGGAAGGAAAGTTATGACCAACCTAGATGGCATATTAAAAAGCAGAGACATTACTTTGTCACCAAAGGTCCGTCTTGTCAAGGTTATGGTTTTTCCAGTGGTCATGTATGAATGTGAGAGTTGGACTACAAAGAAAGCTGAGCACTGAAGAATTGATGCTTTTGAACTGTGGTGTTGGAGAAGACTCTTGAGAGTCTCTTTGACTGCAAAGAGATCCACCTAGTCCATCCTAAAGGAGATCAGTCCTAGGTGTTCATTGGAAGGACTGATGCTGAAGCTGAAACTCCAATACTTTGGCCACCTGATGCGAAGAGCTGACTCATTGGAAAAGACCCTGATGCTGGGGAAGATTGAGGGCAGGAGGAGAAGGGGACGTCAGGGGATGAGATGGTTGGATGGCATCACCGATTCAATGGGCATGGGTTTATGTGGATTCTGAGAGTTGGTGATGGACAGGGAGACTTGTCGTGCTGTGGTCCATGGGGTCGCAAAAAGTCAAAGACGACTGAGTGTCTGAACTGAACAACAAAAGATGAGAAAGAGAAATTCACGAAGTAATTCTGTTTACCTTTGCATCAAAAGTAATAAAATACCTAAAAATAAACTTGAGGAAACAAAAGACCTGTACTCTGAAACCTGTAAGATGCTGATGAAAAAAATTGAAGAGACAAACAGATGGAAAGATATACCATGCTCATGGACTGGCAGAATCAATATTGTCAAAATGACTATGCTACCCAAGCAATCTACAGAATCAATGCAATCTTTATCAAACTGCTGCTGCTGCTGCTAAGTCGCTTCAGTGTCCAACTCTGTGCTACCCCATAGACAGCAGCCCACCAGGCTCCTCCATCCCTGGGATTCTCCAGGCAAGAACAGTGGAGTGGGTTGCCATTTCCTTCTCCAATACATGAAAATGAAAAGTGAAAGTATAGTCGCGCAGTCATGTCCGATTTTTTGCAACCCCATGGACTGTAGCCTACCAGGCTCCTCCATCCGTGGGATTTTCCAGGCATGAGTATTGGAGTGGGTTGCCATTGCCTTCTCTCTTTTTATCAAACTACCAATGGCATTTTTCACAGAGCTAGAAAAGAAAAAGAAAGAAAAAACACCTCAAAAATTTGTATGGAGACACAAAAATCCCAAATAGCCAAAGAACCTTGAAAACGAGAAATGGAGGACTCAGGCACCCTAGTTTAAGACTACGCTACAAAGCTACAGTCATCAAAATAGTATGACACTGGCATAACAAATATAAATATCAATGTAACAGGGTAGAAAACCCAGAAATAAACCCATGCACCTATAGTCAATCTATGACAAAGGGGGCAAGAATACATAAGGTCGGAGAGACAGTCTCTTCAACAGATCATGCTGGGGAAACTGGACAGCCACATGTAAAAAAATGAAATTCAAGCATTCCTTAACTCCATACACAAAAATAAGTTCAAAATAGACTAAAGACCTAAATGCTAGACTGAACACTATAAAACTCTTAGAGGAAAACATAAGCAGAACACTCTCTGATATATAAATCAAGGCAACATCTTTTTTAATCTATCTCCAGAATAATGAAAGTAAAAGCAAAAATAAACCAATGGGACCCACTTAAACTCAAAAGCTTTTGCCTAGCAAAGGACACAACAAATGAAATGAAAAGACAACCCACAGATTGTGAGAAAATACTTGCAAATCATATGACTGATAAGGGCTTAGTCTCCAAAATTTACAAACAGCTTATGATGCAATAGCACCAGATGTGCAGAAGACCTATATAGACATTTCTCTAAAGAGGACATACAGATGGCCTATAGGCAAAATCACTAGTTACTAGAGAAATGTAAATCAAAACTACAGTGAGGTATCACCTCACACTGGTCAGAATGGCTATCTTAAAAAAAATTCACAACAACAAATACCAGAGAAGCTGTGGAGAGAAGAGAACCCTCCTTCACTGTTGGTGGGAATGTAAATTAGTACAGCCAGTATGGAGAATAATATGGGGTTCCTTAAAAAACTAAAAATAGAGCTAACATATGAAACCGCAATCCCATCCCTGAGCATATATCCAGAGAAAAATGTGGCCTGAAAAGATACATGCACCCCAATGTTCATTGCAGCACTATTTACAATAGGAAAGACATGGAAACAAGTTAAATATCCATTGACAGAGGAATGGGTAAAGAAAACATGATATATATATCACTCGGCCATTAAAAGGAATCAAATAAGGCCATTTGCAGCAACGTGGATGGACCTAGAGACTGTCATACTGAGTGTAGTAAGTAAGACAGAGAAAGAGAAATATCATATGACATCCCTTATATGTGGAATTTAAAAGGAAGTGATACTAATGAACATACTTACAAAACAGAAAGAGACACATAGACTTAGAAAATGAACTCATGGTTTCTGGGGGAAAGAGATAGTTAAGGACTTTGAGAAGTTCATGTACATACTGCTAAATTTAAAATGGATAACCAACAGGAACCTATTGTATAGCTCATGGAACACTGCTCAATGTTATGTGGCAGCCTGGATGGGACAGGGGTTGGTGAAGAGTGGATACATGTATGACTGAGTCCCTTCACTGTTCACCTGAAACTATTACAACATTGTTAATCATATACCCCAATGAAAAATATTTTTGGTTTTAAAAATTAAAAAAACAAAACACACATAAAATGTTGGGAGGGGGAGAGTAAAATTTTAGGGCTTTAGAATACATTCAAATTTATATTATTATCAACTTAAAATAGATTGGTATAAATGTAAGTTGTTACATGTAAGCCTCTTGGGAACCTTCAAGCAAGAACCTATAATAGACACATTATAAATAATAAGAAAAGAATTTGTGTACCACTATAGAAGGTCATAAAAGTGCAAAGAAATAGAGCAAGAGAATAAAGGTACAGGGAACTATAGAACAGCTAGAAAACAATTAACAAAATGGCCATAAGTATATACCTATCAATAATTACTTTAAAAGTAGATGAACCAAATTCTCCAATCAAAGGGGATATGGTAGTTGAATGGATCTTTTTTTAAAGACCTATCAATATGCTGCCTACAAGATACTCACTTCAGATATAAGGACATACACAGTTTATATAGTGATGGAAAAGATAAGATATTTAATGCAAATAGAAACCAAAAGAAAACTGTACTTACATAAGACAATAGTCTTTAAAACAAAGACTGTAACTTATTACAGTCTTATTAAGACAAAGAAGGACATTGCATAATGATGCAAAGGCCATTCATATGATGATATAACATATGTAAATATTTGCACACCCAAAATAGGTGCACCTAAGTATATAAAGTAAATATTAACAGATCTAGAAGGAGAAATAGATAGTAATTCAAAAATAGTAGGGAACTTTAATATCCCACTTACAATTGATACAATATCCAGACAGGAAACCAATAATGAAAGATTCACCTTAAATAAAATGTTAGACCAGATGAACTTAACAATATTTACAGAAAATTTCATTCAAAGGCAAGAAAATAAACATTCTTGTCAAAATCACATGGAACATTCTCCAGGATAGATACTTGTTAGGACACTAAACAAGACTTAAAATTTTTAAAACATTAAAATCTTATCAAGTATATTTTCTGACTACATTGGTGTGTAACTGCAAAACAAGACAAGAAAACTAGAAATTTTACAAATATATATAAACTAAGCAACACATTAATGAAATACCATTAAGTTTATGAAGAAATCAAAGGAGAAATCAAGAACTATCTTGAGACAAATGAAGATACAATATATAAAAAACATGCAGCAAAAGCAGTTCTAAGAGGAAATTTCATGAAATAAATACCTACCACAAGACACTAGAAAAACCTCAAATGCACAACATAACTTTACATGTCAAGGAACTAGGAAATGAACAAACACAATCCAACGTTAGTTGAAAAAAGGAAATAACATCAGAACATAAGTAAATGAAATAAAGGCTAAATAGACTGCAGAAATGATTGATGAACTAAGAGCTTATTCTTTAAAAAGGTAAAGAAAGTTGACAACGGTTTTGCTAGAATTACCAAGGGAAAAAAGAGAACTCAGATAAAGTCATACATGAAGAAGGGGATATTACAACTGACACCACAGAAATATAAAGGGTGGGTTTCCCTGGTGGTTCAGACAGGAAAGAATCTGCTTGCACTGCAAGAGACCTAAATTTGACCCCTGGGTCAATAAGATTCCCTGTTGAAGGGAATGGCTATCCACTGCAGTATTCTTGCCTTGAAAATTCCATGGCAGAGGAGCCTGGTGTGCTACAGTCCATGGGGCTACAAAGAGTCATACAAGAATGAGCGGCTAGCACTTTCACTTTTCAAGAGACTAGTATAAAAAATTGTACATCAACAAATCATACAGCCTAGAAGAAACTAATAAATTCCTAGAAAAATGCAGCCTACCATGAGTTAATTATATAGAAACAGAAAATCTGAATTACTAGGAAAGATATTGCATGAGTAATTTCAAAACTTCCCACAAGAAAAAGTCCAGGACCAAATGGTTTCACTAGTGATTTGTACCAATCATTTAAGGAAGAATTGATACTAGTCCCTCTATACTCTTTCAAATGACACACACACACACAAAAGGTGGAAACACTTCCAATTTATTTCAGGATGACAGCTTTACACTGATGCCAAAACCAGACAAAGAAACCACAAGAAAGGAAAATTACAGTCCAGTATTCATGGGAAATAGATGGAGAAACAGTGGAAACAGTGTCAGACTTGATTTTTTTGGGCTCCAAAATCACTGCGGATGGTGACTGCAGCCATGAAATTAAAAGACGTTTACTCCTTGGAAGGAAAGTTATGACCAACCTAGATGGCATATTAAAAAGCAGAGACATTACTTAGCCAACAAAGGTCTGTCTATTCAAGGCTATGGTTTTTCCAGTAGTCATGTATGGATGTGAGAGCTGGACTGTGAAGAAAGCTGAGCACCGAAGAATTGATGCTTTTGAACTGTGGTGTTGGAGAAGATTCTTGAGAGTCCCTTGGACTGCAAGGAGATCCAACCAGTCCATCCTAAAGGAGATCAGTCCTGAGTGTTCTTTGGAAGGAATGATGCTAAAGCTGAAACTCCAGTACTTTGGCCACCTCATGCGAAGAGTTGACTCACTGAAAAAGACTCTGATACTGGGAGGGATTGGAGGCAGGAGGAGAAGGGGACTACAGAGGATGAGATGGCTGGATGGCATCATTGACTCGATGGACGGAGTTTGAGTGAACTCCGGGAGTTGGTGATGGATAGGGAGGCCTGGCGTGCTGCAGTTACTGGGGTCGCAAAGAGTCGGACATGACTGAGCAACTGAACTAATACATGATGAACACATATGCAGAAATCCTAAACAAAATATTAGCAAACCAAATTAAACAGTACATTAAAAGGCTCATACACAATGATCAAGGGAGATTTATTCAAGAGTCTCAAAAGTAGGTCAACATCCCCAAATCAATCAATGTGATACTCCACATTAACAACAAGAAGAATGAAATCATTGATCATCTCAATGGATGCAGGAAAAGTATTTGAAAAATTTTAACATTCAGATATTATAAAAACTCTCAACAAAATGGGCATAGAAGTAATGTACCTTAACATAAACAATGAAAGCCATACATGACAAACTCACAAGTAGTGATACTCAATTGTGAAAAGATGAAAGCTTTTCCTCTAAGATCAGGAGCAAGACAAGGATGCCCACTCTTCCCACTTTTATTCAATGTATTATTGGTAGACCTAAATAGAGCAATTAGGCAAGAAAAAGAAATGAAATAGGTTGAAACTGGAAAGAAGTAAAATGTCACTATTTGCAGACTACATGATACTACATATTAAAAATCTTAAAGACTCCATAAAGGTACTGAACTAACAGATGAATTCAATAAAGTTCCAGGATACAAAATCAATATAAAACTATCTGTACCATTTCTATACACTAATAACAAACTATCAGAAAAATGTAAAAAACAATCCTATTTACAACCATGTGCTTTTGTTGTTCAGTTACTAAGTCATGTCCAACTCTTTGTGACCCCAACGAATGTAGCACACCAGGCTTCACTACCTTGCAGAGTGTGCTCAAATTCGTGTCCGGTAACAGCATTCAAATAGCTCATCCTCTGTATTCCCCTTCTCCTCCTACCTTAGTCTTTCCCAGCATCAGGGTCTTTTCCAATGAGTTATCTCATCACATTAAGTGGCCAAAGTATTGGCACCTCAGCTTTAGCAGCAATTCTTTCAATGAATATTCAGCGTTGATTTCTTTTAGGATTGACTGGTTTGATTTCCTTGCTGTCCAAGGAACTCTCAAGAGTCTTCTCCAGCACCACAATATGAAAGTATCAGTTCTTCAGTATTCAGCCTTCTTTATGGTTCAACTCTCATATTTGTACATGACTGCTTGAAAAAACATAGTTTTAACTATATGCACTTTGTCAGCAAAGTGATGTCTCTACTTTTAAATACACTGTCTGGGTTTGTCATAGCTTTTCTTCCAAGGGGTAAATGTCTTTTAATTTCATGGCAGTCATTACCATCCACAGTGATTTTGGAGGCCATGAAAATAAAGTCTGTCACTGTTTCCACATTTTCTCCTTCTATTTGCCATTAAGTGACGGCAACATATACCAAGATCTTAGTTTTTTGAATGGTGAGTTTTAAGCCAGCATTTTCACTTTCCACTTTCACCCTCATCAAGAGGCTCTTTAGTTGCTCTTCACTTTCTGCCATTAGAGTGGTATCACCTGCATATCGAGGTTGTTATATCTCCCAGCAATCTGGATTCCAGCTTGGGATTCATCTAGCCTGGCATTTCAAATGGTGAAATTTTTATTACTCTGCATAGAAGTTAAATAATCAGAGGGACAATATACAGTCTTAATGTACTCCTTTCACAGTTGTGAACCAGTCCACTGTTCCATATCCAGTTCTCTTGTTTCTTGATCTGCATACCAGTTTCTCAGGGGACAGGTAAAGTGGTCTAGTATTCCCATCCCTTTAAGAATTGTCCACAGTTTATTGTGATCTATACAGTCAAAGGCTTTAGCATAGTCAATGAAGCAGAAGTAGATATATTTCTGGAATTCTCTTGCTTTTTCTATGATCCAACAGATGTTGGTAATTTGATCTCTGGTTCCTCTGCCTTCTCTAAATCCTGCTTGAACATCTGGAAGTTCTCTGTTCATGTACTGCTAAACACTAGCTCAAACTACTTTGAGTATTACTTTACTAGCATGTGAAATGAGTGCAAATGTACAATAGCTTGAACATTCTTTGGTATTGCCTTTCTTTGGAATTGGAATGAAAACTGACCTTTTCCAGTCCTGTGGCCACTGCTGAGTTTTCCAAATTTGCTGGCATAAGGCATATTGAGTGCATCAGTTTAACAGCATCATCTTTTAGGATTTGAAATAGCTTCACTGGAATTCCATCACTTCCACTAGCTTTGTTAATAGTAATGCTTCCTAAGACCCACTTGACTTCACACTCCAGAATGTCTGGCTCTAGGAGAGTGACCAGCTATCATGGTTATCTGGGTCATTAAAATCTTTTTTGTATAGTTCTTCTGTGTAGTATTGACACTTCTTAATCTCTGCTGCTTCTATTAAGTCCTTGCCATTTCTGTGCTTTATTGTGCCCATCTTTGCACGAAATATTCCCTCGGTATCTCCAAATTTCTTGAAGCATCTCTAGTCTTTCCAATTCTATTGTCTTCTTTTTCTTTGCACTGTTCACTTAAGAAGGTTTTCTTGTCTCTCCTTGCTATTCTCTGAAACTCTGCATTCAGCTGGGTATATCTGTCCCTTTTTCCTTTGCCTTTCATTTGTCTTCTTTAGTCAGCTATTTGTAAGCCTCCTCAGACAACCATTTTACCTTCTTGAATTTTTTGGAGGGCAATAGTTTTGGTTACCACTTCCTGTACAATGTTATGAACCTCCGTCCATAGTTTTCTTCAGGCACTCTGTCTACCAGATCTAGTCCCTTAAATCTATTTGTCACTTCCACTGTATAATCATAAGGGATTTGCTTTAGGTCATGCCTGAATGGTCTAGTGGTTTTTCCTACTTTATTCAATTTAAGCCTGAATCTTGCAATAAAGAACTCATGATCTGATACTAAGTCAGCCTCAGGAATTGTTTTTGCTGACTGTATGAGCTTCTCCTTCTTCGGCTGAAAGACTACAGCAACTCTTATTTCAGTACTGACCATCTGGTGATGTTCTTGTGTAGAGTTGTCTCTTGTGTTGTTGGAAGAGGGTGTTTGCTATGACCAACTGTGTTAGCCTTTGCACTGCTTCATGGTGCACTCCAAAGCCAAAGAGGTGAAAGCTATAGTATGTTATATGCTGAAAACTATACGCTTTATATGCTGAAAACTATAGTACATTAATAAAAGTAACACATAAAATAAAAGACATAACTAAATTGAAGGATATTCTATGCGTATGAGTTGGAAGAATTAATGACAAAATCTCCATACTGTCCAAAGTAATCCACAAAATACAATCTCTATCAAAATACTTATGGCGCTTTTCAGAGAACTAGAACAAATAATCATAATACTTGTGTGGAATCACAAAAGACCTCGAATAACCAGAACAATCTTGAGAAACAAAGGTGGAGGTATCACATGCCCTGATTTCATACTATATTTACAAAAGCATTGTAATTTTTTAAAGTATGATATTAGCATTAAAAACAGACACATGTAGTAATGGAACAGAATGGAAAGCCTAGAAATAAGTTGCAGCCAATATACAACAGGGAAAACCAATCTCTTTAACTCAACAATCTCATGAAAAAGAATGAAACACAAAAATTAACTCAAAATTGATTAAATACTTGATTGTGAGACTTGAAATCACAAAATTCTTAGAAGAAAACTTAGGCAATAAATTCCTTGACATCAACCTTGGTAATGATTTTCGTGTTTGATATCAAATGCAAAAATAAAGTGGGAATACATTAAACTAAAAATCTTATGCATACCAAACAAACAAGCAAACCAAAAACAACTATCAACAAAATGAAAACCCAGCTACTGAATGGAAAAAAATATGTGCAAATGATACATCTGAAAAATGATTAATACCCAAAAAACATACAGAATTCATATAACTCAACAGTAATTAAAATTATGTAACTATGTGTGGTGATAGATATTAATTCAACTTACTGTGATTGATCATTTCATCATATATACAAATATCAAATTATTGTTGTACACTTGAAACTAATATTTCAATTATTCTTCAATGTTAAAATATATATATAAAATAATCACAAATATTACAGCAAATCCAAAAAGACCTGTCAATGATAGCATAAAGCACCTGTGGAAAATTAACATTTCGTTAGATTTTTGTAAAATTACTACAGATTTAACATAAATCTTAGTATCCAGCAAAGTCAGTGCTCCTTAAAAATTATTTTGGCTAATTTTGACCCTAACAAGTGTCATTTATTCATATGTAATTATATATTTCTGCATTTACGTACACATATTAGAACCACCACATCAAATTTTACTTTTAGAAAATCTCCCAAATTTATTGTGGGGATGCTAAAATTCCGTTTGCTCTTATTGATGGAGAACTAATACTCTTTCAATCAATGGCCATGATACAGTCCTTCATTTAAGTTGGTATTTACCAATATCACTTAATAAGGTTTTATGGCTTTCTATGAAGAGATGTTGAATATTTGCATGTTTGTGTAATTTAACCAGTTTTAAAATTTGAGTTATTGGATCTTCTATACAATTACTGATTCTTTCCTGATGCTTTTATCCAGTTGCTGAGAAAACTGGGTGAAAATTTCTCTCAATGATTGATGACTATTTTTCTGCTTCACTCTTTAGTTTGGACGATTTACATATATTTGAGTCTGATTTTTAATATGCTAAACAAATTATGGTAGGTGTTGCAAGGGGGCATCAGAGGGCAGACACACTGAAACCATACTCAGAGAAAACTAGTCAATCTAATCACACTAGTACCACAGCTTTGTCTAACTCAATGAAACTAAGCCATGCCTGCGGGGCAACCCAAGACGGGCGGGTCATGGTGGAGAGATTTGACAGAATGTGGTCCACTGGAGAAAGGAATGGCAAGCCACTTCAGTATTCTTGCCTTGAGAACCCCATGAACAGTATGAAAAGGCAAAATGATAGGATACGGAAAGAGGAACTCCCCAGGTCAGTAGGTGCCCAATATACTACTGGAGATCAGTGGAGAAATAACTCCAGAAAGAATGAAGGGATGGACCCAAAGCAAAAACAATACCCGGCTGTAGATGTGACTGGTGATAGAAGCAAGATTCGATGCTGTAAAGAGCAATATTGCATAGGAACCTGGAATGTCAGGTCCATGAATCAAGGCAAATTGGAAGTGGTCAAACAAGAGATGGCAAGGGTGAACGTTGACATTCTAGGAATCAGCGAACTAAAATGGACTGGAATGGGTGAATTTAACTCAGATGACCATTATATCTACTACTGCGGGCAGGAATCCCTCAGAAGAAATAGAGTAGGATCATGGTCAACAAGAGTCCGAAATGCAGTACTTGAATGCAGTCTCAAAAACGACAGAATGATCTCTGTTTGTCTCCAAGGCAAACCAGTCAATATCACAGTAATCCAAGTCTATGCCCCAACTAGTAATGCTGAAGAAACTGAAGTTGAACAGTTTTATGAAGACCTACAAGACCTTTTAGAACTAACACCCAAAAAAGATGTCCTTTTCATTATAGGGGACTGGAATGCAAAAGTAGGAAGTCAAGAAACACCTGGAGTAACAGGCAAATTTGGCCTTGGAATGTAGAATGAAGCAGGGCAAAGACTAATAGAGTTTTGCCAAGAAAATACGCTGGTCATAGCAAACACCCTGTTCCAACAACACAAGAGAAGACTCTACACATGGACATCACCAGATGGTCAACACTGAAATCAGATTGATTATATTCTTTGCAGCCAAAGATGGAGAAGCTCTATACAGTCAACAAAAACAAGACCAGGAGCTGACTGTGGCTCAGACCATGAACTCCTTACTACCAAATTCAGACTCAAATTGAAGAAAGTAGGGAAAACCGCTAGACCATTCAGGTATGACCTAAATCAAATCCCTTATGATTATACAGTTGAAGTGAGAAACAGATTTAAGGGCCTAGATCTGATAGATAGAGTGCCTGATGAACTATGGAATGAGGTTCGTGACATTGTACAGGAGACAGGGATCAAGACCATCCCCATGGAAAAGAAATGCAAAAAAGCAAAATGGCTGTCTGGGGAGGCCTTACAAATAGCTGTGAAAAGAAGAGAGGTGACAAGCAAAGGAGAAAAGGAAATATATAAGCATCTGAATTCAGAGTTCCAAAGAATAGCAAGAGATAAGAAAACCTTCTTCAGTGATCAGTGCAAAGAAATAGAGGAAAAGAACAGAATGGAAAAGACTAGAGATCTCTTCAAGAAAATTAGAGATACTGAGGGAACATTTCATGCAAAGATGGGCTCAATAAAGGACAGAAATGGTATGGACCTAACAGAAGCAGAAGATATTAAGAAGAGGTGGCAAGAATACATGGAAGAACTATACAAAAAAGATCTTCACGACCCAGATAATCATGATGATGTGATCACTAATCTAGAGCCAGACATCTTGGAAAGTGAAGTCAAGTGGGCCTTGGAAACCATCACTATGAACAAAGCTAGTGGAGGTGATGGAATTCCAGTTGAGCTGTTTCAAATCCTGAAAGGCGATGCTGTGAAAGTGCTGCACTCAATATGCTGGCAAATTTGGAAAACTCAGCAGTGGCCACAGGACTGGAAAAGGTCAGTGTTCATTCCAATCCCAAGGAAAGGCATACCAAAGAATGCTCAAACTACCGCACAATTGCATTCGTCTCACATGCTAGTAAAGTAATGCTCAAAATTCTCCAAGCCAGGCTTCAGCAATACATGAACCGTGAACTCCCTGATATTCAAGCTGGTTTTAGAAAAGGCAGAGGAACCAGAGATCAAATTGCCAACATCCACTGGATCATGGAAAAAGCAAAAGAGTTCGAGAAAAACATCTATTTCTGCTTTATTGACTAGGCCAAAGCCTTTGACTGTGTGGATCACAATAAACTGTGGAAAATTCTGGAAGAGATGGGAATACCAGACCACCTAACCTGCCTCTTGAGAAATCTGTACGCAGGTCAGGAAGCATCATTTAGAACTGGACATGGAACAACAGACTGGTTCCAAATAGGAAAAGGAGTACGTCAAGGCTGTCTATTGTCACCCTGCTTTTTTAACTTATATGCAGAGTACATCGTGAGAAACGCTGGACTGGAAGAAACACAAGCTGGAATCAAGATTCCTGGGAGAAATATCAATAACCTCAGATATGCAGATGACACTACCCTTATGGCAGAAAGTGAAGAGGAGCTAAAAAGCATCTTGATGAAAGTGAAAGAGGAGAGTGAAAAAGTTGGCTTACAATTCAACATTCAGAAAACAAAGATCATGGCATCTGGTCCCATCACTTCATGGGAAATAGTTGGGGAAACAGTGGAAACAGTGTCAGACTTTATTTTGGGGGGCTCCAAAATCACTGCAGATGGTGACTGCAGCCATGGAATTAAAAGACGCTTACTCTTAGAAGAAAAGTTATGACGAACCTAGATAGTATGTTCAAAAGCAGAGACATTACTTTGCCGACTAAGGTCCGTCTAGTCAAGGCTATGGTTTTTCCCGTTGTCATGTATGGATGTGAGAGTTGGACTGTGAAGAAGGCTGAGCACCAAAGAATTGATGCTTTTGAACTGTGGTGTTGGAGAAGACTCTTGAGAGTCCCTTGGACTACAAGGAGATCCAACCAGTCCATTCTGAAGGAGATCAGCCCTGGGATTTCTTTGGAAGGAATGATGCTGAAGCTGAAGCTCCAGTACTTTGACCACCACATGTGAAGAGCTGACTCATTGGAAAAGACTCTGATGCTGGGAGGGATTGGGGGCAGGAGGAGAAGGGGACGACAGAGGATGAGATGGCTGGATGGCATCACTGACTCGATGGACGTGAGTCTGAGTCAACTCTGGGAGATGGTGTTGGACAGGGAGGCCTGGAGTGCTGCAATTCATGGGGTTGCAAAGAGTCAGACACAACTGAGCCGAACTGAAACAAATTAAAATTGTTATATCTCCTTAATGATTTATAAGATACCTATCTTAATCACTAGCAAAATTTTTGCCTTAAAGTTTAATTTTATCTGATGTTAAAATAACTACACTGATTTTCTTTGGTTGGTATTTAGAGTTTAGCATTTTATAGTCTTTAATTTCAAATTTTCTATATCCTTGTTTTTATGTGTGTATTCTTTTAGCAGTAGATTTGACATTTATCTTTAGTGTCTTTGAGTTGTATCCTGACATACAAAAATATAAGCTAAATTACTTTTGTTGTTGTTTTTCAGTTGCTTTCTTGTGTCTGACTCTTTGCGACCTCATATACTGTAGCACGCCAGGCTCCTCTGTCCTCCACTATCTCCCAGAATTTACTCAAACTAACGTTCACTGAGCCATTGATGCTATCAAACCATCTCATCCTCTGTCACTCCCTTCTCCTTTTTCTTTCAAGCTTTCCAGCATGAGGGTCTTTTCTAATGAGTCAGCTCCTCACATCAGGGGGCCAAAATATTTGATCTCCAGCATCAGTCCTCCCAGCGAATGTTCAGGATTGATTTCCTTTAGGATTGTCTGGTTTGATCTTACAGTCCAAGGGATTCTCAAAAGTCTTCTCCAGCACCACAGTCTGAAAGCATCCATTCTTTCATGCTTAACCTTTATGCTCTCTCACATTCATATATGATTACTGGAAAAACCATAGCTTTGACTATACAGACCTTTGTCAGCAAAACAATGTCTCTGCTTTTCAATACATTGTCTAGTCAAGGTTATGGTTTTTTCAGTGGTCATGTATGGTTGCAAGAGTTGGACTGTGAAGAAAGCTGAGCACCGAAGAATTGATGCTTTTGAACTGTGGTGTTGGAGAAGACTCTTGAGAGTCTCTTGGACTGCAAGGAGATCCAACCAGTCCATTCCGAAGGAGATCAGCCCTGGAATTTATTTGGAAGGAATGATGCTAAAGCTGAAACTCCAGTACTTTGGCCACCTCATGCGAAGAGTTGACTCATAGGAAAAGACTCTGATGCTGAGAGGGATTGGGGTCAGGAGGAGAAGGGGACGACAGAGGATGAGATGGCTGGATGGCATCACCGACTCGATGGATGTGAGTTTGAGTGAACCCCGTGAGATGGTGATGGACAGGGAGGCCTGGCATGCTGTGATTCATGGGGTCGCAAAGAGTTGGACACGACTGAGTGACTGATCTGATCTTATCTGACCATAGCTTTAGTTTACTGTCTTCCAGAAATGTTGATAAATTTGTAGACTGAGCCTCAGTTTTGCCAAAACAATTGGCTGTGACCCTAAAATGTAGCCCTAGTCCACATTTCTCCCTTTCAATTTATAAAAGGGTAGCTTTTTTGTAATGGATCTTCAGATTTGTATTTAGATAGTGAACATGACTCAACTTCTATAAACTTTCTGTTGAGCTATAATATTATCATACTTATCTTTTCATCACTAAAACATAAAATTTTGCCAACTTTTCACAGTATTAAATAGTTGGAGCTCATAAAACAAAGCAGGTTTTCTGCAAACTCATGATTTACAAGCAAGATAGTGATGAAATTTTTAAACTTCCTTTTTTTATTTTTTCTTTTATTGAAGTATAATTAATATACAACACTATGTTAGTTTCAGATGTACACCACTATAATTTGATAGTTGTACATACTGTGAAATGATCACCAAAATATGTGTAGTTAAGTTCTGTCACCACACACTCACAGAAGATTGTTTTCTTGTTATGAAAACTTTCCAGATTGACTCATTAAAAGCAGAAAATTATGAAACTGTATTAGAAGAAATCAAAATGTCTACAAACAGAATGATATTCTGTACTTGATTATTGAAACTCTCAATATTGTTAAAGCATCAGTTTTTCCCAATTTGATGTATAGATTCAATGTAATCCCAATTAAAACCCCCCACAAAGATATTTTGTAGATACTATACTTTGTAGATGGGTCCAAAAATGGCCAACACAACACTATAGAAGAACAAAATTGGAGGACTGGCATTATCCAATTTCAATAGTTACTGTAAAGTCACAGAAATTAACACAGCATGGTATGGCAAGAAAACAGAAACAGATGACTGTAACAGATACAGGGGTCCAGAAACAGACTCACACAAAGTAGTCAATAGACTTTTTAAGAGCAAAATCAATTCAATGGAAAAAGTGTGATTTTTCAACTAATGGTGCTGAACAATTGGACAGAGACATGGAAAAAAATCTAGACACACACTTTACCTTTATTTCCCAAAAAATTGCATAAAATGATTCATAGTACTAAATGTAAATTTTAAGACTATAAAGTTTCTAGAAGGCAACAGGAGAAAACCTCCATGACTTTGAGTTTGGAAATGAGGTTTTAGATATAAAACTAAGAGCAAGATCCATGAAAGAAAAAAATGATGTTAAACTTGATTAAAATTAAAGACGTCTATTAGATTAAAGACACTTTTAAGAGATTAAAAGACAAAGCACAGGCTGGAAGAAAATATTTGCAAAATGTCTATCTTGAAAGGAATTTGTATTGCAGTTATGCAAAAACTGTTAAAAACTCAAAAATAAGAAAGCAACTCAATTAAAGAAGCAGGTTAAAGAACTGAAAAGATATCTCACTCAAGAAGATATTGAGATAGTAGAGTATATTAAAAGATGCTCAATTTAATCTGTCTTTAAAGAGTTGAGAAACAAATACGCCTTCTAAAATCCTAAAAACTGACAAGATCAAGATTACTGGCAATAATGTGGAACAATAGAAACTCTCCTCCAATACTAAAAGAAGGAGAAAAGAAATAAATCATCATGCCCTAAAAATATTTAATATTTGCCCATGTTCATAAATTTAAAAGCCAGTATGAATAGGCTACATACTCAGTTATTCCAGTTACAGGACATTCTGAAAAAGGCAAACTACAGAGATGATAGAAAGATCAATGGTTGCTAATTGTTTAGACTGAGGAGGAGGTTTAGATAGACAAAATAAGTTCTATGGCTATCAATCAGATTCTGTAGGCAATCAACTTATTCTGTATGACACTGTAGTGGTGGATACATGACCTTATGTTTTTGTCCAAACCTATATAACTTTAGGGACTTCCTGGGTAGCTCAGATGTTAAGAATCTGCCTGCAATGTGGAAGATCTGGGTTCAATAACTGGGTCAGGAAGATGCCCTGAAGGAGGGCATGGCAACCCACTGCAGTATTCTTGGCTAGAGAACGCCATGGACAGAGAAGCATGACAGGCTACAGCCCATGCGTTTGCAAAGAGTCGGATACGACTTACGGACTAAACATACCACCAACACGACTGCGTGACTAACCCTGTCACTTTCACAAGGGATATATTACCTTTCATAGAACTTTATAGTATAAGAAATTAACTTTAATACATGCAAATATTTTAGTAATCATTTAGGAAGTTGAGGGGACCCAAGATGGAGTCCAGAATATGACACCAAAATTCTAACTGTAGTGTGATTTGAAACAACAATAGAAATGGTATGAAACAACCATACAAATGGAAAGGAGGGAAGATGCTAACTTAAGCTACTTGAAAAATCAGTAGAATATGTAATACTAAAGGCAAAAGAAGCTGCACATAAGTACTGTATCTAGGTGATTAGGTATTATACCACAGGGATCTAGCTTAATAATTTTGAGGTTGCTACATATTTATACTAGAATTGAACAATTGATCGAGTGACTAGAAAATGGTGGGAGCCAGGTTCCTCACTGTCTGGTTCAGTTCAGTGCAGTGCAGTCATTCAGTCGTGTCCAACTCCTGCAGTCCTTACATGGACTGCAATGCGCCAGGCTTCCCTGTCCATCACCAACTCCTGGAGCTTGCTCAAACTCAAATCCATCAAGGGAGTGACGCTATCCAACCATCTCATTCTCTGTCATTGCTTCTCCTCCTGCCTTCAATATTTCCCAGCATCAGGGGATATCTAAAGAGTCAGTCCTACACATCAGGTGACCAAAGTATTGGAGCTTCAGCTTCAGCATCAGTCCTTCCAATGAATATTCAGGACTGATCTCCTTTAGGATTGACTGGTTGGATCTCCTTGCAGTCCAAGGAACTCTCAAGACTCTTCTCCAACACCACAGTTCAAAAGCAGCAATTCTCCAGCACTCAGCCATCTTTATGGTCCAACTCTCATATCCATACATGACTACTGGAAAACCATAGCTTTGACTAGATGGACCTTGTCAGCAAAGTAATGTCTCTGCTTTTTAATATGCTGTCAAATTTGTCATAGCTATTCTTCCAAGGAAAAAGTGTATTTTGATTTTGTGGCTAAAGTCACCATCTGTAGTGATTTTTGGAGCCCAAGAAAACAAAGTCTATCACTGTTTCCATTGTTTCCCCATCTATTTGCCATGAAGTGATGGGACCTGATGCCATTATGTTAGTTTTCTGAATGTTGAGTTTTAAGCCAGCTTTTTCACACTCTTCTTTCACATTCATCAAGGGGTTCTTTAGTTTCTCTTTGCTTTCTGCCATAGGGTGGTATCATTGCATATCTAAGGTTATTGATATTTCTCCCAGCAATCTTGATTCCAGTTTTTGCTTCATCCAGCCCTGCATTTAACATGATTTACTCTGCATAGAAGTTAAATAAGCAGGCTGACAATACAGCCTTGACATACTCTTTTCCCAACTTGGAACCAGTCTGTTTTTCCATGTCCAGTTCTAACTGTTGCTTCTTGACCTGCACTCCCTGATATTCCCATCCCTTTATGAATTCTCCACAGTTTGTTTTGATCCATACAAAGACTCTAGTGTAGTCAATGAAGCAGAAGTCGATGTTTTCCTGGACCTCTCTTGCTTTTTCGATGATCCAACGGATGTTGGAAATTTGTTCTCTGCTTCCTCTGCCTTTTCTAAATCCAGCTTGAACATCTGGAAGTTCTCGGTTCACATACTGTTGAAGCTTAGCTTGGAGAATTTTCAGCATTACTTTGCTGACATGCAAGATGAGTGCAATTGTGCAGTAGTTTGAACATTCTTTGGCATTGCCTTTCTTTGGGACTGGAATGAAAACTGACATTTCCAGTCCTGTGGCCACTGCTGAGTTTTCCAGATTTTCTTATATATTGAGTGCAGCACTTTCACAGCCTCATCTTTTAGGATTTGAAGTAGCTCAGCTGGAATTCCATCATTTCCAGTAGCTTTGTTCATAGTGATGCTTTCTAAGGCCCACTTGACTTAGCACTCCAGGATGTTCCCACTGTTAGTATAGATAAGCAAGCTGCAGGAAGCTACCATGTGGCAATGGTTTAAAGTTGACCTATTAGTAAGTAAGCTTAAGTTGTAACAATGTACCATAGATGAGATTGCCTTGAAAAAAAACAAAATTGTTCTCTTACCATTCCAGAAGCTAGAAGTATAAGATGAAGAAGAGTCTCCCTGATTTGATTTCTGGTGAGGGTAGCTGCCTTCTTGCTATGACCTCAGAAGGTCTTTCCTCAGTGTGTACATATGAACAGTAAGAGAAAGTGAGCTCTCCAGTTTTTCTTTTTGTCAGGATATTGATCCTATCAGATCACAGCCCCATCCTTATGACTTCATATAACTTTAAATACTTCCTTAGACGTACCATTTCAAATACAGCCACATTAAGGATATAAAGGAAGGGGCTGATATGGATATGATATGAATATTCAATCCATTACAGTTGGAGACTGTAATGGCATCAGGTCCCATCACTTCATGGCAAATAGATGGGAAACAATGGAAACAAACAGTGATAGGCTTTATTTTCTTGGACTCCAAAAATCACTGCCGATGGTGACTGCAGCCAGAAAATCAAAAGACACTTGTTCCTTGGAAGAACAGGACTATACATACCTGCATATACACAGGTTAGTATAAACATATATATTTCCTTGACTATTCAATTTAGATGTCCTAGAAGCTTGACATCCCATAGCAATGACCACATTTAACACCTAGGTCTTGGTTTCTAATGCCATTTTCCAGTAAAAAGAACAAGGGCTTCTGGGAGAAATGGCTAATGTTAACAATAGTTCAGAAATTGTACAAGATGAACCCAGAACATCTTGTATTTCCAGAAAGCAAATATGTAGTCAAAAGAAAAAATACACACCACACTGATGGGGAATTGTTAACAGGATACAGAAGCCAACTGAAAGAGCTCCCAGTATCCAAAGGTGGAACAATTTGATCAAATAAATAAAGTAGTACTGAATTTATAAAATATATATATTAAAATAAATGTACTTGAGTACACAGTGATATAGAAAGTAATTGATTGAATAAATAAAGGAGGAAGCAAGAGAATCCTCTTATTCAGAATTCCAAATAATTTATATAGCTACTCTGCCCCTAAGGATGTGGACCGTAGTTCTCTATTACTTACATGTGGACTAAACATAGTGACTTTTTCCTATGAGTACAGTTGGAAAGGAGTGGAGAAATATAATTTTACAGTTTGGAAAACTGCAAACAATTTGATAACAAAAGGAACTAATTATAACATCGGCTGAGAGTGGGCAGGAGTACCCACACAAAATTCAGTAGGACAAAAGGACAAAGGAGGACAAAAAAGAGACGGCTGGATCTGCACCTGAAGGGTGGGGGAACTGTCAGACCAGAAAAGGGTGAAAGAGAAAACAGTATCAACCATGCCAAAAGTTGGTTCTTTGAGAAGTTTAATAAATTTAATATCTAAATGATTTCTACAAAAAAAGAGAGGAAAAACTCAGAGAAGGGACACATGCAGCAGTATTTGGAGTGAAAGGACATTACTACAAATAAGGAGATACCAGGAATAAATGTATGCTAGATAAGTTTGAAATTTTATATGAAATGGAAAAATACAGTAGAATATAAATCAGTAAGTTTATTTAAGAAGAAACAGAAAATTTGATAAGTGCCATGTACAAATCCTATAGTTGAATCAGCGCCACTTTCCAGTTTTTCAGGAAAAAGAAAAACAACAACTACATAGGACAAAACAGTTTTATACATACACTCTATCCAACTTTGAAGGAACAAGTGTTTCTAAATATGTGCAAACCCTTGTAAAAAATATTTTATTTTTGCAAAAAAGGAGAAATCTCCCAAATCATTTCTAAGGCCAGTATAATCTTGATACAAAGACCAAATGAAAATTCTTTTGTCATATGTATTTTACCACAATTAAATTCTTTTAATTAAAAAATGGGAGGAAGACAATGAAGATGGTAGAGGAGTAGAGGCCATGGAGCCCATCTCTCTCCATGGATACATCAGGGATACACCTCCAGACACAGAAGATCTTGTAGAACATCAGTTGCGAGCAGGCAGGAGTACCTGACCACAGGAACAGAAAATATAGAACCACACACAGTTCAGTAGGAGAAATGAAGGAGGGCAGGAAAGAGCAGAGTGAGTAGGACTGGACCTGTGCCTGCAGGGGGGAGGTGAGGCAGGGGTCAGATCCCCACACTGGGGCATCTATCTGGGACAGAGATGAAGCATTTGAGGCTGTTGGAGAGTGAAGCAACTTATCTGTGACAGTCTGAATGGAATCACACAGATAATCCTAGCCGCAGCCGGACAGGGACACGAGTCCCCTAGAAAGCTCAGTGGCTGAGAGCTGGAGCATAGCGATTGGAGAGCAATCCCAGGCAAGCCCTGCTGTTGACTGTGGGGAGATGGCCCTAGGGGACCTGAGGGAGGCAACAACAGTGGGAAATGCTTGTGAAGGAAAGCCAGGCAGAGGGGAGGCAGGGCGATTCTGCTGAGTCACACACTGTGGGGCGGGCCAGCACTCTAGTCTCTCTCTCCCCACACGTCAGCACCTGGCAGCCGAAAGACCCCAGAGAGGGAGGTCCTCTAAGCACCTGAAGGGCCAAGCAATAGAGAAGAACTCCAGCCAGGGTGGACCTTTAAGTGTTTGATGTGCTGAACAAAAGAGAAGGACCCCAGCTAGGGGGCCCTGTAAGTGCCTGCACAGGCGAAGCAACAGAGAAAGACCAGCCAAAGAGGCCCTCTGATTGCCAGCTGCCAGAGGCTAGAAAAACTCAAACAGGTCCACGGCTCCTGTGGCTGAGGCAGTTGAGTCCCTGCACATTTGGTACACCAGTGTTCACATAATCCAAGCAGCTGCGCCACCTCCACACTCAGTCCTTACTGGGTTAGAGTTGTCAGAAGCTAGAAAAACCCTAATAGTACCATACTTCCTGTAACAACAGCTGCCAGTACCCTGCATATCCAGCATTAACAGGGTCCCTGTGATCCAAATTCCCATGCCCACTCCACGCATGATCTACACTGGGGCAGAGAAGCCAGAGGTTAGAAAAAACCGTAAGAGCACCATATTTCCTGCTGTCCCCACCACTGGCTCCCCTGAGTACCTGGTGCTGCCAGGGCCCCTATGACGTAAGCAGCTGCACCACCTCCAGAGCAGGCCCTCTGTGGGACAGACTCGAGTCCTCCAGGGCAGCCTCCAGAGCAAGCCCCTGTGGACAACTTACACACAGAGGTGGAGATAAAACCACAATCGAAACCCAAGGGTGGTGTGGCTAAGGACGAGGACACAAAACCTTCCCACCAGCTGTACAAGCTGCAAATTAAATCCATACAATCAACCTGGCAGACTTTGTGTCTATGGAATATGTAAAAAGACAATAAGAGTTTCCACAAAAGAAAATGCACTAGCACAGGCAAATGTGGACACTGGAGTCAAGAACATGCAGGAGTAGGACAAGATTAGAGGCTGAGCTGCCTCTGCAGCAGGTCCAGAGATGAGCTCAGTATTAGAGGGCATCCTAGGAAGGCGAGGTGGCCTGTGACTCACAGTGAGGGTGCTGACAGCTGAGATCCAAGGAAAACATTTATTATTCTTATAGTTTTAACTTGTTCAATATAGCTTCTAACATTTTTTTCTTTTTTCATTTACCTCCCCACTCTGTTGCTAGAGTTGTTGATTTTATTAGTACTAATACATCTATTTATGCTTTTGTGAATTTTTTAAATCATACTTTTTATTTCCTTTAAATACTTCTGCCTCTGCTTTGGACTTTTGCAGTTTTATGGGGTTTATCCTTTTTTTAATTAAAAAAATATTATTTTTTACAAATATTCTTTGTTAGGCTTTTTTATTCCTTTCCTCTTACAATTATTCTTTAAAATATATAAATATTCTTTATCTACCTCTATTTAACTTTGCTTTTCTATTCCTTCCTTTTCTCACCATGTTCATTAGCCTGGATTCTTTGGTTTTGTTTTCCAGTTTATGCTTTAGTTAGTTTTGCTTTTACTGGTTGATATAATTTTGCTATCCTTTGCTCTCCAGGTCAAACTCTTCTACTTTCTTTCTGTTTTTTTGGATTGTATTGGTTTTGTTTATGTGTGTGTATGTATGTGTATATATGCCATTATCTTTGTTAGTATCTGCCTGATTTTGTATTTGCCATATATCTGGGATTTGCCTTTTGTTTTTTGTTTTAGTGTGTCTGCTTTTCTCTCCTTTAATGTCATAACAAACCACCTGTGGAATCTCAGTTCCCTGGTGATAGATCAAGCCCTGAGCCTTTAGAGTGGGAGCACTGACAACATGACTCCAGACTGCCAGAAAACTCCTAACCCCAGGGAGTATTAATTAGTAAGAACTCCCACAAAGGCCTTGAGCTGTATATAAGACCTAGCATCATCCAACTGCCAGCAGTACCAAATGCAGGATGCCTCATCCAAATAACAAACAATACAAAAACACAATTCCAATCATCAGCAAACAAGATTACTGCTTCATACATCCTTGTCCATCAGAGGAAAAAAAAAAAAAAACTTACCTCCTCCCATCAGTGTACAAGCACAAGTCACACCCAACAGAAGCCTATATAAACCGTTGGAACAACCTTAGCCACTAAGGGCAGAGACAAAAGGGAAGAAGGAATTCTACCTCAAAACCTGAGAAAGGAAACTTCACACACAATAAGTTAAAAAAAGTTTTAAATAGGTGCTGAATTTTTGTCACAGGCTTTTTCTACATCTATTGAGATGATCATATGGTTTTTATCTTTCAATTTGTTGCAAAATTCTGTAATTATCCTTCAATAAAAAATTAATTAATTAAAAACAACATTAAAAAAAGTAAAAGAAATATTGTGCAAATGAAGGAACAAACGGAAAACACACAAAACCAAATAAACAAAGAGGAAATAGGCAAACTTCCTGAAAAAGCATTCAGAGTGATGATAGTTAAGATGTTCCAAACCCTCTAAAATGGAGTGGAGAAACTGCAAGAAGCAATGGATACAATTAACAAGAACACAGAAGAAATAAAGAATAAACAAACAGAGGTGAAGAACACAACCACTGTATGGCAAAACCAATACAGAATTGCAAAGTAAAATAAAAAATAAATAAAAATACTCTGGAAAGAAAGAGTAGTAGGTTAGCTGAAACAGGAGGATGGGTACGTAGCTGGGAGACAGAATGGTGGCAATAACTGCTAAACAGTAGAATAGAGAAGAAAGAATAAAAAGAATTGAGGGTAGCCACAGAGACCTCTAGCACAATATTAAACACACCAACATTTGAGTTATAGGGGTCCCAGAGGAAGAAGAGAAAGAGAAAGGCACTGAGGACATTTTTGAAGAGAGCACAGTTGAAAATTCCCCCAGCATGGGAAAGGAAATAACCAGTCACATTCAAGAGGCACAGAGGGTCCAGTATAGGGCAAATCCATGGAGAAACACATCAAGACACATACTAATCAAGCTAACAGAAATTAAACACGAGGAAAGAATATTAAAAGTAGTAACAGAAAACCACGATGGAACATACAATGGAAAACTCACAGAATTAACAGCTGATCTTTCTGCCGAAACTATGCAGGCCAGGAAGGAATAGCAGGATATAGTTAAAGTACTGAAAGACAAAAATGAATAAAAATAAAACTACAACCAAGGCTAACCTGCAAAGATCTCATTCAAAACTGATGGAGAAATCTAAAGCTTTAGAGACAAGCAAAAGTTAAGAGAATGTAGCACCTCCAAACCAGCTTTACAGCAAATGTTAAAGGGACTCATACAGTCAAGAAATGCAAGAGAAGAAAAAAGATCTACAAAATCAACCCCAAATAATTAAGAAAATGGCAATAGGAAAATATACATCAATAATTGCTTTTTTTTAAAATGGTGGATTAATGTTGGATTAAATGCTCCAACCAAAAGACACAGACTGGCTGAATGGATACAAAAAGAAGACCCACATATATGCTGTCTACAAGGAGCCCGCTTCAGGCCTCAAGACACATACGGACTGAAAGTGACAGGATGGAAAAATATGTTCCATGCAAATGCTAAGAAGAAAGCTGGGATAGCAATCCTCATATCAGATAAAATAGGCCTGTAAACAAAGAAGATTACAAGAGATAAAGAAGGACACTTCATAATGATCAAGGGATCACTCCAAGAGGAAGACATAACAATTGTAAATATCTATGTATCCGACATAGGATAATGAAGAACTGAGGCACCCAACACAGGAGCACCTCAGTGCATAAGGCAAACACTAACAGACATAAAAGGAGAAATTGGCAGGAACACAATGATAGTAGGAGGCTAACACTGCATCCACACCAATGAACAGATCATCAAATAGAAAGTTAATAAGGAAACACAGGTCTTGAATGATACATTAGATGAGACAGATCTCATTGATATCTTCCGGACATTCCATACAAATGCAGAAGAATACACCTTCTTTTCAAGGGCACATGGAACATTCTCCAGGATAGATCACATCCTGAGTCACAAATCAAACCTCAGGAAATTTAAGAAGATTGAAATCATATTAAGCATCTTCTCTGACCACAACACTAGGAGACTAGATATCAATTACAAGAAAAAAAAACTGTAAGAAACACAAACCCAAGGAAATTAAACATGTTTCTAAATAACCAACAGGTTACTGAAGAAAAGGGAAATCAAAAAATTTCTAGAAACAAATGACAATGAGAGCATGACAACTCAAAACCTACAGGATACAGCAAAAGTGCTTCTAAGAGGGAAGTTTATTGCAATAAAATCCTACTTCAAGAAACAAGAAAAACATCGAATAGACAACTTAACTTTACACCTAAGGCAACTGGAAAAAGAAGAACAAAACAACCCCAATATTAGTAGAAGGAAAAAAATCATAAAGAACCAAGCAGATATAAATGAAAAAAAAAAGGAAAGAAACAATAGTAAAGATTAATGAAACTAAAACCTGGTTCTTTGAGAAGATAAACAATACTGACGAACCCTCAGCCAGACTCATCAAGAAAAAAAGAGAGAAGAATCAAATCAACAAAATTAGAAATGAAAAAGGAGCGGTTACAACAGACAATGCAGAAATGCAAAGAATTATAAGAGACTATTATGAACAACTATAATGGCCATAAAATAGATAACAAGGAAGAAATGGACAGATTCTTAGAAAAGTTCAATCTTCCAAGACTGAACCAGGAAGAAATGGAAATTGTGAACAACCCAATTACAAGCACTGAAATTGAAGCTGTGATAAAAAATCTCCCAAAAAACAAAACCCCAGGACCAGATGGCTTCATGAGAGAAATCTATCAAACATTTAGAGAAGAGCTCATGCCTATCCTTCTAAAAATCTTTCAAAAAATTGCAGAGGAAGGAATACTTCCAAACGCATTCTATGAGGCCACCATCACCCTGATACCAAAACCAGACAAAGACAACACACAAAAAAGAAAACTACAGGTAATATCACTGATGAACACAGATACAAAAATCTTCAACACAATTTTACCAAACAGAATTCAGCAACACATCAAAAAGCTCACACACCATGATCAAGCTGGGTTTATTCCAGGGATGCAAGGATTCAATATATGGAAATCAATCAATGTGGTATACCATATAAACAAATTAAAAGATAAAAGACATATGATCATCTCAATAGGTTCACAAAAAGCCTTTGCCAAAATTCAGCACTCATCTATGACTAAAACTCTTCAACAAATGGGCATAAAAGGAATCTACCTCAACATAGTAAAGGCTATATATGATAAATCTACAGCAAACATTATTCTCAATGGTGAAAAACTGAAAGCATTCCCCCTAAGATCAGGAATAAGATATGGGTGTCCACTTTCACCAGTATTATTCACATAGTTCTGGAAGCCCTAGCTACAGCAATCAGAGAAGAAAAAGGAATCCAGATCAGAAAAGAAGTAAAGCTCTCACTGTTTGCAGATGACATGATACTGTACATAGAAAACTCTAAAGATAGTATCAGAAAATTACTAGAGCTAATTGGTGAATTTAACAAAGGGATACAAAATCAAAACACAGAAATTGCTTGCATTTCCATATACTAACAATGAAAAATCAGAAAGAGAAATTAAATAATCAATCCCATTCACCATTGCAATAAAAAGAATGAAATATCTAGGAATAAACTTACCTAAGGAGAAGAAAGAACTGTACACAGAAAATTATAAGACATTAATGAAAGAAATCAAAAATGACATAAACAGATGGAAGGATATTCCATGTTCCTGTGTAGGATGAATCAACATTCATTTTTCAAAGAACTAAAACAAAAAATTTCACAATTCATATGGATACACAAAAGTCTCTGAATAGCCAAGCCATGTTGAGAAATAAGAAAGGAGCTGGAGGAATCAACTTTCCTGAGTTTAGACTATACTATAAAGCTACAATCATCAAGGCAGTATTGTTCTAGCAAAAAAAAAAAAAAAAAACAGAAATACAGACCAATAGAACAAGATAGAGAGTCCATGCTCTCCATGGGTACCTTAGTTGTGACTAAGGAGGCAAGAATATACAGTGGGGCAAAGACAGCCTCTTCAATAAGAGATGCTGGGAAAACTAGACAGTTACGTGCAAAAGGAGGACATTAGAGTATTTCCTAATGCCATACATAAACACAAATTCAAAATGTATTAAAGACCTAAATGTAAGACCAGAAACTATAAAACTGTTAGAGGAAATAATAGGCAGAACACTCAATGAAATAAATCAAAGAAAGATCTTCTATGATCCACCTCCTAGAGTAATGGAAATAAAAAGAAAACTAAAGAAGTGAGACCTAATTAAACTTAAAAGCTTTTGCACAGCAAAGGAAACTACAAACACGTTGAAAACCCTCAGAATGGGAGAAAATAATAGCAAATGAAACAACTGACAAAGAATTAATTTACAAAATATACAAGTAGCTTATACAACTCAATATCAGAAAAATAAACAACCCAATCAAAAAGTAGGAAAAAGAGCTGAACAGACATTTCTCCAAAGAAGACATACAGATGACTAATAAACACATGAAAATATGCTCATTATTAGATAAATGCAAATCAAAACTACAATGATATTCCATCTCACACCAGTCAGAAGAGCCATCATCAAAAAGTCTAAAAACAATAAATGCTGGAGAGTGTGTGGAGAAAAGGGCACCTTCATACTTTGCTATTGGGAATATAAATTGATACAGCCACTATGGAATATGGTATGGAGATTCCTTAAGACCTAGGAATAAAATCACCATATGACTCAGCAACCCCACTCCTCAGCATATACACTGGGGAAACAAAAACTGAATAAGACACACATACCCCACAGTTCATCTCAGCACTCTTTACAAGAGCTAGAACATGGAAGCAACCTAGATGTCCATCGACAGATGAAAGGATAAAGAAGCTGCGGTACATATATACAATGGAATATTACTCAGCAATAAAAAGGAAGGCAAATGAGTCATATGAGGTCGACATACCAAGAGCCTATTATACAGAGTGAGGTAACTTAGAAAGAGAAATATATATATCTTATACTGATGCATATATATTGAATCTGTAAAGATGATACTGATGAATTTATTTGCAGGGCAGCAGCAGAGAAACAGACAGAAAACAGACGTATGGAAATGGGGGGAGGAGAGGAAGGAAAGGGTGAGATGTATGGAGAGAGTAACATGGAAATTTACAACACCTTATGTAAAATAGATAGCCAATGGGAGTTTGCTGTTTGTTTGTTTTTTTTTTTCCTATTTTTAAAATTTATTTATTTTAATTGGAGGCTAATTAGTTTACAATATTGTATTGGTTTTGCCATACATCAACACGAATCCACCACAGAATATGCTGTTTGAATCAGGGAACTCAAACATAGGCTCTGTGACAATGTAGAAGGGTGGGATGGAGAGAGAGATGGGAGGGAGGTTGGGGAGGGGGTGGAAATGGGTGTACCTATGGCTGATTCTTGTTGATGTTTGACAGAAAACAACAAAATCCTATAAAGCAATTATCCTTCTATTAAAAAATAAAGTGGGAAAAATAAAGCAATGAAAAAGAAGTTATAATTGATATCACATAAATACTAAGGACCATAAAGCACTACTGTGAGCAAGTCTATACCAATAAAATAGACAACCTGGAAGAAATGGATAAATTCTTAGAAAAGATCAACCTTTCAAGACTGAACCAGGAAGAAATAAAAATATGAACAAACCAATCAAAAGCATCAAAATAAAAACTGTGATAAAAATTCTTCCAAGCAACAAAAGCCTCAGGCCAGATGGCTTCACAGGTGGTCTATCAAATGTTTAGAGAAAAGCTAACACCTATCCTTCTCAAACTCTTCCATAAAATTGCAAGGGAAGAGCACTCCCAAATTTATTCTACAAGGCCACTCTCATCTGATACTAAAACCAGACAAAGATATCACAAAGAAAGAAAATTACAGGCCGATGTCACTGATGAACATAGATGCAAAAACTCTTAACAAAATGCTAGCAAACAGAACCACTGACAAATTAAAAGGATCATACACAATAACCAAGTGGGATTTATCCCGGGGATGCAAGTATTCTTCAATATATGCAAACCAATCAATGTGATACACCACATTAACAAATTGAAAATTCAAAAGCATATGATAAGATTTCCCTGGTGGTGCAGTGGTTAAGAATCTGCTTGCCAGTGCAGGGGAGCAGGTTTGATCCCCGATCTGGGAAGATGCCATATGCCAAGGAGCAAGTAATCCTGCGAGCCACAACTACTGAGCCAACATGCCCAAACTACGAAGCCCATGTGCCTTAGAGCCCGTGCTCCGGAAGAAGAGAAGCCAGCGTAATGAGAAGTCCACGTACTGTACAGCTAGAGAAAGCCTGTGCACAGCAATGAACACTCAGTGCAGCCAAAAATAAACAAACAATTTAAAAAATTTTAATGATAATAATAATAATAAACCATAAAATAATCTCAACAGATTAAAATAAACTTTTGACAAAATTCAATACCCATTTATGATTTTAAAATAAGATTCCAGAAAATGGGCATAGAAGGAACATACTGTAGGCTATATACAACAAACCTACAGCAAACATTATTCTCAATGGTGAAAAACTGAAAACATTTCCTCAAAGATCAGGAACAAGACAAGGGTGCCCACTCTCACCACTGTTATTCTACATAGTTTTGGAAGTCCTACCCATGGATATCAGAATAAAAAGAAAAGGAATCTAGATAGGAAAAGAAGTAAAACTCACTGAAGATAACATGATACTATATATAGAACATCATAAAGATACTATCAGAAAATTACTAGAGCTAATCAATAAATTTAGTAAAGCCACAGGATACAAAATCAATATACAGAAATGCCTTGCATTCCTGTATACTAATAGCAAATATCAGAAAGAGAAATTAAGGAAATAATCTCATTCCTCATTGCAACAAGAAGAATTAATTATCTAGGAATAAACCAACCTAAGAAGACAAAAGACCTGTATACAAAAAAAAAAAAAAAACTATACAGCTGATCAAAGAAATTAAAGGTGACACAAACAGATGGAGAAATACATCATGTTCCTGAATTGGAAGAATCAATATTACGAAAATGACTACAGTATCCAAAGAGATCTACAGATTCAGTGCAATCCCTATCAAATCAGCAATGGCATTTTTCACAGAACCAGAACAAAAATGTTCACAATTCTGTATGAAAACACAAAGACTCTGAGTAGGCAAGGCAATCTTGAGAAAGAAAAATGGAGCTGGAGGAATCAGCCTTCCTTACATCACACTATACTACAAAGCTACACTAATCAAAGCATTATGGTACCTGGCACAAAAATAGAAACCTAGATCAATGGAACAAGATAGAAAGCCCAGATATCAACCCACACACCATATGGGCACCTTATCTTTGGCAAAGGAGGCAAGAATATACAATGGAGAAACATAGACTCTTTAATAACTTGTGCTGAGAAAACTGGACAAATACATGTAAAAGAATAAAATTAGAATATTTAGAATATTCTCCTTCACTCATGACACCATACATGGAAATAAACTAATGATGCATTAAATACCTAAATGTAAGGCCAGAAACCATAAAACTCTTATAGGAAAACATAGGCAGCACACTCTCTGACATAAATTGCAGCAAGATCCTCTTTGACTCCTCTCCTAGAACAATGGAAATAAAAACAACAATAAACAAAAGGGACCTAATTAAACCTAAAAGCTTTTGTACAGCAAAGGAAACTACAAGCAAGATGAAAAGACAACCTTCAAAATGGGAGAAAATATTTGCAAACAAAGCAAGTGACAAAGTATTAATCTCCAAAATATACAAGGAGATTATGCAGCTCAATATTAAAAAACAACCCAATCAAACAATGGCAGAAGACCTAAATATACTTTTCTCCAAAGAAGACACATAAATGGCCAGCAAATACATGAAAAGATGCTACAACTGCTCATATTAGAGAAATGCAAATCAGAACTCCAGTGAGGGGTCGCCTCATACCAGTCAGAATGGCCATCATTAACAAGTATACAAACAAAACGTGCTGGAAAGGATGTGGAGAAAAGGGAACCCTCTTGCAATGTTGATGGGGATGTAAGTTGATACAGCCACTATGGAGAACAGTATGGAGATTCATTAAGAAACTAGGGGTAAACCTACCATGAGACCCAGGGGTCCCACTTCTGGGCATATACCCTGATAAAGCCATAATTCGAAACAACACATGCATCCCAATATTCATGGTAGCACTATTTACAATAGCCAGGACATGGAAGCAACCTAGATGGCCATTGACAGATGAATGGATAAAGAAGTTGTGGTATATATACACAGTGGAATTCATTTCATAAAAAGGAATGAATGAGTCAGTTCAACTGAGGTGGATGAAACTAGAACTTGTCATGCACTCTGTCATGCGTGAAGTATGTCAGAAAGAAAAGAAAAATAAATATCATATATTAATGCATATATAATGGAATCTAGAAAAATGTTACTGATGAGTCTATTTGCCAGGAAAAGAGATGAAGAGAATTAACTTTTGGACCCAGCAGGGGAAGGAGAGTGTGAGGTGAATTGAGAAAGTAGAACTTATGTATGTATAGTACCATGTATAAAAGAGATAACTATTGAGAAGCCGCTGTATAACACAGGAGCTCAGCTGGATGCTCTGTGATGACCTAGAGGAATAGAACTGGAGGGTGTATACTTATAGCTGATTCATGTTGTTGTACAGCAGAAACTAGCACAACATTATAATTACCTCCAACTTAAAAATTTGAATAAATTAAAAAGAAAAGTTAAATACAATAATTATCAGCATTTATTGACATCATAACAGATCCTCAAAATATATGAAAAAAAAAGACAGCACCATGGGGAGAAAGATATAGCTCTTCTGTAATAACCAGAGATTTCAGTACCTGCTCAATAAGAGACAAAACAGATAGACAAAAGATAAGTAAAGAAATAGAGGACTTAAATGACACAATATGTCAACTAGATCTAACATCAATATACTGAATACCCAACAGTGATGCACAAGACCATATTGTCTGTGAACAGAGATAACTTTACTTTTTCCTTTTCTGTTTATTTTTCTTTCTTAATTTCTCTGACTATAACTTCCAGTGCTATATTGAATAGAGGTGGCAAAGTGACATCTTGTTCTAAACTTAGAGAAAATGTTCTAGTCCTTGATCACTGAGTATGATATTAACTGTGGGTATTTAATATATGGTAATTTATTATTTTGAGATAGTTTCCTTCTATTTCTCATTTGAGTGTTTTATCAGGAAAAGTTGTTGAATTTTTTTTAAAGCATTTTTACTTCTATTGAGATGATCAATAGGTTTCTCTCTTTGTTTTTGTTTTATTCGATCTGGTAATTTGGTGTACTGCTTTATGAGATTCTCACACATAGGGTTAGGGTGCCTTCTAGGAACAAATCCCACATGGTTATGGGTCATTTTCACATGGGTCACGTATAAACATTTTGATATGCAGCTAAATTTGGCTTGTTAGTATGTCGCTGAGGATATTTTCATGAGTCTTCATAAGGCATATTGGTCTGTAGTTTATTTTCCTTTAGAAAATTTTATCTGGCTTTGGTATAAAGCTAAAGCTAAAGCTGGCCTTAAAAAAGGAGTTAGGAGGTGTTTCCTCCTCTTCAATTTTTTGGAACATTTTGAAAATGATTGCTGTTAATTTTTATTTAAGTGTATGTTAGGAATTCACCAACGTAGCCATGTGATCCTGAGCTTTTCTATTCTTCTTTTTTCTTTTATTTATTGAGGTATAGTTGCTCTATGACATTGTGTTAGCTTCTGCTGAACAGCAAGGTAAATCAACTATTTGTATACATAAAGCCCTCCCTCTTGGGTCTCCCTCCCATCCCCACCATCCCACCCATCTAGGTCACCACAAAGCACCAAGTTTAGCTCCCTGTGTTACATAGCAGGTTCCTACTAGCCATCCGTCATACCCATGTTAGTGAATATATGTCAGTCCCAGTCTCCGAATCCACCCCACCCCCACTGTGCCTACACATCCATTCTCTGTATCTGTGTCTACTGCTGCCCTGCAAAGAGGTTCATCTGCACATTTCTCTAGATTCCAGATATATGAATCAATACATGATATTTGTTTTTCTCTTTCTGACTTATTTCATTCCAACAGACTCTTGAGAAGTTTCTTATTACTGATTCAATCTCCTTACTAGTCAAAAATCTACTCAGATTTTCTATTTCCTATGAGTCAGTCCTGGTAGCATTTTGTTTCTAGGAATTTGTTTATTTCATTTAAGTTATACCAATTTGTTGACCTAAAATAGCCTACAGTGCCCTCTTCTAATCATTTTTATTTGCAGAGAACCAGTAGCAAAAAGTCTCAATTTCATCCCTGAGTTTAGTAATTCAAGTCTTCTCTCTCTTTTTTCTAACTACCTAAAAGTCTGTCAAATTTGATCTTTTCAAAGAACCAACTGTTGATTGTGCTGCTTCTCTCTGTTGTTTTTCTCCCCTCAATTTCATCTGTGTCTGCTCTCATCTTTATTATTTTCTTCCTTTGCTAGCTTTGTGTATAATTTGCTCTTCTTCTTAAGTTGGTTAAACTGTAAGTTAGTCTATTGATTTAAGATATTTATTGTTTTTTAAAGTAGGTATTTACAGCTATCAGTTTCCTTCTTAGCACTGCTTTCATTACATCCTATAAGTTTTAAGAATATTGTGTTTTCATTTTCATTTATTTCTAGCAATAATAAATCTCCAGCATGTACAGTGGTAAAGAATCCACCTTCCAATGCAGGAGACACAAGAGATGCGGGTTCAGTCTCCTGGTCAGGAAGATCCCCTGGAGTAGGAAATGACAACCAACTTCAGTATTCTTATCTGGAAAATTTCATGGACCAAAGAGCCTGGCAGGTTACAGTTCATAGGGTCTCAAAGAGTCAGACACGACTGTACAACTGAGAACACGCACACACGTACAAGCAAACTACATAATATTACCAAAGAAATTAAAGACTTAAATAAATGCAAAACATTCTACTTTCAGTGACTGGAATACTCAATATTTCTAGGCTGTCCATTCTATCCAAAAGAATCTGCAGATTTAAAGCTGTTCCTATCAAAATCTTGATGACATTTTTTTGCAGAATTACAGAAACATTTTCTTAGTTTCAGATGAATCTCAAGGAAATATGAGTAGCTAAACAATTTTCAAAAAGCAAAACAAAGAAAAATGAAATTTGAGGACTCACACCTACTGATTTGTAAACTTATTACAAGGCTACCATAATCAAAATAGCATAGTACTAGATAAAAGGCAGGGTAAAGAACCTAGAGAAAATTCCTTGCATTTATGGTCACATGACTTACCAAAGGATGCCAAGATCATTCTCTGAGGTAAAGAATGGGATTTTTTTTTTTTAAAAAATGGTGCTGGGAAAATTGAACATTCATATGCAAAACAATGAAGTTGAATTACAACCAAAGAACATATAAAAAAATGAACTCAGCACGGATCAAAGATGTCAACATAGAGTTAAAACTATAAAACTATCAGAAGAAAACAAGGTAAAAGTTCACGACTTTGAATTTGCCAATGATTACTTGAACATCAAAAGCACAGGCAACAGAAGAAAAAACAGGCAAACTGAACTTCATCACAATGAAAATTTTGTACATCAAAGGATAGTATCAACAGAGTAAAAAAAACATTTTCAAATTATATATCTGCTAAGGGATTAATACCAATATAATCCAACACCAAAAAGTCAAAAAACCCATTTCAAAAAGGGACAAAGCTCTTGAGAAGACATTTGAAAGAAGACATACAAATGTGCAACCAGCACATATAGATACTCAATATCACTATTAAGGAAAGGCAAAGCAAAGCAACAATAAGGTAACACTCTGCAAACCTATTAGGGTGCTGTCTCTCTGTATCTCACTGTCCACACTGTTCACTGAGCCCAGGGGAGGCAAGGTGTGATCTAAGAGGCTGGAAGGAGACTTGAGGAGCCCTAGTGAACTACAGACATGTTTATGCTCTCCTGGTTGATGCGGCAGACATAGCAGCAGACAAGCTATATTCTCTCACCTCATGGCTGACACAGTGGTCACAGCCTTGATGCAGCAGTAATATGCCACAGCTCTCTAGATGGAGCTCACCTGGAGGTCATACATACAATCTGTGACCAAGCGAGTACCTCGTGACGTGCGTGCTCCATGCTATAAATGATCTCAGCTGTTACAGAGTCAATATTTACAAAACCTGGTGTGAGGGAGCCTAAACACACCATCTTAACTAATTTGCTCTCTCCTCACAGGTGCCTATTAAGTAAAAACAAAATGAAAACAGAAGCAAACATTGTTGATTATTATGGGGAGACAAAACGTGCTCCACTGGAGAAGGGAATGGCAAACCACTTCAGTATTCTTGCCTTGAGAACCCCACAGGCAGGATGAAAAGGCAAAAAGATATCTCACTGAAAGATGAACTCCCCAGGTTGGTAGTGAAGAAGAGTGGAAAAATAACTCCAGAAAGAATGAAGACATGGAGCCAAAGCAAAAACAACATCCAGCTGGGGATGTGACTGGTGATGGAAGTAAAGTCTGATGCTGTAAAGAGCAATATGGCTTAGGAACCTGGAATGTTAGGCCCATGAATCACGGTAAATTGGAAGTGTTCAAACAGGAGATGGCAAGAGTGAACTTCAATATTTTAGGAATCAGCAAACTAGAATGGACTGGAATGGGCGAATTTAATTCAGAGGACCACTATATCTACTACTGTGGCCAAGAATCCCTTAGAAGAAATCGAGTAACCATCATAGTCAACAAGAGAGTCTGAAATGCAGTACTTGGTTAGAATCTCAAACATGACAGAATGATCTCTGTTCGTCTCCAAGGCAAACCATTCAATATCACAGTAATCCAAGTCTATGATCCAAAGAAGCTATAATGCCAAAGAAGCTGAAGTTGAACGGTTCTATGATGACCTACAAGACCTTCTAGAACTAACATGCAAAAAAGATGCCCTATCATCATAGGGGACTGGAATGCAAAAGTAGGAAGTCAAGAGATACCTGGAGTAACAGGCAAGTTTGGCCTTGGAGTACAGAATGAAGCAGGGCAAAGGCTAACAGAGTTTTGCCAAGAGAACACACTGGTCATAGAGCACATCTTCCAGCAACACAGGAGATGACTCTACACATGGACATCACCAGATGGTCAACACTGCAATCAGACTGATTATGTTCTTTGCAGCCAAAGATGGAGAAGCTCCATACAGTCAGCAAAAACAAGACTGGGAGGTGACTGTGGCTCAGATTATGAAATCCTTACTACAAAATCCAGACTTAAACTGAAGAAAGTAGGGAAAACCACTAGACCATTCAGGTGTGACCTAAATCAAAATCCCTTACGATTACACAGTGGAAGAGACAAACTGATTCAAGGGATGGATCTGATACAGTGCCTGAAGAATTATGGATGGAGCTTCATGACATTGTACAGGAGGCAGGGATCAAGACCATCCCCAAGAAAAAGTAATGCAAAAAGACAAAATGGTTGTCTGAAGAGGGCTTACAAATAGCTGAGAAAAGAAGAGAAGCGAAAGGCAAGGAGAAAAGGAAAGATGTTCCCATTTGAATGCAGAGTTCCAAAGAATAGCAAGGAGAGATAAGAAAACCATCCTCAGTGATCAATGCAAAGAAATAGAGGAAAACAATAGAATGGGAAAGTTTAGAGATATCTCCAAGAAAATTAAAGATAATAAGGGAACATTTCATGCAGAGATGGGTAAAATAAAGGACAGAAATGGTATGTACCTAACAGAAGCAGAAGATATTAAGGAGAGGTGGCAAGAATACTCAGAAGAACTATGCAAAAAAGATCTTAATGACCCAGATAACCATGATGGTGTGATCACTCACTTAGAGCCACACATCCTGGAGTGTGAAGTCAGGTGGGCTTTAGAAAGCATCAGTATGAACAAAGCTAGTAGAGGTGATGGAATTCCAGCTGAGCTGATTCAAGTCCTAAAAGATGATGCTGTTAAAGTGCTGCACTAAATATTGACAGCACATTTGGAAAACTCAGCAGTGGCCGCAGGTCTTTCCAGAGGTGTTTTGATTCCAATCCCAAAGAAAGGCAGTGCCAAACAACGCTCAAACCATGGCACAGTTGCACTCATCTCACACGCTAGGAAATTAATGCTCAAAATTCTCCAGATGAGCTTCAACAGTACATGAAATGAGATCTTCCAGATGTTCAAGCTGGATTTAGAAAAGGCAAAGGGGCCAGAGATCAAATTGTCAACATCTGTTGGATCATAGAAAAAGCAAGAGAGTTTCAGGAAAACATCTACTTTTGCTTTACTGACTATGCCAAAGCCTTTGACTGTGTGGATCACAACAAACTGGAAATTTCTTGAAGGTATGGGTATACCAGACCACCTTACCTGCCTCCTGAGAAACTTATATGCAGTTCAAGAAGAAACAGTTAGAAGCAGACATGGAAAAATGAATTGGTTCCAAATTGGGAAAGGATTACAATCAAGGCTGTATATTTTCACCTTGCTTATTTATCTTATACGCAAAATATATCACACAAAATGCTGGGTTGGATGAAGCACAAGCTGGAATCGAGATTGCCATGAGAAATATCAATAATCTCAAATATGCAGATGACACCACCCTTATGGCAGAAAGCACAGAGGAACTGCAGTGCTTCTTGATGAAAGAGAAAGAATAGAGTGAAGAAGCTGGTTTAAAGCTCAACATTCAGAAAACTAAGATCATGGCATCTGGTCCCATCACTTCATGGCAAATAGATGGGGAAACAATGGAAACAGTGAGAGATTTTATTTTCTTGGGCTGCAAAATCACTGCAGATGGTGACTGCAGCCATGAAATTAAAAGATACTTGTTTCTTGAAAGAAAAGCTGTGACAAACTTAAACTGCATGTTAAAAAGCAGAGACATCACTTTGCTGACAAAGGTCTGTATAGTCAAAGCTCTGGTTTTTCCAGTAGTCATGTATGGATGTGAGAGTTGGACTATAAAGAAAGCTGAGCACTGAAGAATTGATGCTTTTGAGCTGTGATGTTGGACAAGACTCTTGAGAGTCCCTTGGACTGCAAGGAGATCCAACCAGTCCATCCTAAAGGAGATCAGTCCTGGGTGTTCATTGGAAGGACTGATGCTGAAGCTCCAATACTTTGGCCACCTGATGCGAAGAACTGACTCACTGGAAAAGACCCTGATGCTGGGAGGGATTGACGGCGGAAGGAGAAGGGGATGAGAGGATTAGGTGTTTGGATGGCATCACTGAGTTGATGGCCATGACTTTGAGCAGGCTCCGGGAGTTGGTGATGGACAGGGAGGCCTGGTGTGCTGCCACGGGGTTGCAAAGTCAGACATGACTAAGTGACTGAACTGAAATGTAAATTTTATATTATGTACATTTTATCACAATTTAAAAAGTAGGTTTCTGACTGTTAAAGTAAAAGTTAACTGATTAACTATGTAGAAGTGTGACAACACCAGAAAATAGGGCAGCAAACAATATACAAGTATACGGTTGTGAGATTCATATACTACACGTGAAACGGCATACATCACTTACAGGAAGGTATAGATGCTGTTAGTGGTAGAGAATGTGCCTGCCAATGCAGGAGACATAAGAGACGTGGGTTTGATCCGTGGATCGGGATGATCCCCTGGAGGAGGGCATTGCAACCCACTCCAGTATTCTAGCCTGGAGAATCCCATGAAGAGAGGAACCTGGCAGGCTATGGTCCATAGGGTTGTAGAGTCTGACACGACTGAAGTGACTTAGCGTGCATGCCTATTAATTTAGAGATTTCTATTTCCAACCTTGGCGAAACTAATAAAACAAAACAAATAGATGTAACTAACAAGCCAGTAAAGAAGATAAAATGGAATCCAAAACAAAGACTTATGTGCTTCTATTTGCCAGGTAATGTAAGTGAAGGGGCCAGCCCAGGTGTAAAAACAGAAGAGACCATGTGGCTCTGAGGATCCCGTGCCTAGTATAAGTGGGTGACAGCTGGGGAGAAGGTGGTAATGTATATCCACTATTGCTAAATTTGACCTTAACTATTTTTCTTTTAAGAAAAGCCAAAAATCTATCTATTTATGCATTGAATAGCTATAATTCATCTATTCATCTAGATGCAATTAATTTATGAATAGAATTATTCATCTATGTTTCATTGATTCATGTGAAATCTTCTGGTATTTAAGTTGTCTTTATTTTAAAATAGCGCCGACTAATTAAACACATCTGTAGTCTACATATAGCCTTCAGATAACTAATATGATAACTCTAATTTAAATAAAGTGAACAATAAAAGGAATCAATGATGGACTAAAAATATAGAGTGTGATTTCTGTGAATGGAACATTTATCAGTTAATGTGCCCCATACCTTCCTACTTTCGTTCCTCCTCTTACTTTTACCTTTTTCTGATATTTTCTTTCCAATTTCTTTTTCAAAATCCAAATCAACTGCCATCTTTTCCCAGGAATTTTGTTTCTTCTTCTAGTCAGAACTGACATTTCTGTTTCCTTAACAGTCAAGACCCTCTTGCTTGGGCAAAGCACTAATAAATCCACTTGGAGTACATGTGAATCAATGTGCTTATGATTCCATTAATGAAAAAACTCAAAACATTTATTAAATTTCCCCGACAGACTGGACCTGCAACGTTCATTCATGCTTTTGGCCTAAATTTGTCTCTTCCCAACACTTTTTCTGTATACAGCCGCTATGAGGAATCTGTTCTGGAACATGTACTTCCCTGACCAAGGAAACTTCAATGACTCCTTCCCTGCAAGAAGTTGATTCCTTGGCTCCACAGTTTTTGTCTTCCAGTACCTGACTCATCTTATCTCTTGCTATCTTTACCCTGCACTTCAATTTTCCTAAATACTAAATCACACAATTCAATGAATTGACTCTCAGCTCTCAGCTTAGAAGACTCTCCAACTTCTCACTAAGCTCTGCTTCCTCATGGCAATACTGTTTTTTGTTTGTTTGTTTGTTTGTTTAGCCATCTCTACTCCACCTACTGCCACAAACAGCCTAGCTGTGCTGCCTCTGTTCTGGGTGGGATAGAGGGTGCCCACCCATCACCCAGCTTCCCCAGGTTCAGCTATTTTAGTCTCTCACTTGGAAGCTCTTATGGAGACTGGTCCAACCCAAGGTTATGTGGAACTGTAGTGCCCTCTACTGCTTTCCAGAACCATGAGTACTTTGCTTTCTGTCATTCAGCACAAGGGAAAATACTAATAGAACAAATGGGAATTAAGTGGATAGACCATCATTTCCCAGGGCAAACACTGAATTTCGTATTAAAACAAATATTATGAAATGCTAATAGATATTCTTCTAACATGTGAATTTCCATAAGGTATGCCTTATTATTTTACTATGCTATCAGGTCCAATGTAAGGCTTTTATATGTTCATAAATATTAAGAGACGGGGTTATCATTTCATCACATGGAGAAATTAAGTATTTAAGCCACATGGTTAAATAAAATTTAAAGATTAGCTCTCAATAAACATAATTTCCATGTGTTCAATAATATGCATTGACATTAGACTGATAGGGAAAAGATGCAAAGTTTAAAAATAATTCATGAAAAGAACATAAATTCAGTAAAGTATTATTATTAAAAATCAGTATCTGTAACTCTCACTAATACAAAATAATCCCTGGTTTATCTACATTTATTTGCAAAAATTACTAAATGATTTCCTTTGGTAATCTCTAAGGCTTTAAATTCACTAGTTATTTGAACTCTTTGATTTGCCTTATGTTGTTTAATATTGGGAAAATAGTAATTATCACTGGTATCTCTAAACTTAGAATTCTAACACTTAATAGGTTACAATTATATTGATTTTTATTGCTTTTAATTTAATGATTTTGATTGTCAATGAGCTTTATCTTAGTGATATGATTTTTGAGTAATTAGAAAATGAAGAAATGTCTGTGTTCAATTTATTCATTTTAGCATCAGAAAAGCCTTTCAAATAAGCATCTTATCTAATTTATATTTCATGCAGAATCACTGGAATCAGAGCTATTTAATACTATGACTAAGTGTATACCCAGAATAACACTTCCTTATATTTGGAGCATTTATGTATTTTTATGTCCTATTTCTGAAATACATCTAGAAGCTGCTATTTTTAGAAAATCTTAGAATTTTTGGCATGTACAAAAGTACCAGCAGTTAGCTTAGATTTGGACTGCGTTGTATTAAACAGAACTAAGGATAGTGTGACTTCACACATTGAATGCTTAAAGATCTTTTCTGGAGGAGAGTTAGAAATTTGCCCTTCTCACAATTATTCTGTCAAGAGTGACTGTAAACAATTCAGTCTTTTGACTCTGACTCTCAAAGTCTTTCTTTGTCTTTCGTCAGAGTATGACAAAAGACATAGAAATGATAACACACTGCTCATCAGGTTCTTGCTGGGTTTATTTAAATATTGAACATCTCCCCCTGGGTGTTCTCATAGCCAGGAGGCATCCGGTCCGGAGAAAATCAGACGCTGCCCTCTTAAAACCAGAACTGTGCTTGCTTTGCTTCCCTATCGTGCCCAAGCCTCATTTGTGCCAGCCAGCCTCAGCCCTCAGAGTAGGCACGCAGAGGCAGAGACGAACATGACCGCAATAATGAAATTTCACGTGTTCGTGGGTGCGGGAGGTAACGCCCTACAGCGGAATTCACGTCCGATACCCACTCACAAGTCTGCAGACCCTAAGTCCTTTTGTCACTGACAAGAAGGCTTCTTGTCCAGAAAGGGAACTTTCCAGCCTCCCCAAATGTACAGAGCAATTAGGTAAGCGTTTAATTCTAATTAATCCATTTTACTGACTTTCCTTCCCATAGCAATGAATTACAATTTTTTAAAAAGTAGCCTCAGAGGCCAGTTTCTTCCTATGGAGAGTAGGAGCTGCAGACACAGGGGCCTGCGTGGAGGAGGACTGAGGCAGGACTTAGGCCCGGCCAGAAAGGCGCTCAGGGCTGGTCCTGAGACAGGAAAGCTCTCGGCGCCCCGGCCTTAGGCGCCTGCCTGGACACCCCCTTTCCATCTCAGCCCTAAGAAGAGGGACACGAGGCACCGAGACACTCCCGCGGGCTACCAAGAAACTTCATCAGAATCGTGGCCTGTCCCAGAGCTGGCCAAGCCGGGGACCCCGAACGACCCCCCTTCCTCGCAACCGGCCCGGGGCCAGGGCGCGTTCGGTGAGAGTCTGGCGGCCTCTACCGGAGCGCCTCCGCAGAGGAGCGTTTCTCAGAGCCGGAGCCGACATGTAGCGCTCGGGCGAGGTGAGAGCGCGCGCCGGCGCGCCGGGGGCGCCGGGGGCTCTGCAGCGGGGCGGCGCGCGGCCTCGGGCGCGGAGCTGAGCCGCAGGGCGGCGGCGGGAGCGCGGGGGTGCCCGAGGCGCTCGGCCCGGGAGCACCGGGGAAGTTCGCGCTGGCGGCATGGGGCGGTGACGCCGCACCGGCCTCCGCGCCTGCCAGCCGGGGAGAGCAGACGGGGGAGGAGGATGCGCCCTCGCCGACGGCTCGCCTTCCCGGGCCGGCGCGCGGGGTAAGCCCGGGCGCGCTGGACCGGGGCCGTGGGGTCAGGAGCTGCCGGCGGCGGCGGGAGGGCAAGCGGCGCCGGCTCGGCCCGCTTGCCTCTCCTCGAGGCTGCCTGGCTCGGGGAGGGCGGTGGAGGCAGGCGGGGCGCCGCGGGCGGCCGGGAGCGCAAACTTTCCCCCGGCGACTGCGGAGGCGCCACCACCCGCGGGAGGGCAGGGGCGTCCAGAGCAGCGCGGCGCCGCCGGACGGGGCGCCGGGGCGCAGGACCCACGGACCTGCCGGTAGGAACTGGGGCACGAGGCTCCCTCCGCGGTCACCGGAGCCGAGGGCCGAAAACGCCCCCCGGGGGCCCCGCCAGCCGCCGGGCTCCGAGGCGCGGCGGGCTGGGCGCTTCCTGCAGGGTGGGCGCGGGCTCAGGCTCGAGACTGGAGGCGGGGGCGCGAGCGGGTCGCTCTGGCGGCTCGAGGCCGGGAGACACGGAGCCGACGCTGCACCGCGCGCTCCGGGCCGAGGAGGAAAGCGCCGCGCGGCAGGACGCTCCGCTCGGACCCGGGGCGGCAGCAGGGCAGGTCTGCCGGGGCCAGAAGCGAGCCGGGGAGGGTGGGCAAACGGTTGGCGCTGGGAGCGCCGCTGCGGACCGGGCGGGCGGCCGACTCTACCCGGCCGCGGGCGCCCGGGCGCGGAGGCTGCAGCTCTGCAGTGCCACCCCCGCGCCCGCGAGCCCCCGCGGCGGTCCCGGGACCGTGGGAGCCAGGCTGTCTTTAGGGGTCCCGACTCCCCCAAAGCCTGGTCCAGACTGTCACCAGGCTGAGGGCGGCAGGAGGTGCCGCCCGGGTTTCCCGCATGCAGCGCCGCGTGCTCGCCGCCGGGACTCCGGCCCGGGTTTGGGGAGCAGCCCCTGGACGCACCCAGGCAATCCCCGCCCTGCCTTTCTCTACTCGAGGGCCTTGGTTTCGGAGGTGGAAGTACCTGTTGTGTGTTTCTCTTTTCTGGAGTTGGCCTGGGGTCTCCTCGGGAAAATGTTGCTTTTGAACACGCTGTGCTCCTTTATGATGTCTATCCATTTGCGTTATGCGCATATTGAGAAATATATCCCTTCTCTAGGGTTAGTTGCAAAGCCCAGGGATTGTGCCTGCTTGGGTTTCAAATGCATTAATTAGGGCCCACCATATAACCCAGAGCCGAGAGACTTTCCAAAATGCAGTGATTACTAAGTTCTTTAGTCATGGGGACAGATTGCTGAGAAAGTGGCAGCCTTCTTTTATAAGCAGTTCTTATATTGCCGTGATCTTGCAGAAGACCTGTTTAAATGTGCCTTTTTTTCCCCTCTTTCCACATACTTTCTCATAGCACCTTGCAGAACAAGGAGTAGCTTGCTGGCTTTGACGTGTGGCAAATATTTCAGAAAGGTAAAATTATTCCACTTGTGGATTTGACAGATGTAAAATACAGTTAGATAACTTCAGGCATTGATTCTAATAATAGGACTAGAGGGTCATTTGATCACATGGAAAAAGTAAAACAAAGAATTTGCGACATGGGAAAGATAAATTAGGAGAATGATTCCGCACCCTGAGTAAAGGTGAAAATCAAGCCTACTGTAATTTCTTTTTACACCCCAATTTACTGGCTAGTGAACACAGATAATTCCTGATATGGAGCTGTGATGGACAAGGACAGCCCGGCTCCTTTCTTTATGAATTGTGTGTGTTAGCAGTGTGATTTGATTCTAGGAACTGTTTCATGACGACATTCATGTTTATGTTTTTTCCCCTTTCAGCTTCAAGATCAAGGTGGAGAAAGGAATAGCTATTCTTCCAAATTCATCTGCTTCAGCTGTTATTCTTACTGGGAATGGACAATGGAATGTTCTCTAGCTTTATCATGATCAAAAACCTCCTTCTCTTTTGTATTTCCATGAACTTAGCCAGTCACTTTGGGTAAGTTATCATCTCTGCTTTGATTTTACAATTTTCAGGGCACATGTACCTTTTAGAAACTTTGCTGAGCAGTATATCAGCACACCCTCATTGGCCACCTTTGCAGTCCCACAGACTTATCAGAGTCCTTGCCTTACCCCACGCTTAATTCCGAGCAAGGCTGCTCCAAGTGTAAGGTCTCTGAAGTCAGTCAGAGAAAAGAGGCAGATTATGTTTTCAGAAGCGGAAGCCGAAGATGGTTTCAGAGTAAGCTGTGTTTCCTCCCACTCAAGTTAAAGCAGGATTCAAAAGCTGAACCTGCCTGAAGGACATTTATTGCTTGTTGGACAAAGCAGTGGGCAACATTCTTTGTCGTCCTTAGTTCCAAACAAACTAAGGATTGCCATCCTTAGTTCTGACAAGGACTTGCAGTGGTCCTGACTTGAGCCAAAGGCCTTGAACTGTGGCCATCGGAATGCAAACGCAGATAGCGGAAACTGCATGTGTCTGATGATCTGCAGGACCCCAGGGCATTTGGTGTTACCAGGGCCTTTAAGCTCTTTCATCTTGGCCTTTAGTCTCAGTGTTCTGATTCTAATAGTTTTTCATCAAACTAGTGATAACCCAGGGTCCTGACAAACTTCTTATGAGGTGCTGACTCTGTCCTCTTCTTCCCAAAATTGCTCTTGCTAACCCCAAGGATTGTAACTTGAAGTTGGTGGTGTGTTTATTCGATAAGTCGTATCCGACTCTTTGAACCCCTTGGACTATAGCCCGCGAGGCTCCTCTGTCCATGGGATTCTCCAGGCAAGAATACTGGAGTGGGTTGCAATTTCCTTCTCCAGCGGATCTTCCCCACCCAGGGATTGAACCTGTGTCTCTCTGTCTTGGCAGGCGGGCTCTTTACCCCTGAGCCAGCAAGGAGACCCCAACTTAAAGTTGGTGGAGTGTAATTAAGAAGTTAAATTTTAGGACAAAAATCGCCAAACACCCCTTACGTGAAAATCAGTGGTGAAGGTTGCCCTTGTGTGAATCTGCAGGGCACAGTGGCTCTGCAATACATCCCCACGAGTCAGCAGGAAGGAGGCCCCTCCAAAGTCCATGACCCTCTCTCTTTGTTCTCAGGACATTTTCTGTACTTCTGACATTCCCAGGTCTGTACAGACGAGAAAGCAGAGAGAGAGAGAGGTCTGTGACCATCCCCAGGTGTGTGGCTGGTACATGACAAAATGGGGCTGTGTTCCAGCTCCATCAGAGACTTGTCTGGCCCTCAGCACCGTGAAGGGGATGGAGTATGCATGCCTAGCCTCCTAGCCAGTCAAGGCGTTCCCTTGGGACAGAGTGTCGGTGGTTATTCTTACCTTGCTGCTCGTCTTGAAGGGGTACTTCCCTACTTGTGCCTTTGGTTTCCTGATCTGTTCAGTGAATGTCTTCCCTTCCAAGGGCTCTCCCTGCTGCTAAATCTTCTAGGATTTAACCATAGTGTTCCCACATACATCCTGCATACATCCCTCCTGCATGAGAAGTGTGTTTAGAAGTGAAATCAAACACAATATTTTAAATTTCCAAGTTAATACATTAGGTAAGTAGTTTGCTTACTGATATATTGCATACATTTATCAATATTTCAGATGTAAGAAATATGCTAGGATTGGAAACATGTATTTTTTCCCTAAGATTTTAGTTGAATATAATTCTGTGAATCTGCATATTCCATAGTCAAGAAGGTATTATGCTTACCTGGTGGATGAAAGTCTGAAGTATGAAAAAATGTGCATATGGAGTTTGGCCATTAGAAGCAACTGTACTTGATTTCCTACTCAATTTGATGACTTTCTGAGGTCATCTTCAAAATAGAGAGATAACTCTTAGTTTCTAGAAGCTAATACAGAACAAGTAGTAGAATAGCCCTTCATCTCCTTAGATAGTTAGTTGTCGGAGAAGTTTTGAACCTGTCAGATATAAGTTTAATAGTCCATCCTAAAATGACACCTACTAACTGCAGAAATTAATGAGACCCAGAATAGTATGTGAAAAAGGAAAATATCCTTAATTGCACCACACATACAATCATCCTTCCCATTCTGGTGTGTTTCTTCCCCTTGCTTCTATGCCTAGCTTTATACAGTTGGGATCATACTGTGTTTTCAGTTCTGTAGTTTTTGTGCTTTCTTCACACCAATACTTTGTTACCACAAAGTCTTAAAATGTATGATGTAAAATGGGCAAGTGTATTGCAGTGCATAAATGCTTTGTCACGGGCTACTTCCCTAATTAGGGGCGTTTGCATTGTTTCACATTGAGTTGTTTTCCTACATATCTGTGAACATATCCGTCCTACAATTGCTTTAAGTATTTGAGTTCATTTCTATTAGAAGATGTTTCTGTAAGTGGAATTTTACTCAGCTCCCCTGAGTGCTTTTAGCTCTTGGTTTTGTGCGTCCAGTTGCTTCTGGGGACCAAGATCTATAGCAAAGTGGGAAGTCAAGTAGGGTATGGTTTTCAGCAGAAGGCATCTTGACGTCTAGGGGCACAAGGCCCTATCGATTTCCCTTTTCATACAAGGCTCTTCTCACTTGGTTATTACTGTAAATGAGCTTAAGAATAATTTTGTCAAATTGCAAAGAAAGTTTCAGAACACTTACTTGATTTAAAATCTTGACAAAATAATATCTATTGCAATATGAGGTGACTGTTGTTACGTTGTCTGTTTTAGAGGACACTTAGGAGCTGAGCATCGTTAGCCCTGGCTTGCAGTCAGGGAGATGGGAGGAAAAGATGGCACTGGTGGGTTTACCATGCTGCTTGTGCTGGGGTTCTGTCCTCAGCCCTCCTCAGAGGGAACCTGCTGGGTGGTCCTGGTGTTCTCGTCTTGACTTCACATGGTTTGCATGGAAGGTCTTAGTCAGACTGACCTATAGAGGAAGGGGACATAATTTTGAAAGGAATTTTCTGCATCAGGGTAGAGAGAATTTTCCGTTCTGAGATTACAGAAAAAAAGAGCTTGGTAAGCTCTGTTATCTTCCTCCAAAGAAAGAGTTTATGTGATTTGTTCTAAAGAAAGGTGAACAGGGAAGCATGAAAGGCTGTAATTTGCACATTGTGGGACAGAAGAAATGTGGATACCTGTAAATACATAAAGAAAATCAGACAACTGGTGAAGGGTAAAGAGAGTGATAAGTAACTGCTCGCAGAGAGCAGAGGAAAGAGGCAGGATGCTTGTGCTTCTGTGCAATACAAAATCATACACTGTTTGCAAAAAACATGTGGATCTGGCAATCAGGAAATTTATGTGATGAGTAAAATGTATTTGGTGATTATATAAGATACGGTGAAATTGCTTTGAAAATATGAGTCTCGTGTCTTCTCCCTTTTATTTTCTAAATTTGATCAGAGCCACCAGTAGCTCATTTTCAGTAGCCTTTGTAATTCTTCTGTTAGTTTTAAGTTATATAACAGAGCATGAGTCAAGTGTATAACAGAGCAGAGACATATCTGACTGTCGGCCTTGTGTGATGTCACATTCAGAGGCATGGCATAATTGGAGGCGTTATAGTTATTTTAACCAGTAATCACACATACATGGTATAAAGACGCCAGCACAGAAATGATGTTTGTATCAATGTAAGGTCAAAACATAATTTAATCTGAAGTTACTTTATCATCATCTGAAAAATCATACTTTTCAGACTTGATCAGATCAGTGATAATTGCAAGATAAATTTGAGGATTATCAACTCAATAATATGGTGAAATCTGATTCCATTCATTTAGTAATATTAAACACTGTTTAGAGGTTTATCTATTAGAAAGTAAAAAATGCATTAGAATTTTATCACATGGGAGCTATCATTCAAATAGACTTTGGAAAACACTATTCTATAATTGGTAATTATAGGCAGGTTCTTGTAGAAGTGGCTTAAGAACAGGAACAGATAAGGTTCTTTATCTGTCTCCACAAGCATGCTAACCGGGACTGTTGGTTTCATGAAGAGGGTCTGTTCATACACGTTTTCAAGGACAGTTCTCTTCTCTTAACTAGAGCAGAAAGTGCACTCTCTCTGAGTCATTCATGTACTCACGATGTCTTTTTAAATGGCGAGAGGGAAATTCCCATATGGAAAGTTCTTCGTGCTTGTTACTGTAGAGTCACAAGACCAGGACTGATGGTCATCATGACAATTATAAAACCACAGAGAAGTGCTGTGAAGCAGATAGGACACTCACAGGTGAGGAGGCACTTACGTGGAGGCTGCAGGGATAGCCAGAGACCTTGCACATAGTAAACATTTCAGGTGACTAAGACCCTGTGCTGTGCTGTGCTTAGTCACTCAGTTGTGTTCAGCTCTTTGCGACCGCATGGACTGTAACCCACCAGGCTCCTCTGTCCATAGGGATTTTCCAAGCAAGAATATTGGAGTGGGTAGCCATTTCCTCCTCCAGGGGATCTTCCCTTCTACCCAGGGTCAAACCCAAGTGTCCCGCATTGCAGGTGGATTCTTTACCATCTGAGCCACCATGGAAGCCCAAGAATACTGGAAAGGGTAGCCTACCCCTTCTCCAGTGGATCTTCCTGACCCAGAATTGAACTGGGGTTTTCTACATTCCAGGAAAGCCTGACTAAGACCCTGCTACAGAGTAAGGCCAACATTTTTTTAAGGCACCAAAACAAAATACTTCCAAATTACCTGCTTAGAAACTTAAAACTGCTAAGCAAAGCTTAGATGGACAGTCAGCCAGAGTCGACCCCCCCAGCCCTGCTCTGGCCATCAGCTCCAAGATGAGTAACTGGCTTGGTTCAAGGGGTGAAAGAGAATGTAGGTGTTTGGATTTTTTTTTTTTACAAAGGTACAATTGCATAACATGCATATTTTAATTGGTGTGAAATTTCAAAGGAAAATATTAGAATCAAAAGTAGAATTCTAGTGGCAGCAACAATACTTTTAAGTGCTTACATGAGTACTTCTTCATTTCCAGAATGCATTTTCAAAAGAAATGTACTGTTTAATTTTCACAGAATCCTCTCTCTGTAGGTGAAAAGAGGGAAGGTGATAGAATACAGAGAAACATGTCTAAGTTTCATCATGGAAAAGTGGGAAAGTCAGGGTCCATCTCCAGGGCCTGAGCCTGCACCATCAATGCAGGACCTTCTCCAGAATGTCTGGATATTTAAGCTGCAACGAAAAGGGATAGAATGGGGGAAAATCTGTACATTGGAATCTTCTAACCTAGAACTCAAATAGCACTGCTCTAAAGATAGTCTTTCATAGCCTGAATAAAATCAAATGCAAAATATATACCATGAAATATGATGTAATAGAGAGGGAACCATGTTATAGGAAAATTAAGATATACAATGAAACAGACTTTAGCAGTTCATTGAAAATTCTGTTTTATTTGTATTTATTTAACACTTTATCTCAAGATCAAAAGGCAAACCTAAAAATAAATGAAACCCAGAAGCAGTTTCATTTTCACTTTTAACCACAGGAAGAAATTGGGCCATCACTCCATAATCAATTTAGTTCCTACTTCAGGGATGTAGGTATCATTTTGACAGAGGACAGTGAAGCTGTTCTTTGTGGCAGCAGTTACTAAGCCTGCCTGCAACTCAAGTTTCCTAATCTCCAAGTGAAAGTAATAACAGACCCTATGCCACAGGGTTGATGTGAAGGGTAAATGCATGTATGCTAAATGCAGAAACACAGCCAGGTAAGAAGGGAGTGCTAAGTCCAGGCTAGCACTGTTTTTCTGGGTATTGTGACCAAGAAGCGCCAAGGTTTGCTAGACTCATGGGCTGGGCACAGGAGAGTCCACAAGCTTAGTCCCATTGGCAGAGTCTCCCTTCTGTGTAAGGGTGCACATTCACAGTTATAGGTTCTGGATCGGGGTTTGGGCATTCTGCAGGATGGTGCCCTGCAGCTACGTCAGGGTCTATTGAGTCCTTCCTACATGCCAGGTACTGTCCTAGGTGCTGAAATCCTGTGATGGGCAGAGCAAAGCCTACCTTCCAGGAGGGCTCCTTCTGGTGCAGTAAGTAAACACATACTTATCAATTGGGTCACAAGGATTGCAGCGAAGGGTAATTCAGAGTAGGAGGTAGTGAGTGTGCTGGGAGATGTCCTCAGCAGGTGTCTGAAGAATGAGCCTATCTTGGTAGCAATGACCGGACAGTTGAGAGGAGCAGCAGAGGCAGGGTGACTGAAGAGGCCAGCTTGAGGATGGGGAAGGTTGGTGGGAGGCAGGGCCAGAGAGGCAGCGTGGGTGGGGGATAGTCAGATCGTCTGTAGGCCATGCGGGGTAGCACTGGGACAAGCAGTTGGCCGTTGAAGAGTGAAATCTGATCCCACTGAGACTTGACAGTAGAATGACAAACAGTAAAGCTGACTCTGGCTGTAAGTGGAGAGTAAAGTCAGAGTCTGGGTCGGGAGGCTTAGTAAAGGAGGGGTCAGGAAAGGCAGTCAAGAGGCAAAGGCAGTGTCCCAGGGGAGGGGCGTTTTGGCCAGCAGGATCGGTTGATGGGCTGCCATGAACATGAACGAACACCTGAAAAGGTGGTGGGTTCAATAGGCTGTTGTTGAGCTGGAAGAGACGGCAGGGGAGGAGGCTGCTGAGAATTATCAGTGCAGTTCTGGACCTGTGCGAGCTTTGTTAGATATCCAAGCAGCCAGGCAGGCCATTGGGCATACAGGTCTGGACTCAGAGAGAGAGAGAGAGAGAGAGAGAGAGTTTGGGACTGGAGACATGAACTTGAGAGAGAGATTTAAAGCCATTAGATTGAATGGGATCAATTAGAGATTGAGTTTAGACTGAAGGAGTGTCTCTAGACAGCCCTGGGAAATGCCAGGTTTAAGGAGAAGAGGCGGGGGAAGATAAGAAGAGGCTATGTCTTGCACTCTAAGAAGGGGATGGGCTCAGCTGAGGGCTGAGACTGGACCCACAGTTTTGGCACTGGGAGGAGCAGCTGCAGAGGATTTTACTGGGATGCTGGGTGAGGCGGGGGCAAGAGCAGGGCAGAGTGACAGCAGAGACCTTTGAGGAGATAGATCTTCAGTGAGAGGGCCTCTCTTCAGACGAGAGGCTGAGGATGGAGCAATACCTGAAGTGGAATATAGGATGAATGAGAGACTTTTCAAAGACCTGATGTAATTACTGATAGGGATGGTTAGGGAGGGAGGGAGACCCACGTGTAATAAGCACTGGGATGATTCATGTGCTTTATAACCACATTTGCGGAGCATCCAGTGCAGCTGGAGGACAGGAAGGGGATGAGACTCCGGAAGTCTGGGGTTAGATGACGGGGGTGTTGCCTGTAAGGCAGGCACCTGGGTCCTACCTTGCAGGTTGTAGGATTCTGAACCAGGCTGCAGTCGTGGGGACAAGAGTGGAACATCTACATGAAGCGTGGTGTGCAAGGGTGGGGTGGACTTGAGCTCTGTCTGGAGAGGTGATCGGCAGGACTGGGGCACTTTTGACGTGGAAGCCACCTAAGAGTTCTGGCATAAAGCTTTATGGGCACAACTTTATCCACATAAAGCACATGTGCCAATCAGTCCATATTTTCCATCATAAGAGGAAACAATTTAATTGGAAACTCGAGTTTTATTTTCATGTCTGGTTATATCCACCATGATATTTTAAAAATTTTACATATTTTAGCATAGTTAACTAAAGTGGTGTGCAATGGAAATTTGAGGAAAACATCACAAAACAGTGCCATTTAGAGGTACTTATTTAGTGAGCTTAAAGTAATGAGCGAATAAACTGAAGCTACTTTTCTCAGAAGTAACTATATACTGGAGAAAGAATGCAGAGAGAAATGCAGTTCCAGAAGACAGATAAGCTGCTGCGTAAAAGCAATTCTGTTCAAGTCCCAAAGTAAGTTCACATGAAAGCTGGTCTGCAGATGCAATTATCTATACCATTTTATGGAAATCGAAAATGACTGTCAGCATAAGCAGAGATCACAAGAAATGCATCACATATTGCCATCAATAGCACCATTTGTGGTACGAGACTCAAAAGATTTTTCTTCCCCAGAAGTGATGACATAACTGTTCAACTTGAACCATTTAAAATACTGAAATAAGGAGGCATCATCAAGCATCACTTGGTAAAGTGAAACACCTTTAAAGATGGACTCTACTGCGTAGTGTTATTATTACTAGTAGAGACATTCATACTGATAGAAAAGTTGCGTTGGAGTAAAGTTTCCTCAGAAACAAAAAGACTCTTAGATTTGACGAGTAATACCACTCTCCTCTTTCAGAGTAATGCATGGATTCTATTGCAGGTTTCACCCGCCCTGATACCTGGTTTTGGAGAAAGCTTTCTTGCGATCCTTGTCATGTTGCATTCAGATTGCTCCCTCCGCATTCCTCCCCAGCTCGCGTCAGAAACCCTGCTAATGGCCTGTCCATCCCACCTGTACAGCCCTGCGCGGCCTGAACACTGGCCCTCTCCACCTCCAGTCTTACCTCTGATAAGCCCATCATCCCGCAGGTGCCTGGGGCCACACGGAAAGACAGTGAGCCTGTTGAGGTGCTTTGCCTTTCCCACCACCTTCAGGCCAGATCCTGCAGGTGGAGCTTGTCACATGAATATGAACCCACACACAGGGCTCTTCTCACTAGGGTTCTTACATGCCCACCGCAAATGTCAATATTTTTCTTGTTTGTTTTTTTTTTTTAAATTTTTATTGGAGTATAGTTGATTGGTGTCAGACTTTATTTTTGGGGGCTCCAAAATCACTACAGATGTGACTGCAGCCATGAAATTAAAAGACGCTTACTCCTTGGAAGAAAAGTTATGGCCAACCTAGATAGCATATTCAAAAGCAAAGACATTACTTTGCCGACTAAGGTCCGTCTAGTCAAGGCTATGGTTTTTCCTGTGGTCATGTATGGATGTGAGAGTTGGACTGTGAAGAAGGCTGAGCACCGAAGAATTGATGGTTTTGAACTGTGGTGCTGGAGAAGACTCTTGACAGTCCCTTGGACTGCAAGGAGATCCAACCAGTCCATTCTGAAGGAAATCAGCCCTGGGATTTCTTTGGAAGGAATGATGCTAAAGCTGAAACTCCAGTACTTTGGCTACCTCATGAGAAGAGTTGACTCATTGGAAAAGACTCTGATGCTGGGAGGGATTGGGGTCAGGAGGAGAAGGGGACGACAGAGGATGAGATGGCTGGATGGCATCACTGACTCGACGGACGCGAGTCTGAGTGAACTCCGGGAGTTGGTGATGGACAGGGAGGCCTGGCGTGCTGCAATTCATGGGGTCACATAGAGTCAGACACGACTGAGCGACTGAACTGAACTGAACTGAACTGAACTGATAGTCGATTTACAATGTTGTGTTAGTTTCTGCTGTACAGCAAAGTGAATCAGTTATACATATATCTACTCTTTTATAGATTCTTCTCTCATATAGGTCATCACAGAATATTGAATAGAATTTCCCTTGCTATACAGTAGGTCCTTATTAGTTATCTGTTTTATATATAATAATGTGTATACATCAATCCCAATCTACCAGTGTATTTTCTTAGCGCCGCTACTCACAGACCCCTTCCTTTGGCTTGAGGCCTGATCTTAATCCTTGAAGGCTCAGGTCTGCTCTCCTTTCTTCTGGCCTCATACAAAGCTTGATCCCTCTACTTCCGGGTCCTAGGACGCCCTGCATTTAAGACTCCTGAAGCAATCATGTTCTTCAGGAATCCTCTGGGAGCATGGCCCATTCTTTTAGATCCAAAGGTTAGGGGTGCCACCTTTGTCATCGTCACAGTTCCCACCACAATGCCAGGCACACAGCAGACACCCACAGCGCCTTTGCTGAGCTGAGCTGCTGGGATGGTGAACGTCTGTGAAAATGTGATGAGAGAGGTGCGCTCTGGGGTCATTTGGAGTCACTCTGGAAGCTGGTTCACAGAGCAGCCTGTTTCCGACTTAGCTCTCTAGTCTTAAAACAGTCCCTCTCCCTTCTGACTTCACATGAAGATCACTTGAGAACCTTAAAAAATACCAGTGCCCATTCCTCCTAAGGCCAAGTCTCTAGGGTCTAGAAATTGGAAGAAGCTAATGCAAAAGTCACAGATTCAAATGCCCTGAAGACACCAGAGGTAAGACCACAGGGACAGGTGGGAAGTTTGCACAATTACTAGAGTTGAGGCTTTCTAAAGTCATGCTTATTTTTGTTCTGAAAACTGTGTGAAATAAACCCATTAGTGCACCACATTTCATGGCTGCCTATTCCCTACTCCACTTCGTCAGAAGTCCCTGAAAGACCCAGACCTTTAGGCCTGGCGGGGGCCATTCACGGCGTCTGAGGAAGTCCTTCCACCACCTGAGCAGCGGGTCCCATTTGTGTCCCTGCCCATGTCCCAACCATCACCTTCCCTCCTCAGCCTGGAACGTGGGGCTCAGCGTTCAAGCTTAGGGATCGAGTCCTTGTGCCTTTTGTATAGACGATGTAAAAAATGAGAATGTTTTAACGAGTGGTGGGATCTGTATTTCCTTTATTGTCCCTTTTCTGGAACATCAGTAATATGAACATGTTGCAGCTGTTTCATGGACATTATTTATAGAAAACATGCACTAACTATAAGAAAATGTTCAAATTTTCAGACAACCTAGTTTATTAATCCTGATACTGAAGGGAAAACTGCCAAATTTTTCAAGGATTTCTATTTTATATAAAATTGTTCTCAAAAATAATGCATCTAGTCTTAGGTCACAGAATCTGCTCCCTGCAAGAACAGAGCCTTCAGCTTGCCTTAGAAGTGTCTGTGTACTCACAGCTGACCTGAGGGCCGGCAGAGCTCTTTGGTTTTACTCAGAAGACGCAAGCTGAAGCCTGCTCCCTGTACCCCTGAGGGCTGAGGGTATCTTGTGTTTCCACCTGGAGGCCTTGTGGATTTGCTCACTGCATGGAATTGCTCACTGAAGGCACAGCTCGTATTTGTGTGTCATTTTGTTTTCCTAGCCCAAATGGAACAAAGCAAGCTGAAGTCACTCTGTATGTTAGAAGCAGTCTGTAAAAATTATACAGCTTGATATGCATGAGAAAGTTCACCAGGCCACGCTGAGAGTCTCCTGTATGCTGGCACACCATTTGCTTTCAGTAGTAAGGAGAGGCCTTCCTCTCCATAGCTGTGAAGACAGTGCACTTTGTAACCACCACTTACAAAGAAATGGTTTCTGAGAAGGATCTATGGACTGAGGAGGACTTACCAGTTGTTCACAAAAGGAACCTCACCTGCCCTGACAGGCATTTTTCAGGACTTCTAAAGAAACTATTTGTGACGTCCTAGGGCCTACCTTCAGTAAATACAGAGAAGAAATCATGGCAAATCCCCAGCCTGGCATCTATTTTTGCTTTTAAGACCACAGATAAATGCAAGAAACAGTTATAGCAAAAGAGGGCAAATGCTGAAATTCCTGCAAGGGTGTCTAGGGGGCAGCGCTCCTGGAGACATGATGGCACTAAGTGGTCTGTGGACATCTCCATGGTCTCTATCTGCTGACAGTCAAGACTATTCAGAGCAAATATAAGTTAAGAATATTTTCACAACAGATAGTGTAATAGTTTTTAAAATGTACTTGAAACATTAAGGTATGCTTTTTCTTTTTTGATTGTGACTTTTATATTTTTAATTAAGATAGAATTAATATGTAACATTGTGTAAATTTGGGGTATGTAGCATGTTGATTTGATACATTTATATGTTGCAACTTGATTACCACCTTAGCATTAGCTGACATCTCTGTCATGTCACCTAATTATTAAGTCATTTCCTTTTTGTGATGGAAACAAGATCTAGCCTCTTATTAACATTGAAGTTTATCACATAGTATTGTTAACTAGAATTACTTCCTTGTGCATTCGATTCCCCCAAATTATTTTTTTTCTAGTTGTAGGTTTGTAACCTTAAACAACATCTCCCAAATTCCATCATCCCAGCCCCTGGATACTCTCTGTTTCTATGAGTTGGCTATTTTAGATTTCACATACAAGGGATAGCTTTTTTCTGCTAGTTTGCATGCTCTCATCTCTCTTCTGTTAAAGAGCCAACCGGGACCTTCCAAAAATTGGACACTTGGACAAAACCTAGAATTGAGTAACCAAAGTGGTGATCATTGTGAGCTTCACGTGAAGTGGACATTGAGGCCAGACTTAGTTTGAGCAATAGTTGCTCTGTTGTTGCTCAGCTGGGCCCGTGCACAGACTTTCTTTCATAAATTTGGAGGACAGTGTTAAGGCCCTTCATCCTGACATTAAGTTTTCAAGACTGAGTGCTTTGTCTTCCTGTGTGAAACTACAATGGATGTCAGAGAAAAGGGAATTCAGTATTTTTAAATACTAAGTCACAGAGTAAAGAAAAAAAAATGTGTCTGTGGGCTCCAAAGGTACATAATTCAGTCTTTAACAGGACTGAATTTTAGGTTGTTAGAGCTTCAACTATATGCATTTTAATGGTGATGAGAAAATTAGATCCAAAGAACATTATAGTCGTTCATTCAAAAGGGAAACACTTTAGGCCATTAGAGGATTGATCTGTTTAGATGCAGTCGGTGAAAATGACCAATTTTCGAGAAGCGGGTGGGGCAGGCACACATCTGTGCTGCCCCGAGAACTGCCTGCTGATGGCGAGGTTCAGCTTTCACTCCAGCTACTCTGTGAGCAGAGTGGGGCTCACAGTGACACTTCAGAGGGGCTCTAGGAGGCCCCTTTTCTCCTCCCAAGTACCAGGGGTGCTGACTTCTTGGGACCACAGCCGGCTCTCAGCTGGATGAGTTCCCCTTGAAGCCAAGCCAGATGGCAGGTCAGGTTCTTGATAATAACACACATCTTGCTATTTGCATGTCTGAACAGGTAGCAATGGATGGACATCTGAGGTGGAGCCCATGATGTTCAGCTGTGTCAATCATCTTCTAGACTGTGACTTTCTTTCCCTGCCGATAACTTCTTCAGCTTTTCCCAGATCTGCTCAGGGCCGATTCTCATTTCCACCTGCTCCATTGGCATGCACTTTTTTTTGACATAGACTTTTGAGGCCTAAGTTGAATTGTACAAATTAGACCGTTCTTCCTGTGAACCTCCTGCAAGGGTCCACCCGCTCTTCTCAGCGCTTTATTGTAAGTTGACATGTTGATCACAGAACACTGTGCTCCCCGAGTCTCTGCTCTGGGGCCACATCACGTAAAGTCGAGGTTTTCAGCCTGGGCTCTACAACTCCTGCTCAGCCAGCCTGTGCTCTGACTGAGAGGAGCGTGCCGGCAGAGCTGACGGTGCAGAAGCCCACCACCATCCCTCACCAGTGATCCGTCCTGGCATAATGCTCACAGCACAAGTGCTCCCAGTCAAGAGTGCAGGAAAACGTGGGCACACCAATCTTACTTTCAAATTAGATAGAAGCTCTAATGTCCCCCGGTACCCCAGAGCCCATTGCAGTGGAGTAACTAACAAAATGAAGGCTCAGTTTCTCTGTATTTGAACCAAACTGCTGAAATGCCCCACGAGTGGGTGAGGCTCTGCCAGTCCATGTGCAGTGACTAATATGTCTTAAAAATGGCTACACTATCAACGCAAATAGTTCTTCAGAGTCTGGGAGACATGGCGTTTGATTTGATGGGTGACCAGCCCAGAGCCAGCATTCTCAGACTGGCTGTTCAAGAATTAGGGCTATTTAAGATATTCAAGAATAAGGATTATGTAAGCAAAACAGCTTGGATAGTACAGGAGATCATTCTGCCTCCAAGACAAGTCAACATATCATTCCCTGTTTCTATACTTTGAGAAAAAATTGTAAGAAACAATTAAGAAAGTCTGAACTCCTTCTTTTGTTTCTCTGTTAAAAAGCTTTTCACAAATGCCAACCAGCTCTGTAAAAGCTGAGACCGATGACAACATCACGATATTCACCAGGATTCTGGATGGGCTGCTGGATGGTTACGACAACAGACTGAGGCCCGGGCTCGGAGGTGGGTGCAGGTCCTGGCTGAGGCCCTCGGGCCCAAGGCACATTTCTGCTTACACCCAGTCTCGAGCTCACATTTGCTGTGATTCAAACACTTCCTCAAAGGGCTTCCTTGCTAGGAGTTTGACTTGGTGGTGTTGCAAGGCTGCTGCATGTTGTCATTTTCCAGATGCAAGAAGCCAGGGAAGGTGATCTCCCTGAAAACTCCTTTTTCTCTCCAGATAATGGTAACATCCATTTTGGTCCACTCAAGGAGAAACCACTTCTTAGGTGATACTGAAGCTGAAGTTACCCTGTGTTAGGAAATACTTTATCATCAACCTCATACCCTCCTGTCTCTGCAAGTCCTTTTCAGAAATCCACTATTTAGTGCAAGTGTTCTTCACACGTTGCCTATTACAGGTTTAACTTTTCACTAGAGCCATAATTAGTTTTTACTTTGACCCTATAAAGCTGATGAAACTAAATGAGTAGTAAAATATGCTTTCAGGGTAGAGCTGGCTTGATTTTGTGCTGGGAGTCCCGTGCGTTTCAGGCGTGTTGGGGGGGCCTTGGCTCTACCAAGTTTGCATGTGTACATTTGAACCTGCTCCGTTCGGTGAGGAGGGACCCCCTAGCAAATCCATCCCCAGAGGAAAATGTTTAGTCCTTCTTCATCATTTGCATTTTTTATCAGGGGTATTTGCTTAAACCATGGGTTGACCCTCTCTGCCTCTTTGACAAGAACAGTCCACGTAGGCTCCCTGACCCCATTTTACTGCACCCTGAGTTATGTCCCTCTGAACTGTGAGCTGAGGCCCTGGCGAGGAACCTGTGTCTGTGTTTCAGAGCGTATCACTCAGGTGAGAACGGACATCTACGTCACCAGCTTCGGCCCCGTGTCCGACACGGAGATGGTGAGTGCGCTTGCGGCCCCGCCCGGACCACTCTAAGCCCTGACGGCACCGGCCCAGGGCTGCCCTGCCAAGCCGTCACTTGGTTGCCTCCCTTTGTGCTAGGAATACACCATCGACGTGTTTTTCCGACAAAGCTGGAAAGACGAAAGGCTTCGGTTTAAAGGGCCCATGCAGCGCCTTCCTCTCAACAATCTCCTCGCCAGCAAAATCTGGACTCCAGACACGTTCTTCCACAACGGGAAGAAGTCCATCGCCCACAACATGACCACGCCCAACAAGCTGCTGCGTCTGGAGGACGACGGCACGCTGCTGTACACCATGCGGTGAGTGCCGCCGGCTGGCGGTGAGTGCCAAAGCTGGCTAGTTGGAGGGTTTGTCGTATCTCTGTGTGTGTGTGTGTGTCTGTGTGTCTGTGTGAGATGGGTGCTTTTCACCTTCTGACTTGCCCATACTGATGTCCATGTAGATTATTTCTTTGGGCTACTTACTATGAGTTGATAGTATTTATCTAATCTATACTAGTTTATTTGATTCAAGATCAAGGGCATCTTTAGAAGAGTGGTAATGTAACCTAGGGAAAATTTAACAGATTTTATTTTAAAAGTCTAAGGAGACCCCTTTTTTGTTGCGATTGTGCAGTATTTTGAAGTTTTAAAAGTCTGTTTGTTGTGTAGTTTGATAACATTTCCAGCACTGAGGTTAAATTTTAGCACTTGTCATTTAAAATGATCATTAGTCATTTTTTGAAAATTCTGAATTATTCATTGCATCTGAGTAAATCAATATATTGACCAGTAAGAAAGACTTCTTTATAGCTTTTCAGCTTCCATGGTGGGTCTAAGTAGACTTTAGAAGATATTTTTAAATTAATGAAAAAGAGAAAAGGAAAGAAAAAAGCATGAAAGCCAAGTTTTTTAAAAGGTACATTATTTAGGTAGCTATTATAGATATTTTCTATCATAGTTATAATTATTCACAATAAACTTTATATTTAAAAGGATAATTGTAGTGGAAAATAATGTGAATACAGTCATCTTCAAAGACTGCATGTCCTAATGTAATTCTGAGGAATGCTTTGGCCTATTGTGTCCCAAACCTGCTTGACAACTGGCCATGATTTGTCTTATACCAGCCCAGTAAGGATTCTGATCAGTGATCTGCACACACACCTCGATGTTTTGTTCCAGTCTTTACTCTTCCTTTTTCTCTACATTGATCTGGAAGGTGTTTTACCCGTAGATGGAGATAGGAGTTGTGAGCATTACATCAATGCCTTACCCATGCAGAACGCATGTGGAAAGCTGAGGAATATCTCGAGGGCTGACGTTCGGTCCCCGCTCGTCGTGCTGTGGGAAGGAAGGCTGGGCAGTGAGACAGGGCACTGCGCTCAGCCTGTGAGCAGGGAGTAGTGTGAAGACGAGCCCCGCATCCTGGCCGGTGCTGGGGTCCCCCGCAGAGGGGGCCCTGGGTGGGCCTGCCATGCACCTGTGCTCTGTTCCCCAGTCTGCATAGATTCTTGTCCTTGATTCACACCTGGCTCCCGTCCTGCAAGGGTCAGTTCGGTCCATTGCCTAAGACTGTGGGATGCCTTCATCCTGGGCACAGTTGCATGGACAGGGTATAAGATAAGCCTCTTGTCCAGAAGGGGAGGAGGCAGCAGAGGGGCCTCTTACCAAGTGTCTGTATACCAAAAAAGTCCCCAGTACACACAGCCCTTCGGCCCTCAGACCACCCAGCCAGGGGACAGCATTTCCACTAACCAACAAATAGGCAGAGGCCAGAAATGTTTGGTAATCAGCCCAAGGTCACAGCTATGAAGGGGGTGGTGGCAGCAGGAATCTGAGTTCTGGTATGAGCAATTTCCTTGTTTAATCCACCACATTTGGAAATCGGAGGGATGCAGCATTATTAGACATGCAGTGGCCTTCTTACCTTTGGGAAAGTGTCATGCCCAGAAGGAAGTGGTGAGAACCAGAGTAACTTAGCAGCGATTTGTCCTCATTTGTGCAGAGGAAGCCTGCTGTGAATGAGTTGCAAAGTTTTCTTTCCCAGTCTTATTCAACATGTGGAAAGTAGAACTAGCTACAGTTGAAAGCATTAGGAATTATAGTATGATTGGATCTATAGCTATAATCTGATAGTATTTTAGTCTACAGATTTAGCAGAGATGGTGAGATGGCAATCATAATTAACTGGACAGAGCACAGAGCCGCATCCAGGCCTCACCCCATCACTGGGCCTTTAGAAGTACAGCCTTTCTGTCTAGCTCTTTGGTCACTCCCACCAAATCTTATAAAAGCAGTGATATACTTTGACCCAGTAATTTCTATGTAATGTCCGTCTTAAGGAAATAACTAGGAGTAAGGACTAAGCTTTATGCACAAAGGTTTCTACTATCATGTTACTTGTGATACCAAACAAAGGGAAAAATATAAAAATTCTGCACATTTTTTCAATTAAAATTGTATTTAAAAATTTTTATTCAGACTTTGGATCTAATAAAAAAGATGAAGAAGAAATTAGAGTTCACATCCTACACTTTTAACCTGAGATACATATTGAGAAATATTTGCAAAGTACTGTTACCAACTTCTGAAAAGTAACTCTATGGGAGGGATTCATTTATATAACATCCCCACCATGCTCCAGAAATCATTTAAGGTAATATTAAAAGACACACACAATTCAGATGGATGAAATTCCTTAGGTGATTCCTAAGAAGCTAAGGGAACATAAGCTATTGGTGCCATTTGCTCCCAAAATGTCTTCTAAAAAGCCTTTGGTGCTTTCCTAGAGCTGATCTACAATTTCAGTTCCGAAAAACTTTCTATCACCTATGCATAATCTGATTATAGGATCTGATGATAAAAAGGTAAGTCCAAAGAGAGCCGTAGACATTTCCTGATAGACCATCAAAGAGAGGACCCTTAAAATGCTCTGCAGTTTCCTTCAGAATGACCTTGTAGCAAATAAAAGTGATAAGTTTTACAGAGCCATACGCAGAGGTGTACTGTGGATGCCAGACCAGTGGCCCGGCATCTTTAAGGGGAGCCCCAGCGCAGCAGTTTCCCTGGGTTGTCATTGCCAGAGATGGGGAGAGAAGAGGCACAGAATCCAGAGCACGACTTCTGTCCACCCAAGGACTGAATTACTGCCCTTCTGGCCGGCCTCACTAACTGCCTGAGGTTTTTCCCTGGGTGGAACTTTAGGTCATCATTGAGTAGTAGTGAGTTTTTATTCCGCTCCCCTGCAAGCTCGGACATGACCACGGGAGGGCGTGTGCCAAACCTCATGACACATTGTAACAGTTGAGCTGGGAGATAGTGACCAGCTCTCATCTCTGTTTCTGGCATGCCTTCTGAAGGTGCAGACTTGTGAGGACCACACAGGGCTTAGTGTCCTGGTCTTTGGGTGCCTGATGGAAGAGCCAGTCTCTCTAGTCTGTGCTGTAGGAAACTGCAACAAGCAAGAAAGCGCTGACAAGGAAGCGGGCTCTGGTAGTATCACATGGTGTCAGAACCTGGCTGCTGTTGCACCTAGGATCACTGTGTCCACGCCCATGGGCAGGTGTTTGAGAGTGCCAGTGACTGCCGTCCTGGTCATGGAATGCCCTGCACGGGGGAAAAGAGCCCTGAGCAGACCAGAATCACTCTGGCACACTATGTATTTCCCTGTGCTATTTTTGAGAAAGGCATATTTTTATGATTGTTTACACCCCGTTTGGATTTTCATTATTAGTAGACATCACTGCTTTGAATTGGAGCTGTAGGAAGAGAAAGGAGCATGGATTTTGGAGTTAGGCTCACTTAAGTTCAGATCTTGACCTTATCATTTAGTGGTCATGAATGCTTGGCCATTTTACTTTAATCTCTTAGAACCATTGTTTGTTATCGTTTCTTTCTTTCTTTCAGTAGAGTGTAGCTACAGGCTCTGAGAATGTCAGTTTGAGAACATATACAGCTATTCCTTGAATGGCCACTGGGAGGCAACGCAGTCACATTGTTTGCATAGTGATTGGCAGTGACCAGAGAAGGAAATGGCAATCCACTCCAGTACTATTACCTGGAAAATCCCATGGACAGAGGAGCCTGGTAGGCTACAGTCCATGGGGTCGCAAAGAGTCGGACACAACTGAGCGACTTCACTCCGTTTAGTATACGTAACTTCCTTGAATGAGATTATATACACGTTACATATGTTTGATTTGTGGGTAATATATTTGAAGGAGATCACACATATATAACTACAAGTTTGTAACTAAGCACTGGTGTGTGTTTAAGAGCGTCTACATCCCTACATGTAAACCAGTGTCCTTCATGACACCAGTAGATATATTGGCCAGATCTTGAAATTTTTAAGCTAACATTGATTTTAATGATTAGAATCAATGTATTATTTAAATATTTATGAAACAGGAAAATCACCAAATATGGAATACAGTTATGACACTGAGACCAAAGAAAATCAGTGTTAATGGTTTGGTCTGTATCGCATATACGTGTCTGCCTGTGTGGGCACACCTGCATACACGTGTGTATATCTGCGTGTGTCCACACATACTCTCCTTTAGATTTCGAGTGGTCTCATTCTCTGAAAATTGTTTTGTAAATAGCTTTATGATCTAAAGTCTATTGAGCACCTTTTCCCCTCATTAAACGTTGTTCTCAAGTTTGTGGTCCATTACATCCATCTGGTCAGTATCCTGTCATTATATTTCTCTAAAGAAATGCATGTCGTTTTAATTTTTTTTTTTTTTTTACTTTATGATAAACATTGTAATCAGTTCAGTTCAGTGGCTCGGTCATGTCCGACTCTTTGCGACCTCATGAACTGCAGCACGCCAGGCCTCCTTGTCCATCACCAACTCCCGGAGTCCACCCAAACCCATGTCCATCGAGTCGGTTGATACCATCCAACCATCTCATCTTCTGTCATCCCCTTCTCCTCCCACCTTCAATCTTTCCAAGCATCAGGGTCTTTTCAAATGAGTCAGCTCTTCGCATCAGGTGGCCAAAGTATTGGACATTCAGCTTCAACATCAGTCCTTCCAATGAACACCCAGGACTGATCTCCTTTAGGATGGACTGGTTGGATCTCCTTGCTGCAAGCACATAATTCTATCCATTGCATAAATTCCAGGTATTGGTCAAAAGATAAGCCTTTCAGTACATATTTCCATGTTGCTCTAAAAATTCTACCAAACTCCCTCCCTCAGCAGGGGAGGAGGGGTGGTCCCTGTTACTTCCTCGCTGACATTTTACCTGTGGAACTGAAAACAGAGCAGCAGCCCGTTGTGTTACATGAGATGCAACCAGCGATAGAAAGGTCCACGTGTCCCGGTGAGTCTGAGATTTATACTCACACCAGCCTTCTTCTTTCCCTTTGGGAAACACATCTCGCAGAGCAGCTTGTGAACTGACTTGACCGAAGATGGCCTTTCCCCCTGAATGAGGGCCTGGGCGCCTGGCTGTACAGCTCCACGCCCACCTCCATCTTCCTGTCAGTGTGCACCTTCCACCTCCCTTGTTTTCCTCCAGCACTGGGCCCCAGACTTCCCCAGATGACCCCCCGGAGCCTCCTACTCTCCAGCTCACTGGCCCCAGCTTATCTCAGAGTCCCCCGCTCACAGCCCCCGAGTAATCTTGCCTGGAGTGTTTGCCACCTGCATCTGACATCCCTGCTGAACTTCGGAGCATCTTTGGGGAAGGGCCTATGTCTTGATCATGCATGATTCTCTGTGATTTCTTACAGTCCGGGGACTCTAGAGGCCTGGCTCCTGACCCTCAAGAGGAGTTTACGTTTGTGAAGAGTAAACCATAATGACTGGAGAAGGAAATGGCAACCCACTCCAGTATTTTTCCCTGGAGAATCCCATAGACAGAGGAGCCTGGTGGGCTACAGTCCATGAGATCACAAAGAATCGGACACGACTGAGTGACTGACACACACACACACAAACCATAATGAACAAAACATCTTCCTTAATCTCGCCTACATCACTGCTCAGCCCTTAGTTTGACAGATTTAGAAGGGAGACCTAGAAAATTTCCACAGACATGCTCAGTGTATGGATGTCTGCCAGTTTTATACGGATTCAAGTTTATGTTTGGCTAACAAATTGTACTTTGGAGCCACATGAGGCCATCTTACTACAGGTTTCTTGGCTACTTGGTTTGAAAACGTGACTGGAATTATCCTGGGTCAGTTCACTGCAGTTAGTGTTGATTTTTAGACCATTAGATTGGATTACTTCATCCTTTGCAGATGGACAACTCCAGCACATTTTTGTCTTCTTAGGTTCTGAACCAACAAAGGCTGTCAGACACTCACTTCTAGGCTCCTTCCACTGTGCTCTTGTGGGCTGGAGTCTCAGGCTTCCCTATCCAGGCAGGGACTTTGAGCTCAGGGCTGCAGCTCCCACAGTCTTGAGGAATCTCTATGGCCTCTCTTTGGAGGCAGTGGGTGGGAGGCGGTGGGTGGCAAGTCCCAGGCAGCTGCTGGCTAGTGACTTGGTCCTAGACCCCATCCCCAGCCTCACAAAGGTAAGGCCCAGGCCCTAAGTAATGTTGAATGGAGAACACCTCTTGACCTGGGCTGCTAATTGCTTTTCAAAAAAAGTATGTAGCCTTTTTTATGTGCCAGATACTTTAGAAATATAAATTCATCTAATCCTCAAATCACCCTAACAGCTTGGTACACCATCATTATCCCTGTTCATAGATGAGGCAAATGAAGCAGATGAAAATGAATACACAGGAAATAGTCAAGGCTGTATATTGTCACCCTGCTTATTTAACTTATATGCAGAGTACATCATGAGAAATGCTGGACTGGAAGAAATACAAGCTGGAATCAAGATTGCTGGGAGAAATATCAATCACCTCAGATATGCAGATGACATCACCCTTATGGCAGAAAGTGAAGAGGAACTAAAAAGCCTCTTGATGAAAGTAAAAGAGGAGAGTGAAAAAGTTGGCTTAAAGCTCAACATTCAGAAAACAAAGATCATGGCATCCGGTCCCATCACTCCATGGGAAATAGATGGAGAAACAGTGGAAACAGTGTCAGACTTTATTTTTGGGGGCTCCAAAATCACTGCAGATGGTGACTGCAGCCATGAAATTAAAAGACGCTTACTCCTTGGAAGAAAAGTTATGACCAAACTAGATAACATATTCAAAACCAGAGACATTAATTTGCCGACTAAGGTCCGTCTAGTCAAGGCTATGGTTTTTCCAGTAGTCATGTATGGATGCGAGAGTTGGACTGTGAAGAAGGCTGAGTGCCGAAGAACTGATGCTTTTGAACAGTGGTGTTGGAGAAGACTCTTGAGAGTCCCTTGGACTGCAAGGAGATCCAACCAGTCCATTCTGAAGGAGATCAGCCCTGGGATTTCTTTGGAAGGAATGATGCTAAAGCTGAAACTCCAGTACTTTGACCACCTCATGCGAAGAGTTGACTCATTGGAAAAGACTCTGATGCTGGGAGGGATTGGGGTCAGGAGGAGAAGGGGACGACAGAGGATGAGATGGCTGGATGGCATCACAGACTCGATGGATGTGAGTCTGAGTGAACTCCGGGAGTTGGTGATGGACAGGGAGGCCTGCTGTGCTGCGATTCATGGGGTCGCAAAGAGTCGGACACGACTGAGCGACTGAAATGAACTGAAATGATAGAGTCCAAACGCCCAACTCACCTACCTATACCTACTTTATCACGGTGTCTAAGAAACACACAGCAGTAGGGTACGCACGCTATTCTGCCAACCTGCATGAAAAGTCTCCACCAGGTGGCGCCCTATCCACTTGCATTTCAGGGGAATGGGCTCAGGAGTGCCTTGTGTGAGACCCAGGGGAAGCTCTGGTCTCCCTGAAACTCATTCAGGGAGAGTAAAGTGCTGCATCTCTGAGCTGTGTTGCTATGAGAGGCGCTTGGTGTGTCTGCGACTGGCCTGAGGTTTCTCAGAGTCAGGAAGTCCGTCCTAGCACCACACCCTCACTGGCACACAACTGGCCTGTACCTCCTGCCATGCCATTGGGACGCCAGGGTGCTGACTGTAGAGCTGAAGGGCTCCTGAAAAAGTGCTTCCGTCTCCTCACCTGGGGAAACATGAAGGGTCCTTCTAGGATGCTGAAATTGGTGGTCTCATCTCAGACGTAACCTGGGCATAATCTCGTCTCACGCATAACCTGTCAGATGGCGAAGAATCCGCCTGCAATGCACGAGACCAGGGTTGGATCCCTGGGTTGAGAAGATCCCCTGGAGAAGGAAATGGCAACCCACTCCAATATTCTTACCTGGAGAATCCCATGGACAGAGGAGCCTGGCGGGCTACAGTCCACGGGGTCACAGAGTCAGACACAACCGAGCGACTAACACTGCCACTTTTCACTTCATAAATGTCAGACAAGTACCTTGCGAATCGCATAAATCAGAGAGGTCTTTTAGTTATGTGGATAATGCCCTGAGAGTTTCTGTGTTAACCCTGAAAAAGAGTACGCTCTTGTCTGATGTTTATGGAGGAGAATGAAGATGCCGAGTCCTCGCTGCTGAAAATGTTTCCCGAGGGGCATGGGATCATGAGTTTTGGGTTTTGTTTTTCCTGTAATTGTACTTTCTCATACAGTAGCCAGTGCATCTTGTTGTTAATTTTAAGGTCACATAAAATGGAAAATTCAGCTTCTACGTCGTACTGGCCATATTTTAAGCGATCAGTAGCTAGCGTGAAGTAGGGCTTCAGTATCAGACAGCACAAATATAGGCCATTCATATCATCACAGAAAGTTCAGGTGGAAACCCAGCCTAATCCAACAGAGCTGAAATGTTTCCCAGGGGTCGTATTTTGCCATTGGCCCCGACAGTTGCACACAGCACTGTGGCCAGCAGTAGCCAACTTTCTGCTATAACACATACGAAGAAGGGACGCCGAGAATCCTCAGACTTAAGTAAAAAATTTAGAATGGCTTTGAAACAGTTAAAGCATTTATGATACAGTATTTTTACAACTGTATTTTTATATAGGCAAATATATGTATTTTCTAGTTTTAACAGAATAGTTGACATATAATGCTGTGTAAGGTTAAGGCGTACAGCATGTTGACTTGACGCCTTGTGCGTTGCAACATGATAACTACCACCATGTTAGTAACACCTCTGTCGTATCACATAATTACCATATCTTTTTTGGTGTGGTGAGAACATTTTAGGTCTGCTCTCTTAGCAACTTTCAAATATGTCATGCAGTATTACAACTATGGAGAAGGAAATGGCAACCCACTCCAGTATTCCTGCCTGGAGAATCCCATGGACGGAGGAGCTTGGTGGGCTGCAGTGCATGGGTTGCAAAGAGTCAGACAGGACTGAGCGACTTCACTTTCATTACAACTATAATCACCATCCTTCCACTCTGGATACCTAGAACTGATTCATTCTTAACTAGAAGTTTGTACCCTTATACCAGTATCTCCCCAATTCATCCGCCCTCCAGCCCTGGTCACCACCAGTCTACTCTCATTTCTGGATGTTTGGAGTTTTAAATTCATACAACATTTGCCTTTTTCTGTCTGACATAATGCCTTCAAGTTTCATCCAAGTTGTTGCAAATAGAAGAATTGTCTTCTTTCTCATGACTGAATAATATTCTTGTGGATGTACAAATATGAGTATATATTACATTCTCTCATCCAAAGATGAATACTTAGGTTGTTTTTATAACTTATCTTTCTTTTAATAACAGGATTTGTGAAAAATCCTGCAATAAGGATTACAGGTAGTGCAAGTATCTCTTGTAGTTAGTTTCCATTGGAAATATTCACCAAAGTTAGATTGCTGGATCATATGGTAGTTCAATTTTTAATTTTCTGAGGAACTTATATTCTTTTTCTGTAGTGGCTACACCACGTTACATACCCACTATCAGTATGGGAGGACTCCCTTTTTTCCACACTTTCTCCAAACTTTTTATCTCTTATCTTTTTCATGATAGCCATTTTGACAGATGTAAGGTGGTGTCTCATTGTTGTTTTGATTTGCGTTTCTGTGGCAACTAGTTGCTGAGCATCTTTTCATGTACCTGTTGGCCATCTGTTTGTCTTCTTTGGGAGAATGTCTTTTCAGTTCCTCTGCCCATTTTAAAAGTTGGATTTTTTTTTCTTTTTTTTTTTTTGGCTATTGAGTTGTATGAGTTCTTTATGTTTTTTGGAAAGTAAACCCTTACTAGATATATGATTTGCAAATATGTTCTCCCATTTTGTAGGCTGTGCTTTCACTTTTGATGATTATTTCTTTGGATGTGCAGAAGCATTTTAATTTGTTTGTCTGTTTCTTTGTTTGCTTTTGTTGTTATATCCAAAAAATGGTTGCCAAGGCCAATGTCAAGGCATTTTTCCTCTATGCTTTTTTCTAGCAGTTTTTTCTTTCAAGTTTTGTGTCCAAGTCACTGATCTGTTTTGAGTTAATTTTTATGACTAGTGTAAGATATGGCTCTGATTTCATTCTTATGCATGTGTTTATCCAGTTTTCTCAACACTAGGTATTGAAGAGTTTATTAGCCAGTGAGTATTCTTAGCTCCTATGTGAAACATTAATTGTCTATATGTTAGAAAGTTTATTTCTGGACTCTCAATTCGTTCCATTGGTCCGTGTTTCTATTTTTAAGGCAATGCCATACTGCTTTGATTACTATAGCTTTGTAATATAATTGAAATCTGAAACCATGATGCCTCCAGCTTTGTTCATCTTTTTCAGAACTGCTCTAGCTATTCAGTGTCTTTTGTGGTTTTATACAAATTTTAGGATTGTTTTTGTATCTCTGTGATAAATGACTTTCAAGTTTTAAAAAGGATTACATTGAATATATAGACAATTGGGTAATATGGACATTTTCCTGATTCATGAATGTGAAAATTTTCCATTTGTTTGTGTCTTTTTAAATTTCTTTCTTCAAAATCATGTTCTTTTCAGTGAAGAGAACTTTCATCTTTTTGGTTAAACTAATTCCTAAGTATTTTATTGTTTTTTGTGCTGTTCAAAATGAGATGTTTTTATTTTTCAGATATTTTGTCATTAATGTATAGAATTACAGCTGATTTTTGCTTGTGATTTTTGGGTCTTGCAACTTTATTGAATTCATTGATTAGTTCCAATAAGTTTTTGATGGGAGTTTTTAAGTCTCTCTATATAAGATCATATCATCTGCACATAAACACAATTTTCATTCTTTCCAATGTGGCGCCTTTTATTTCTTTTTATTGCCAGATTGTTCTGTATAGGATGTGCAGTAACTATGTGAAATTACAGTGGTGAGAGAGAGTACTCGTGTCTTATCCCTAATATTAGAGGAAAAGCCTTTTAGTCTTTCTCTGTTGAGTGTGAAGCTAGCAGTGGTCTTGTCACGTATGTGTGCTAAGTCACTTCAGTTGTGTCTGATTCTTTGCAACTCTATGGTCCTCTGTCTATGGGATTCTCCAGGCAAGGATACTGGAGTGGGCTGCCATGCCCTCCTCCGGGGGATCTTTCTGACCCAGGGATCAAACCCACGCCTCTTATGTCTCAAGTGCTGGCAATGGTTCTTTACCATTAGCGCCACCTGCCAAGCCCCAGTCTTGTCATATATTCCCTTTATTACATTGAGATATACTGTATACTGAAATTGTTAAATGTTTTTATTGTGGTAGGATCTTATTTTTATCATGAAAGGATGAATTCATTTTAAGTGAATACTTCTATTGAGTTCATTGCAAGTTCCTTATCTTTTATTCTGTTTATGTGATTGTTGTTGTTGTTCAGTCACTCAGTCATGTCCAACTCTTTGCAACCCTGTGGATTTCAGCATACCAGGCTTCCCTGTCCTTCAGTATCTCCCAGAGTTTCTCAAGCTCATGTCCATTGAATCAGTGATGCCATCCACCTGTCTCATCCTCTGTCATCCTCTTCTCCTCCTCCTGCTCTCAATCTTTCCCAGAATCAGGGTCTTTTCCAATGAGTTGGCTCTTTGCATCAAGTGGTTAAAGTGTTATGTGATGTATCATATTTATTAATTCCTTGCATCTCTGGAGTAAATCCCACTTGATTATAATGTATGCTCCTTTTAATATGCTGTTGAATTTGGTTTGCTAATATTTTGTTATGAATTTTTGCATCTAGATTAATCCAGGACATTGTAGTTTTCAGAATAGTATCCTTGTCTGGCTTTGGTATCAAGGTGATGCTGACCTTGTGAAATGAACTTGGGAGTGTTCTTTCCTCTTCAATTTTGGAAGAGTTTGAGAAAGAGTGTTTTCATTGTTCTTTTACTGTTTGGTAGCATCCATCAGTGAAACCATCTGCTCTTAACACTTTTCTTTGTTGGAAGATTTTCAATAATGATTAAATTTTCTTGCTAATTTTTCATCTGTTCATACTTTTTATTTTTCCTATAACAGTCTAGGAAGGTTGTATATTTCTGAGAATTTTTACAACTCTTCTAAGTTATTCAATTTTTGGCATATATTTGTTTATAGTAGTTTTATGATTCTTTGTATTTTGTGATATTAGTTGTAAAATTTTCTCTTTCATCTCTGGTTTTATTTATTTGAGTCTTTTCTATTTTATTCTTAGACTAGCTAAAGGTTTGTCAATTTTGCTCCCATTTAAAAATAAAACCCATTAGTTTTGTTAATCTTTGTTATTTCCTGATCTGTCTTTTTAATATTTCTGCTCTGATCTTTGTTATTTCATTCTTCTGCAAACTTTGGGCTTAGTTTGTTCTTTATCTATTTCCTTGAGGTATAGAGTTAGAGTATTTATTTGAGATCTTTCTTTCTTTTCTCTAGTTGAGGCATTTGTACGTTTTCCTCTTCACACTGCTTTTGCAGCATCCCATAGGATTTTTTAAATTTTATTTTTAATTGGAGGATAACTGCTTTACAAAATTGTGTTGGTCTCTGCCATGCTAAGTCACTTAAGTTGGGTCCGACTCTGCGACCCCATAGACGGCCACCTACCAGGCTCCCCCGTCCCTGGGATTCTCCAGGCAAGAACACTGGAGTGGGTTGTCATTTCCTTCTCCAATGCATGTAAGTGAAAAGTGAAAGTGAAGTAGCTCATTCATATCTGACTCTTAGCAACCCCATGGACTGCAGCATACCAGGCTCCTCCATCCATGGGATTTTCCAGGCAAGAGTACTGGAGTGGGGTGCCGTTGCCTTCTCCGATGATGGTCTCTGCCATACTTTAGCATGAATCAGTGATAGATATACATATGTGCCTTTCGTCTTGAACCTCCCTTCCACCTCCCTCCCCGCCCCACCACTCGGTCATCACAGAGCAGCGGCCTGGGCTCCATGTGTCGTATAGCAAAGCTTGTGGACCGTCTTTTTTCCCTATGGAAATAGGAAAAGGAGTACGTCAAGGCTGTATATTGTCACCCTGCTTATTTAACTTCTATGCAGAGTACATCATGAAAAACACTGGTCTGGAAGAAACACAAGCTGGAATCAAGATTGCTAGGAGAAATATCAATCACCTCAGATATGCAGATGACACCACCCTTATGGCAGAAAGTGAAGAGGAACTAAAAAGCCTCTTGATGAAAGTGAAAGTGGAGAGTGAAAAAGTTGGCCTAAAGCTCAACATTCAGAAAACGAAGATCATGGCATCCGGTCCCATCACTTCATGGGAAATAGATGGGGAAACAGTGGAAACAGTGTCAGACTTTATTTCTGGGGGCTCTAAAATCACTGCAGATGGTGACTACAGCCATGAAATTAAAAGACGCTTACTCCTTGGAAGAAAAATTATGACCAACCTAGATAGTATATTCAAAAGCAGAGACATTGCCGACTAAGGTCCGTCTAGTCAAGGCTATGGTTTTTCCTGTGGTCATGTATGGATGTGAGAATTGGACTGTGAAGAAGGCTGAGTGCCGAAGAACTGATGCTTTTGAACTGTGGTGTTGGAGAAGACTCTTGAGAGCCCCTTGGACTGCAAGGAGATCCAACCAGTCCATTCTGAAGGAGATCAGCCCTGGGATTTCTCTGGAAGGAATGATGCTAAAGCTGAAACTCCAGTACTTTGGCCACCTCATGTGAAGAGTTGACTCACTGGAAAAGACTCTGATGCTGGGAGGGATTGGGGTCAGGAGGAGAAGGGGACGACAGAGGATGAGATGGCTGGATGGCATCACTGACTCGATGGATGTGAGTCTGAGTGAACTCCGGGAGTTGGTGATGGTCAGGGAGTCCTGGCGTGCTGCAATTCATGGGGTCGCAAAGAGTCGGACACAACTGAGAGACTGAACTGAACTGAATGTGTGTGTTTCAGCACTACTCTCTGTCGGTCCCGCCCTCTCCTTCCCCTGCTGTGTGCACAAGTCTCTGCTCTATGCCTGTGTCTCCTCTTCTGCTCTGCACATAGGCTCATCAGTACCATCTTTATAGATTCTGTATAGATTATACATAGATTATATATAGATTCCATATGTGTATATATATATATAATGCATAGATTATATATAGATTCCATATATATACACATTAACGTATGATACGTATTTCTTTCTGGCTTACTTCACCCTGTATAATAGGATCTAGGTTTATCTGCTTCATTAGAACTGACTCAAATGTGTTCCTTTTTATAGCTCAGTAATAATCCATTGTATATAGGTATCACACCTTCTTTATCCATTCATATGTCAGTGCATATCTAGGTTGCTTCCATGTCCTAGCTATTGTAAATAGTGCTGTGATGAACATTGGGGTATATGTGTCTTTTTCAGTTATGGTTTCCTCAAGGCATATGCTCATTCATGAGATTTTTGGGTCGTCTGGTAGTTTTATTCCTAGTTTTCTAAGAAATCTCCTTACTGTTCTCTACAGTGGCTGTATCAGTTTACATTACCACCAGTAGTATGAGAGTTCCCTTTACTCCAAACCCTCTCCAGCATTCATTATTTGTGGATTTTTTGATGGTGGCCATTCTGACCAGTGTGGGATACGATACCTCATTGTACTTTTGATTTGCATTTCTCTAATAATTAGCAATATTGAACATCTTTTCATGTGTTTATTAGTGATCTGTATGTCTTCTTTGAATAAATGTCTGTTTAGGTCTTCTGCCCACGTTTTGATTTTTTTTTTTTTTTCTGGTGTTGAGTTGCATTTACTGCTTACATATTTTAGAGATTAATCCTTTGTCAGTTGTTCCATTTACTATTATTTTCTCCCATTCCAAGGGTTGTCTTTTTCACCCTGTTTATAATTTGCTTCACTGTGCAAAAGCTTTTAAGTTTAATTAGGTCCCATTTGTTTATTTTTTGTTTTATTTCTATTACTCTAGGAGGTGAGTCAGAGATCATCTGTGCTTTATTTCAAAGGGTGTTTTCACTATATTTTCCACTAAGAGTTTTGTAGTTTCTGATCTTATATATAAGTCTTTAATCCATTTTGAGTTTATTTTTATATATGGCGTTAGGAAGTGTTCTAATTTCATTCCTTTACAGGTAGCTGTCCAGTTTTCCCAGCATGGAAAAGACTGTCTTTTCACCATTGTTTAGTCTTGCCTCCTTTGTCAAATATCATTTGCCTATAGGTGCATGGGTTTCTCTCTGAGCTTTTCCATATAGTAAGGTCTTAGGATTTAACAGTAATACACAGAAATCCATTGCATTCTTATACACTAACACTAAAAAATCAGGAAGAGAAGTTCCAGAAACAATCCCATTCATCATTGCAACAAAAAGATTAAAGTACCTAGGAGCAGCTGGTAAAGAATCCGCATGAAATGCAGGAGACCTGGGTTTGATCCCTGGCTTGAGAAGGGAATGGCTACCCACTCCAGTATTCTTGCTTGGAGAATCCCATGGATAGAGCAACCTGGCATACTCAGTCCATGGGGGTCACAAAGAATCAGACATGACTGAGCAACTAACACTTTCACTTTAAAACCTATTTAAAGAGACAAAAGACCTGTGTGCAAAAAAAAAAAAAAAACTATAAAATACTGATGAAAGAAATCAAAGACAACACACACAGATGGAGAGATATACCATGTTCTTGCATTGAAAAAATCAATATTGTGAAAATGACTCTACTACCTAAAGCAATGTATAAATTCAATGTGATACCTGTCAAACTACTAAGGGTATTTTTCACAGAACTAGAACAAATGATTTCACAACTTGTGTGGAAACACAAAAGACCCCTAACATCCAAAGAAATTTTGTAAAAGAAGAATGGAGGTGGATGTGCCAACTTTCCTGCCTTCAGACTATACTGCAAAGCTATAGTCGTCCAGACAGTATGGTACTGGCACAAAAACAGAAATACAGACCGATGAAACCAGTTAGAAAGCCTATAGGATTTTGTGTGTTATATTTCCATTTACATTTGCTTCAAGGTATTTTTGACCCTCCTTTTGATTTCTTCTTTGACCTTTTGATCATTGAAGAGAGTGTTATTTAATTTCTATATACTCATGAGTTTCCCAGTTTTCTTCCTGTTGTTGATCTCTAGTTTCATACCATCATGATCAGAAAGACACTGGGCGTGATTTCAGTCTTCTCAAGGGTGCTAAGACTTTCCATGTCCTGCCCTGGAGAGTGTTCCTTGTGCATCATGGAGAGTGTGTGTCCTGCTGCTCTTGGGCACTATGTTCTGTATGTGGCTGTCAGGTCCGTTGGTCTAAAGTATATTTCTAGTCCAGCTTTCCTTATTCATTTCCCGTCTGAATAGCGAAGGTTGAAGCAATGGTGTTGTTCCAAGTGGGGTATTGAAGTTCCTTACTATTATTGTACTGTCTATTTCTCCCTTCAGGTCTCTGAGTATTTGGTCAGTATATTTAGGTATTCTGATATTGGGTGCATATATTTTCAAGATTGTTATATCATGTTGATGGATTGAGCTGTTATCATTATATAATGACCTTGTTTGTTTCTTCTTACAGTTTTGGTTTAAAGTCTGTTTTTTCTCGTATAAGTACAGTTATCTCTGCTTCCTTTCAGTTTCCATTTTCATGGAATATCTTTTTCTGTGCCTTCACGTTGAGCCAGTTTGTGTCCTAAAGTTAATGTGAGTCTCTTATAGGCCACTTATGACTGGGTCACGTTTCTCTGTCCATCCACGTATTTTGTACCTTTTGATTGGAAAATTCAATCCGTTTACATTTACATCAAGTAATTGTTGTTGGATAAGGACTTAACAGTTGTGGTGGTTGCCAGAACTGGTGGTATGCACACAGTCACCTGCAGGGGCCAGCTGCAGACACGTATGTAATGATGGAGGGGCAAGGCCAACCGCGGGGGCCCTGAATGTCAGTGTGCACTCGTGATTGCTGGATCATGCCGTGGGTGTGGCATGATGGTGGCACACAGCGGGAAAGAAGGGGCCAGCTGCAAGGGAGTGCAGTGGCATAGGTCAGCAGCAGAAGACGGGGCCCACTCCGGGCCCACCAGCTGTGGCGGGGCCCCTGGCTCTGGTGTGCTCCCCTGTGCCCTCCCTGTAGTGGAGGCTCACAGTGCTTGCAGGCCTGCTGGGTGTGCTGGCCTCAGTGCACATATGGCACAGTGTCTCGGCAGGAACTCATGCAGACGCGGAGGCCTGGGCTGGCTGCTGGTGTGGTGCCCAGGCTCTGGCGGGGACACAGGAGAGGACTGGGGAAAGACTCAGATGGCTGGTGTCAGTGAGATGCCTCTGGGGTGAAAGCTGGAGAGATCTGCAGGGTTTTGACGGTGGCTGCGCTGCCTTTGCTTTCCTCACTGGTGACTGCCGGTTTTGTCTACAGAGCGGGTCATTGTGAGACACGGTCATCCTGCTATGTGGCTGCTCCTAGTAGCCCCTGCTTTTCTTCCTGTTTCTAGCCATGTCGTACACAGGTTTGGCCAGTCTTCGTTGCGTGTAAGTGAAATAGGACCTTTGCAAAGTGTTGAGAATACCTGTAGAACCTGATCACTCACCCAGATCTTCATCTCCTAAGAAGTGGAGAGTGGGCTCCAGATCTCTCAGAGCTGTTTTTGTTCACAGAGAGCAATTCCGTTGTTGACAGTTGTGGAGGGAAAGGGACTGGACCTTCAATGTGATGAGGTCACTCCTCTTCTAATAAACTAACTTTATTTTTACTTATTTATTTTTTTTTACAGAGAAGATCAAGTTTTTTTTGTTGTCGTTCCTTTTCTTTTCTCTTTTTTTTTAATTATATTTTTTTACTTTACAATACTGTATTGGTTTTGCCATACATTGACATGAATCCACTAACTTACTTTTAAAAAAGCATTTAAACATATGAAAAATCAAATAGATTCTAAATATTTTTAAAGGCATCCAATGAAAAATAATAAACATTGCAAGTCTGGTTTTTATTTTTGAACCTATTTTTTTTTCAACTGAATCCAGTTTCTTCCCCACAGTGCTTCAGACAGTACTAATAAGGTCAATAATGTGTGTATGCTTAGTTGTGTCTGACTCTTTGTGACCCCATGGGCTGTAGGCTGCCAGGCTGCTCTGTCCATGGGATTCTCCAGGCAAGAATACTGGAGTGGGTTGCCATGCCCTCCTCCAGGGCCTCTTCCCAGACCCAGGGACTTTACACATGTCTCCTGTGTCTCCTGCAACGCAGGCAGATTCTTGACCACTGAGCCACCCAGGAAGCTCACACCTTTAAATATAAACCTAGAAAATGTTACTTTCTGTTAGTACTAAAACAGAGAAGAAAAAGAACATGGGAGAGAATAACAGGAAAGGCCCTTTATATTGGGGGTGGGCCCAGGAAAGGCTTCTCTAAGTCACTTTGCAATTGTGGCCAGAAGGACAAGGTAGTACTGGTTTGGTGTCCTGAACCAGCATTTTAAGGAGCGGAGGAAAGGCTGAAGCAGGGAGTGAAATGCAGAGGTTTAAGCTTGGGTATCTGCTGTCTTGCAAACACAACAGGGCTTGGAGGAATCAGACTTCTGAGTGGAATCACACAGTGCTCTTAGGGGGTTTGCCACATCAGGCAGGAGATGAGGACAGATCTTTGGGAGACAAAACCAAAGAAATGAGGTGAAACAGTCATTTTAGAGGAGAACTGACAGGACTTGCTGGTGGAGTTGAAACGGAGAGATATGTGCATGACAAGTGTCAACAATGATTCCCAGATTTGTCTTGCAAAGCAGCACTGTTCCAAGGTCACAGTGTGAAGGAATGCGTGCATGAGGACAGCTGAAGGGCACCAGGATTTCCTGAAAAGGTCAGAGGAAGGCTGAATTCCATTTTCATTACACTCAGACCGTGTGGCTCTGAGGCTGCACATGAAGATGCGATCGCTCGACGTTTGGGTTTGACTTTCAACAGGTTGTTAAACCCTTTCCCTGGGTGCTGATCAGCAGAGGCCACGCCCTGAGCAGCGGGTCTGAAGGGCCGGCAGATAACAGAGCTGTCCCAGAGGGGTTCTGCTGGCCTCCCCACCCCTGCAAGTAGAGTGATCCCTCCGCACCAAGCGCACAAGCTGTACTCACACCCTGGCTGGAAAATGGACGGTTGTACAGACATCTGGAGGTCATTCTCCTTCTCCTCCCCTGCTCTCTGTTTTCCTGGTGCGAGCCTGAGCTTGTGGAAGGACCTTATAGAGGCTGTCAGTGCCAGAGTCAGAGCAACATGTGAGCTTGCGTGGGTGTGTGGGAGGCGGTGAGGGGATGAGCCTTAATCTTCCAGCTGAAAGTGTATTGTTAAACTATTAAACAGGAGGGGGAGGCGAGATAAAGGTCGGTTTCACTCCTCTCCCTGTGTTTAATTTAAATAAGTAAGCAGCGATCACTGGAGCTGACCTGTATGCCAGTCTGTCTCCTGCCCTTCACCCTGTGAGCTCTTCACTGAACCATCCTTTTCTCCCCTTTTTCTCTCAGTTGATGAAGGGATGGAGCAAGAGGAGGGAAAAAGATGGTTCAGAGAAGAGCTCACAGGGTGGAGGTCAGGAGACAGACTGACTGACAGGCCAGCTCCAGTTTAGATGGCATGTAAATTCCATCCGTAGACCCTGGATGTCATGGAGATGGAGGCAGGCATATTTGGAAACAGGTCCATGGGGACCTGCCTTGGGCTGGTGGGCAGGAAGCAGGGTTAACAGAGGGAGTGATGGAAGACTGAGCTGAGTTGTGGGGGCACATGGCTGTGTGGCTTGAGGGGGAGATTTGCAAGCGTGCTCTAGACATAGGGACAAAAAATGTGTGAAAATATGAAACTAGGAGTCCAGGTGAAATAGTATTAAAAATGTGTGATGATATTTCAGAAGAATAAAAGGCAGACAAGGACTGGTTGGATCTCCTTACAGTCCAAGGGGCCCTCAAGAGTCTTCTCCAACACCACGGTTGAAAAGCATCAATTCTTTGGCACTCAGCTTTCTTCACAGTCCAACTTTCACATCCATACATGATCACAGGAAAAACCATAGCCTTGACTAGACGGACCTTTGTTGGCAAAATAATGTCTCTACTTTTCAATATGCTATCTAGGTTGGTCATAACTTTCCTTCCAAGGAGTAAGCGTCTTTTAATTTATGGCTGCAATCACCATCTGCAGTGATTTTGGAGCCTCCCAAAATAAAGTCTGACACTGTTTCCACTGTTACCCCATCTATTTCCCATGAAGTGATGGGACCAGATGCCATGATCTTTGTTTTCTGAATGTTGAGCTTTAAGCCAACTTTTTCACTCTCCTCTTTCACTTTCATCAAGAGGCTTTTTAGTTCCTCTTCACTTTCTGCCATAAGGGTGGTGTCATCTGCATATCTGAGGTTATTGATATTTCTCCTGGCAATCTTGATTCCAGCTTGTGCTTCTTCCAGCCCAGCGTTTCTCATGATGTACTCTGCATATAAGTTAAATAAGCAGAGTGACAGTATACAGCCTTGACGTACTCCTTTTCCTATTTGGAACCAGTCTGTTGTTCCATGTCCAGTTCTAATTGTTGCTTCCTGACCTGCATATGGACTGGATCCAACCAGTTCATTCTAAAGGAGATCACCCCTGGGTGTTCTTTGGAAGGAATGATGCTAAAGCTGAAACTCCAGTACTTTGGCCACCTCATGCAAAAAGTTGACTCATTGGAAAAGACTCTGATGCTGGGAGGGATTGGGGTCAGGAGGAGAAGGGGACGACAGATGATGAGATGGCTGGATGGCATCACCGACTTGATGGATGTGAGTTTGAATGAACTCTGGGAGTTGGTGATGGACAGGGAGGCCTGGCGTGCTGTGATTCATGGGGTTGCAAAGAGTCGGACACGACTGAGCAACTGAACTGAAGGACCGATTCTCTGTATACAAGGCAGGTTCCTTCTGCTCTGGGTCCCTGGGAATTCTAGGGCAAGGAGCAGAACCTCTCCTGGCCCCTCGACTGGCCAGCCTTCTCCTCCCTTCTCAGATGCCTTGGAGTAGGGACCGCTGCTCTCTGCAGCAGATCAGCAGCATGACGAGAGCATGGCTCTAGGCTGTTGCCCTCTGTCTGTCACATGTTTATAAAAGCCAGTCCCTGATTGTTGAGGATGAATCCAGTGAGACCCACTTCTCCTCATTGGCCTTCATCTTAATCCCTTGGCCTCTGGACGCTGGGGCATGATCCCCTCTGCAGGCATTCACCGTCGTACTCTGTATAAACCTGTGCTTCCCTGGGCTCTGTGCTCACGAGACTCTTCCTTTCCTCCCACACTAAGAAGATGCTAATACCTGTTATTTTAGCCATTTGAGGTACGTATGCTCTCCTTTAGAGATGTTAGGTGTATATTCTCCCCTTTTCTGTAGAGCTGAACTGAGACTTGGTACCTTTTAAAGCTGCACAGACCCAGAGACAGCCTGGCCAGCAGAGCATCAGGCCCTTGGGTACTTCGTCTTCTTATTCCCAGGTTTCCTTTCTGAAAATTCTTCTGTTTCCATGGCCCAGCCTGTCTATTTGCTGACGTTCTGTAAAACACAAGCATTGATTTCATCTTGTGTGGTCCCGCGTTGACCACACAATGATGACCTGTAGGACACCCCCTCAGGCTCATCTGTCAAGGTCTGAAATGTGGCCCAGAATTCTTCCCAAATAGCAAGTGCCTCCCTAGTGTTTTGTTGGGTTTTTTTCAGCCCTGGCTACCAGGGGCTGCCTATTCTTCCTGTCCTGCCCTGCCCACTCGGCCACGTGGGCCCTTCACCTCCACTGGAAAGCTGCCTTGGCACTTGGTTGGCTCCTGGCTCTCAGGGAGTCCTTCTGAATACAGAAGCCAAGACAGTCTGAAGCACTGAATGTCTCTTGTTAGGGATACAGAGCTTGTTAACTAACTTGCAAATTCCTGACTTGATGCCAACTTGAGTGCAGACTCTGGAACTATTCCACTTGGGTTGGAATCCTAACTGTGCCACTAATTGTGCGACATGGGAGAGATTCTGTAACTTTTTCATTTGTAAGATGGGTATAAAAATAGTACCCATGTTCTAGGATTTTTGTAAACACAAGTGAAAAAAGATTTTTCACAGCATTTCAAAAGCTTTTTTTTTTTTTTTTTTTCACTCTCCAAAGGAGAAACTCATTTAGTTGCCAGCCAGGTTGGTCAGGGTCTCCGTGAAAGCCAAGCAGACCCTGCTCAGGCTTTCCGATGAAGGGATGGAGGGGCCCCCAACCACCTCCCTTTCATTACACGTTTTTCCTCCAGAGTTGTCCATTTACATCCTTCCCACCCTTGGCCATTCCTCAATCTTGAATTTGCTCAGAACCCAGCACTTCTGGGGTCTCCTTCTCTTGAGTCACACAAGAGTAGAAAGGCTATTTGGAATAGATTGCCTTTATATATGTATATAAGGGCTCTGAGGTATCTCTGGGTGCATTAGTGTTGGCCCCAAATGAAGCAGAAATTTCTTGGTGTCTCTGCAAAGCAGCCATAAAAGCTGTTCAGAAGATCTCATAAAAGGCATGTGAAATGAAACATAATGTCTCACAAATTCAGATCTTCACCCCCTTTGTAAAGTCACTTTTCAACTATCCAAATTCACAAATTCAGGTATATTTCCTTTTTGTTTTACTCTGTATGCCATAATTTTTGTTAAGTCAGAAAGTGGGGGAGGGTGTTGCAGGTAAGAAGCAAGTGATTTCGTTATTGTTGTGGGACAAATTGTGTCCTTCCCACCAAGTTTATGTGTTAAAGCCATAAGCCCCGATTCGTCAGAATGTGGTTGGGTTTGGAGATAGGTCCTTTAAAGAGGTAACTAAGTTAAACAGAGGTCTTTGGAATGGATCCTGGCCCACTGTGACTGGTGTCTTTATAAGAAGAGACGGGGACACAGGTAGGCACAGAGGCTGTGAGGATACAAGAGAAGAAGGCATCTGTGAGCCAAGGAGAGAGACCTCAGTAGATACCAGGCCGGCTTTGGTCTCCCACTTCCAGCCTCCAGATCTGTGAGAAAATTTATTACTGTGGTTTTTGCCCTTGAATCTGTGACACTTTGCTTTGGCTCTCTTAGCAAACACACCCAGACATCAATGAAAAGCTACAGCGCCGTACAAACCATCCCAACCTGCTGTGCATGGCTTCCTCACCACACTCTCAATTCCTTACAAACCTGGAGAAGTACAAGTTACTCACTGGTAAAATCTAGAGTTTCAGAATGCATACATCTTTTATAAGTCTGCTAATGATAGGCAGAACCTCTTGTCACTTTTCCTATTTTATGCTCAGCTTTTGTGCTACAAGTATCTCATTCTCTGCTTTGCAAACTTGCATCATGAAGAGCAGTCAGCATTACTTATAGGCTATTTGCTGTGTGCTGGGGATAAAAACCAATCCAGAAAGGGACTTTCTGGGCACATTTTATCACACTGTTTTCTAAAAGTAATGCACTTTCCCTAAGGTAGGCTTGAGCTCAGAAATTTAAATGATAGAAAAACCTGAAACTCTTCCTGATTCACAGAAACTCCACGCAGTTTCAAAATATTTGTCTGGCCACTTACTGGAAATGAGACTGTCATAAAATGAGTTGCCAGAGTAGACAGCAGAGCATTCTGAAATGTGAAGTGAAAAGAAGAGAGTGATGGCCAAACCACAGTCATGGAAATCGAGAGGAAGGATACTGACGGGCAGTTCTGATAGGCAGGACGTTAGCAGAGAGCAAGGAGAGGTGGCCCCTTCAGCTAACCGTCCTTCGCCGCCTAATCGCCTAATCCCACCAAGTCATTTACCAGCTCCACCCCCAATACAGTACTCCAAAGATGGTCAAGGGGCCGGAAGAATCCCCGTGGCCAACTGGCAGGACTTTCCCTACTCTAGCACAGGTGCAGGCCTCCCACTGTCCTGACTAAAGTAACCGTTGGCAGCCGTTGGAGTTATTAACTGCTCATAAATATGCCATGAATAAATGCATCTAATTATAATAGACTGAATTATTGGAAGTGCATGGACAGGAGAGCATCCTGTTGTATAACATGCAGCTGTCAATCAGTGACCCCCGTGGACTATGCAAATGGCCCTGAGTTAGCAGCTCTGCACCCCAGCTCTGCAGGGCCGTTTGCCCCCCTTGGCCTGGCGCAGTTCACTCTTGAGGTGTTCTCCCTGTTCTTTCTCTGTGTGTGCTTAGTCACTCAGTTGTGTTGGACTCTGGGACCTGCTCTTTCTTTCCTTTTTGTTAATAAGCTTTCCTGCATCAGGTAAAGGCCTTAGATTCTTCTTTGTGTCCTAAGTGAAAAACAAAGTCCTCAGGAAGAAGGGTCTCCAGAGTCTCTTTCTATGAACAATCTAGGGAGAAAATCACTGAGTCTCTAAGTCTGGACAAAGAAATCCCCACTGTTCAGTAAGGCCAACAGAAAATCTAACCCAATCCTCACTTTGAGGAGGCTGCAGCCACCACTCAGATGGCACTCAGCTGTCGAGCATCTCCCAGTTTAGCAAGTGTCTCGTCTACTTACCCGCGTGCTCCAACACCACCTTTCTGTCAACTCCCCAAAGAAGGATGTGGTCATCATTTGAAAGATTCTGGGTTGTTAAAATATGTTAGATAACATAATAAATCCTGCTCTAATGTCCATTATTCACAGCATTTAGAATTCTGGAAGAAGAGATTCAGGCATGGAAAACTACAGCATCCGTGGTGGGGAAGACTGGAGCTGTGGGCCTCAGTTACTGCGCAGTGCACCCTTTGGCTTCTCTGTGAGAAAAGCTGAGACACTTGTATTTTCTGTTTCACTTAGCCAGTTTTTATTATTTCCTTTCTTCAGCTAGCTTTGGGTCTAGTTAGTCTTTTTCTACTTCTTTAATATGTAAAATCGGGTTATTGATTTGAACTCTTTCTTTTTTTTAAATGCAGACTATTTGCAGATCTGAATTTCACTCTGAGCACTCTTTTTAATGCGTCCCATAAGTTTTCAAATGCTGTGTTTTTGTTTCCATTCATCTCAGAGTTTTATCTCATTTCTCTTGTGATTCGTTCTTTGATCCATTTGTTATTTAGGACTGTATTATTTAATTTTCACATGTTTGAGAAATTTTCCATTTTTCTTCAGTTACTGATTCCTAGTTTCATTCCATTGCTGTCAGGGGAAAGGCTCGGTATGATTTCAATAGTTTGGGATTTTTTGAGACTTGTTTTGTGGCTGTTCGTGTGGTCTATGTGCCTTTGAAAAGATGGCTATTGTGGATGAAGTTCTCTGTATACATCTGGTAGGTTCTGCTAGGGTTATAGTATAGTTTAAACCTTCTGCTTCCCTGTCATCATTCTCTCTGGTTTTTCTAACATTACTGAAAGTGGGATATTGAGATCTCCTAGTGTTATTGTAAAACTGTCTATTTTTCCTGAATTTTGTCAATTTGTGCCTTATATATTTTTGAGATTCATTTTTGCTTATAATTTCTATATATTCTTAACTGATTGAGTTTTTTTGTCATTATATAGGGTCCTTCTTTGTCTCTTGTAAAAAATTTTATGTTGAGCTCTCTTTTGGCTGTTTTCCCCCCCGCCCAATCCATTCACTTTCAACTAGTGTTAACATTTTTGGAACTAAAGTGAATCCCTTGTGGACAGTATATAGTTCGTTCATATTTCTTTATTGATTCTATTCATCTCTTGCTTTTAATTGAAGTGTTTATTTCCATTTAGATTTAATATAATTACTGACAAAGAAGGACTCAAAGTAATGTAGTAAGGGATCTTGTCATAGGCTGAACTGTGTCCTTCCAAATTCATATGTTGAAATCCTAAATCCTCAGTCCCTCAGCATGTGACTGTATTTGGAGATAGGGTCCTTAAAGAAGTGATTAAGTCTATTTGCTTTCTTTATGCCTTAATTTTTGTTTAGTTCCTCAGCTCTTCCATTAGTGGTTCCTTTGGTATTTATTTTTTTATAATGCACTATTCCACCATCTCACTTCTCTTACTGTTTATTTTTTAGTTATTTTCTTAAAGGTTACTCTGGGGATTTACATTAGCTTCTACATTTATGACAATCTAGTTCAAATTGATACTGACTTAGTTTCAACAGTATATAAAAGTTTGATCCTATAGTTCTGCCCTCGTCTTATGTTGTTACCATCACAAATTGTGTCTTTAAATAGAGAGTACCAAGTAACATGGCTCTATAATTACCATTTTATGCAGTGCCTTTAAAGTCATATAATAGGGAGGTTTATGAACCAAAAATAAAAATAATCCTGGCTTTTATGTTTTGTTTACCTGTGTCTGTATTAGCACTGGTGTCCCTCATTTCTTCACGTGACTCACAGTTTCTCCTAGTGCTTTTGTTGTCACTTAAAGGACTACCTTTAGTGTTTGTAATAGAACAGATCTATCAACAATGAATGCCCTCAACTTTTATCTGGGATATCTTAATATCTCCTTCAGTTTTGAAGGATACTTAGTTTCTTACAGCACTTTGAACATGCCCCTTCACTGCCTCTGACTTCCATAGTTTCTGATGGAAATCAATTGTTAACCTTATTTAGGATATCTGGAGCAAGATGAGTTACTTCAACCTTGCCGCTTTCAAAATTCTCTCTTCATCTTTGGCTTTCAGCAGTTAGATTATAAGGTGTCTTAGTGTGGATCTCTTTAAGTTTATCCTACTTGGAGTTTTTTTAACTTTGGTGTTGATATTTCTGATTAAATGAAGACATTTTTGGCCATTGTTTCTTCAGATACTCTTTCTGCCCCTTTCTCATTTTGCACTTGTTCTGGGACTCTTATTGTATACACTTTGATATTCTTTTTAAAAATGTAATCAGTTTATTTGTTTGAGTGCCAAGTCTTGGTCGTGTTAGTGGGATCTTTGATCTCCACTGAGGTATGCAGAACCTTAGCTGCAGCGTGGGGACTCTTAGTTGCGGTGTGTGGGGTTTAATTCTCAGACCAGGGATTGCACCCAGACCTCCTGCACTGGGAGCACAGAGACCTAGCCTGTGGACTAGCAGGGAAGTCCCCATTTTGATATTTTTGATGGTTTCCCAGAGGTCTCTTGGACAGTATCATTTTCATTCAATCTTTTTCTCTCTCTTCTTGAACTGGATAATTTTACTTGACTTATCTTCGAGTTTGCTGATTCTTCCAACTCAGATCTGCTATTGAAACCCTCTTGTGAATTTTTCTTTTCAATTATTGACATTTTTGACCTGAAGAATTTCTGTTTGATTCTTATTATACCTTCTCTCTCTTTATTGATATTTTCTCTTTGTTGAGCTGTTGTTCTCTAGGTTTGCTTGATTTCTCTGTCCATTGTTTTCTTTAGCTCCTTGACATTTAAGGCAATTGATTTAAAGGGATTTTTGATAAATACAGTGTCTTTGCTTCCTCAGGGACTGCATCTGTTCATTTCTTCTTTCCCTCGTGAATGGGATATCAATTTTGGGGGGATCTGTTTTTATGCCTCTTAATTTTTTGTTGAAATTGGCTGTTTTGATTATCTTAATACAGTGACTCAGGAAATCAGATCCTGCTCCATCAATAGAGTTTCCTGTTTTGCTTTCTGTGGTATTGTTTAGTGAGTTTTCTCAACAACTTTTTAAAATCTGTATTCTTTGTCATGGGTGGTAACTCATTAGATTAATGGCCAGAAAGTGGTTTGATAGAGATTCCTTAATAACCTGGAGCAAAAAAAAACAGAAAAACTCAGCCTTTGTGGATCGCCTCATGTGTATGTTGGAGTGCTTTTTAACACTTAGCCTTTTAAAACTTTGCCTTAGTTTTCACCTCCTGCATGTTCAGAGCCTGAGGGTCAGCTGGAGATGAGAACTCAGGGTCTTCTTGGGTCTCTTCTGAGCGTGTATTCAGTCCTGAGCATGCACATGGCCTTCTAGATTCTCTGGAATATGTGGGCAGTTTTCACCCCCTCTTTCCCCAAGTATCTCCTTCCTCAGCTTCTCCTTCCTAGGCTTTCAGTCTGTTTCTTGCTTGCCCCATCTATATCCATTGCTCCTGTGACCGTGCTGAATACATTTACCTGCAGATGTTTTCAACCCAAATACCCTAGGAAGACATCTCTGAGTCAGTTGAAACAAATGCAAGCCTTTGAGCTAGTCCTTCAGGACCCACAAGACAGATCAAAACAAGCAACTAACATTCTGTGAGAATAAGGTCCATATCATTCCTGTTACCAGCAACCTGCACCAGGAATATGAGTTCCTATTTTCAAGACCACTGCAAAGCTGGAGAGTGGGGGCTGGTACCAGGGTAAATTAAAATGCTACAGAACTTGCTTACTGGTTTTCAGGCTTTGTTTTTTTTCTTTACAAAATATTCTCTGGCTATTTTTTATTTTATAAATGCCAGAGTTCCATAAAAAGTTGATCCTGACCATTTTTGCAGCTTATTCACTGTGTTTGTTCCCTAGTTCCTCACTTCTACTGATGTTACCTTTACTTCTCCTCCAGAATTTTCAAAGCATTTACTGTGTGTCAGGCTTTGTACAACACATCTGTATTGGTATTTGGTATGTGGGGACTTAACACTATACAATAAGCTTTATATCAATATAATCCCCTTTATAGGGAAATGGCACATGGATGGAGACTGAGCTGAGCTGAGCTTTGGAGTTGGGTCTGTTCCATTTTACTATCTACTCTCTCCCCCATGACACTGTTGATTGCATTATGCCTCATGATTAGAGATGTACTTGAATTTCACTTTGAGAAAGGAATGTCTTTGCATATTTGTGCTGTTTCTTTTTTGCAGCATTCTTTTTATTGCTCAGGCTTATGTTTATTTTCCTACATCTGATTTATTAAGATGGTTTATTGCTGGGTGTGGATACACATACAAAATTAACCAAAATTTTCCATTCTCACATCAGTCATAGTGTCTTCCTAAGAAACACAAGCATTAAAAAAGAAAGAGCTGTGTTAATCAAAATAGATCAATAAAGCTTATATCCCTTTTTGCTAAGCAATATGACTGTTGGTAAAATTGTCACTTATCTACTAGTTTTCCCAAAAGATAGAAGAATTTCTGGCATCTTCCTTCCAACAGCTGAAGGGGAATGATAGTCCTAATAACAGTGCAAGTTCAGAGAGGATTTTTAGCAGAATAATTTTGATGGTTGGTCCCTTGTACATTCCTATTACATTGAAGAGTACGAAATGAATCAGTTAGCTTTAGGATGACATGAAATGTGTAACTCAAACTGGAAGTAAGTTGTAGAATTTGATTTCATTCCTAAAAGGAAGAGTTTCATTATGTTACTTCAATAACAGTGTTTTTGAAGTGTGGAACATTACAGTTGTAGAAAAAAGAAAACACGGATCATTTTAGTATAGTATTATTGGAACTTTCAGATAATGCCCTGCGTTTTGCTTTCTACAAGGCTGTCCTTCACTGAATTTAAATTCTATTGCCTTTAAACAAGCCATTGCACCCTTTGTTCACGGACCACTCCCCACCCCTTCCTGGACTGTACCTGCTAAACTTGGTATCTCTTCTCATCTTTATCACAGACCAAACCCCTTCTTTAGATTTGGTTAGGCCAGGGTAAGTACTAAGGCCAAGATTCCTCAAGAGGGCAACTAACCAGGACAGGCAGCATGGCCAGACTCTGAATAAAACTAGGCTTGCACTTCTGATTTGGATCAAACACAATTTCAGTAGGTCTACAACGGTCACCGAAGGGACCAGTTTGCACAGGTTAGTTAGTGAAAGGACAGGGTGGGGACGGCTGTACGTGGCAGTGACCTTTGGGTTCCAACATACATTGCTCCCAATGTGTCAGTGTTTAGATTTTAAAAGTTCTGCTTTTATAGAACTGAGCTTCTGTTATATATATATATATATATATGTTTTATATATATGAGCTTCAGAGTGTGTTTTCCTCAAAACATTATTATGAATCATAGTTAGTTTTCAGGAAAACCAGCAATGCCTAACTGACAGATAGTGAAAATGGTATATCACTATTTATCACGACCCACAGAACAGTGATTGTTTACCGGAAGAGAAATGCATTCATGTATTCTTTTATTTACTGAAGAAGCTTGCAGTTATTCTTAGCATAGGAGTATAAGGGAGAAAGCTCCAATAAATAAGATTTTGACTTTAAGCAGGGTTCATGGGGCAGTTTCTGAAGTAGAAGTAGGGCTATCTGTACCTAACACCAGTGACTTAATAAATACATAATGTGTGGACATGTAAATAAGCACATATTATACTAATAAAAAGACGAATTGTTTGTAATACCTGAGTAAACCTCTGTTATTTGCCAATCTAGAGGTAAGTCAAATATAAGGAAAAGAAGCATATAATCCTCAGAGCTAGGCTTCTTTCAGAGACCTCCCCCGTCTCTGCCCAGCGCAAAATGTGTCCCTCATGCAGATATGAATCTGCAGCTTTCTGTCTGAGGACGAGACTCAGGTGCAGCGCAAGGAAGAGTCTCTGGAGTGTTGAAGGGGCCCTGCACAGCCCCACCCAGACGGGAATAACCAGAGCAGCACAGGGAGGCCATGGAACAGTGATGATGCTGCATGCAGTGAAGCCAGCTGGCAGTGCCAGGCCTCTGCCACCTCCAGACCCAGCAGTGCTTCAGATGGGTGCAGCCACAGTCAATAGAAAGTTGTGTACATTAAGCATTTCTGTGTTCCTTCCAAGGGGCTTCTCAGTTGGCACTAGTGGTAAAGAGTCCGCCTGCTGGTACAGAGATGGGGATTTGATCCCTGGGTTGGGAAGATCCCCTGGAGGAGGGCCTGGCAACCCACTCCAGTATTTTTGCCTGGAGTATCTTATGGACCGAGGAGGCTAGTGGGCTAAAGTCCATGGGGTCGCAGAGTTGGACAGAAATGAAGCGACTTAACACACATATGTATGTCCCTTCCGAAAGCTCACTTGGAAACCTATCACAGGCAAATTAAGCCTCGCCTCTTCCCCTTAATGCCAATCCGTAAGTACTGTGTGAGTACTGAATTTCAAGAGTCCTCAAATAAATCCCATATATTGCCTGAGAGTTACTGCAGCCTAGTGATAGGCTGAGTGACCAGTGGAGGCATATTATTCAGCTGTACAAAAGAATTAAATAATATTATTTGCAGGAACATGGATGGACCTAGAGATTGTCATACCAAGTAAAGTAAGTCAGAGAAAGACAGATACATACGACACCACTTATGTGTGAAATCTAAAATATGACATAAATTATATTTAAGAAACAAAATACACTTAGTGATATAGAGACCAGACTTGTGGCTGCCGAGGAGGAGGAGGAGGGAAGGGGTAAAAACGGTGGAGGTGCAGCCTGGAGCTTAGTCACTGATCAAGCCAGGGTACTTTGCATGAGGCGTCCAGTCCATTTCATTACCCAGGCTGTGATTTTCATGGTAGTGAACACTTTGTGCCAAGGGGACATTTCATGCAAAGATGGGCTCAATAAAGGACAGAAATGGTATGGACCTAACAGAAGCAGAAGATATTAAGTAGCGATGGCAAGAATATACAGAAGAAGTGTACAAAAAAGATATTCACGACCCAGATAACCACAACGGTGTGACCACTCACCTAGAGCCAGATATCCTGGAGGGTGAAGTCAAGCGGGCCTTAGGAAACATCGCTATGAACAAAGCTAGTGGAAGTGATGGAATTCCACCTGAGGTGTTTCAAATCCTAAACGATGATGCTGTGAAAGTAATACACTCAATATGCCAGCAAATTTGGAAAACTCAGCAGTGGCCACAGGACTGGAAAAGGTCAGTTTTCATTCCAAACCTAAAACATGTTCAAACTACCACACAATTACACTCATCTCACACGCTAGCAAACTAATGCTCAAAATTCTCCAAGCCAGGCTTCAAAAGAACATGGACCAAGAACTTGTGGATGTTTACACTGGATTTAGAAAAGGCAGAGGAACCAGAGATCAAATTGCCAAAATCTGTTGGGTCATAAAAAAGCAAGAGAATTCCAGAAAAACATCTCCTTCTGCTTCTTTGACTACACTAAAGCCTTTGACTGTGTGGATAACAACAAACTGTGGAAAATTCTTAAAGGCATGGGAATACTAGACTACCTTACTTGCCTCCAGAGAAATCTGTATGCAAGTCAAGAAACAACAGTTAGAACCTGACATGGAGAAGGGACTGGTTCCAAACTGGGAAAGGAGTATCTCAAGGCTGTATATTGTCACTCTGCTTACTTAACTTATATGCAGAGTACATCATGCGAAATTCTGGGCTGGATGAAGCACAAGCTGGAATCAAGATTGCCAGGAGAAATATCAATAACCTCAGATAGGCAGATGACACCACCCTTATGGCAGAAAGCGAAGAGGAACTAAAGAGCCTCTTGATGAAAGTCAAAGAAGAGAGTGAAAAAGCTGGCTTAAAACTCAACATTTAGAAAACTAAGATCATGGCATCCAATCTCACTACTCAGGACAAATAGATGGGGAAACAGTGCGAGATTTATTTTCTTCTGTTCCAAAATCACTGCAGATGATGACTGCAGCCATGAAATTAAAAGATGCTTGCTTCTTGGAAGAACAGCTATGACCAACCTAGATAGCATATTAAAAAGCAGAGACATTACTTTGCCAACAAAGGTCCATCTAGTCAAAGCTATGGTTTTTTCAGTAGTCATGCATGGATGTTGAGAGTTGGGCCATAAAGAAAGCTGACTGACGAACAGTTGATGCTTTTGAATTGTGGTGCTGGAGAAGACTCTTGAGAGTCCCTTGGATGCAAGGAGATCAAACCAGTCCATCCTAAAGGAAGTCAGTCCTGAATAGTCATTGGAATGACTGATGCTGAAGCTGAAGCTCCGATACTTTGACTACGTGATGCGAAGAAATGACTTATTGGAAAAGACCCTGATGCTGGGTAAGATTGATGGTAGGAGGAGAAGGGGTCAACAGAGGATGAGATGGTCCGATGGCATCACCGACTTGATGGACTTGAGCAAGCTCTGGGAGTTGGTGATGGACAGGGAAGCCTGGTGTGTTGCAGTCCAGGGGTCACAAAGAGTCGGACACGACTGAGTGACTGAACTGAACTGAACACTTTGTAAACTATTTATAAGTTGACAAAATCAAATTTCTTTTTCAACTTTGTGAGGATTATTTGACAATGGGTTAGTAATATTATTATTATTTTATTTTATTGATGCTAATCTGTTAGTTTCCTGTTGCTGTTGTAACAAATTACCACAAACTTAGTGGCTTAAAACTGTACAAATTTATTATCTCACTGTTCTGGAGACCAGAAGTCTGAAACATATCTCACATTGGGAGGTTTGTGTCTCTTCCAGATTCTCTAGTGGAAAGTTATTTCCTTACCTTCCCTGACTTCTGGAGGCTGCCTGCATCCCTTGATTCATGGTCCTTCATCACTCCCTCCACCGTCAGTGCTTCCAGCATCACATCTCCCCTCCAACTCAGACACTCCTGTCTCCTTATAAGTAGCCTTTGTGCCTACATTGAGCCCACCCAGATAATCAGGGTAATCTCCCCATCCCCCAATCCTTAATTTAATCTCATCTGAAAAGTCCCTTTTGCCATGGTAGGTTTTATGTTTATAAGTAGGAAGAGGAAGGATTAGGACATGAACATCTTTGGCAAAATCATTGTTTTTCCTACCACAGTCTATGTTCTGCCCCCAAATTCATGTCTGTCACACACGAAAAAAATATTAATCTCATTCCAGTATCCCCCAAAGTCTTAAATTATTACAGAAGCAAATTAAAGTCCATAATCTCAACTAAATCTTATCAGTTCCAAAGTTCCAAGTCTGAATCATCTAAATCAGCTATATGATCTTCCCTGAGGCACAGTTCTTCTTATCTGTGAATTTGTGGAGCTCAGGAAACAAATTTGTTGTTGTTCATTGTCCTCAGTTGCTAAATCATGTCTGATTCTTTGTGACCCCATGGACTGCAGCCCGCCAGGCTCCCCTGTCCTTCATTATCTCCCAGAGTTTGCTCAGATTCATGGCCACTGAGTCCGTGAGGCTATCTAATATCTAACCATCTCATCCTCTGTCACCCCCTTCTCCTGCCTTCAGCCTTTCCGAGCATCAGGGTCTTTTCCAATGAGTTGGTCTACCGCATCAGGCGGACAAAGTATTGGAGCTTCAGCTTCAGCCCACAAGTATCACCCACAAAATACAGTGGTGGGACAAGCATAAGATAGCAGTTAAAGATATTGCCATTTGAAAGCAAAGAAACTAATAGGACAAAAGGAAGCAGTGTTCCGCCCAAATTTCTAAATCCAGCTGGGCAAACAGCAGTAGGTTTCAAGGCCTGGGCCTGATCACCCGTGACTAAAGCTCTATCCTTGGTGTCATCCTTTCTTTTTCATGAAGGATAGCACATGTTTCCAGTTGAGTAGTTTTTTCCCTACCTATTTCTTGCATGTAGAATGCTGGGGTTCTGATAGCCTTCTTTCATTTTGCTTCTGTCTGTCCTTTTCAGTCTAAACTGACAGTGTTTCTGCTGGTAAAATTTTGAAGAATCATGTAGGTTTCCTGCATACGTCTCAAGAATTTACACCACTAGACCTCCTCCATAGATCTTTCATGAATAATTCATTCCTTATTCCTGGCTTTTGGTAACATGGCTGAGACAGTCCATGAATCACACACCTAATTTCCTCAAAGAGTCTGAAGCAGTAGCAGAAGGTTGTCCAACCACCCCCTTGGCTTCCTCTTAAGCATTTGTTTTCCTCACAATGAATCACCCAAGTATAAGCGTCTTTTGTAACCTGGGTAAATTGAGAATTTTCCCAAAGCAAGTCCTGGTCCCTTTTTCATTGACAGTTCTTACCTTAATCTATTTTCTTCTCGCATTTTGCTCTAAGCAATAGGAAGAGGCCACAACTTTAACACTTTGCTTGCACTCTCCTCATATAAGAGTCTAATTTCATTATTGTATCAGTTTCCTATAGCTACTATAAAAAATTTTACCAGACACTTGATGACTTAAAACAACACACATTTATTCTGTTAGATTTCTGGAGACCATGAGTCTGAAATCTGTGGGATTGGGGCAAAATCAACGTTTTGGCAGGGCCCCAGATGCTCTAGGCCAGAGTCTGTTTACTTGCCTTTTCCAGAGGAACACCGAGGGTCCCGCCAAAATCAAGAGGAGCCCCATTTCCGCATACGATGGGGACCTCAGGGACCTGCTCTTGTGGCCTCAGGAAAGGCCAGTCTCCATGTGAGTTACGAGGGGCCTCTAGGCATTCCTCTCCAGTCGGTGCCGGGGCCTAAGACCTCATGTGGAGTCGAGGCTGGAACCTGAGGATTCCTCTCCACTGCTGACATTGGCTAAGGACGCCTTCCTGCATCTTCAAAGCCAGCAGCACAGCATCTTCAAATAGCCATGCTTTCATCCCATCACATTTCTTTTGTCTACGTGTGGTCTCCTTTGCCTTTCCCTTATAAATGTCTTTATGATGCAATTTAGTGCCCGTCTTGTCAGGCTCCCCATCTCAAGACCCTTACCTTAATCACATCTGCAAAGACCCTTTTCCCATATAAGGTAATGTTTGCAACTTCCTGGAATTAGGACCTGATATCTTTAAGGGGCATTGTTTAGCTTGCTATATATAACCTTTTATAAGTTCTGCTTCCCACATAAGCCTTCTGTCACTGTACAGCAACAGTCTCCTGTCGTCCAGGTTCCAGTTTCCTAATTTCTTTCTGAGCCCTCATCATTAGCCTTTAATGTCCATATTGCTAGGAAACTGTGTTTGTTAATGTAGGTTTTAGCTACGTTGCTTCTCACTACAAGTTCTCATTACAGAATCATCAACATTCACATTTCAAGTACTAGTCTGTTCAGTGTAGTCTAGGTGTTTTCTGTGATGACGCTCAGAATTCTCACAGCCTCTTCCTATTGTCCAGTTCCAACTCGATTCCACATTTTTTAGGTATTTGCTACAGTAGCATCCCACTTCCAGGTAGCAGATTTTGTATTATTTTCCTATTGATGTTGTAACAAATTATCACAAATTTATTGGCTAAAACACAATTTATCTTACAGTTCTTTAGATCAAAAGTCCAAAAAGAGGCTAAAAAAGGTCTTATGAGGCTGAAATCAAGTTGCAGGCAGCAAGACTGCATTCCTTCTGGATTCTCTAGGGGAGAAGCCTTTCCTTGCCTCTTCGAGCTTCAAGAAACCACCTGCATCCCTAGGGTTCCTGACGGCAATCCCATTAAATTCTGCTTTTGTCATCCATCACTGCTTTTGGAGGGGAGCAAGTTTCGAGTTGTTTATTAGGAATTAACCTATGAAGAAAGCAAGGAGCAGGTTTGGGCACAAGAAGAAGTCAAACTGCAACGTGGGCTTGGTAGGGAGTCAGCCACATGAACATTCAGAGTGGCCCACGTTAAACCCAAATGGCCGAGCCTCTCTCTGTCCACTCCCCTGCTTAGTAACAGACACCAACTTCCTTGGGAAGAGTATGGCCTTGAGGAAGCTGGCTCCCTGCAGCTCAAGGGGGTCCTCCAAGAGCTGACAGCGGGGGCTGTCCACTGACTGTACCCCCGCAGTGGGGCAGAAGGCCTTCCTTGAGAGGGGTCTGGACAACACAGATCTGCCCACACCACACACTCTCCGAGTTCATACTGTACAGTCATCATCTACTGTTTTTTCTTTCTACTTCAAAAAATAAAAGTTCTGACCTGGCAGAAATCAAAAGCCAGTGTTTGTGAGCAGAGGGAAACTAGCTGGGCTTAGTTGAGTAGGCCTGCATTCTGATGGGTCTTGGAGTAGAAGGAAAGTTTGGATTGGTTCTCTGGTACAATACTTTTCTTTTGCTGTAATATAATAACAAATGACCACATGCTTAGCGGCCTCAAACAGCAAACAGCACAAATTTACTATCTCATGGTTCTGTAGGTCAGAAATCTAGTTCCTCTGTTTGGGGTCTCCCAGAGCTGAAATCAAGATGCTTGATGATCTGGCCTGTTAGCCAGAGACTGGGGGAGGATCTGTTCCCAGGCTCACTTAGGTTTGTGGGGAGAGAGCAAATTGGCCAGGATGGCGTGTTCAGCTTTCTCACACCATGTTTTGTAAATGATGACTAGGTAACAGTGAGATCATTTGTAGCACCACGCATGCACGTCACGAGGTACTCGCTTGCTCACGAGCTACTTTGTGAGGTCAGCACATGTGAGCTCCACCTAGAAAACAGTGGCATTACTGCTGCAGTACGCCGTGTCTATGGGTTCACTCACGAGAAGAGCGACTATAGCGTGTCCACCGCTGTGGCTGCTGCACCAGCCAGGTGAGAATGAATTCCTCTGCAGTTCCGATGGCTCCTCGAGTTTCCTTCCAGCCTCTTAGGTGGCGCCTTGTGTACCTGCCTTCAGTGAACAGTGTAAACAGCGAGACAGTGGGCATCATGAACAGGATCAGCAGTGTGAGGTTGTTGGCAGAATTCAGCTTCTTGTGGTCGCAGTGCTGAGGATGTGTTCTTGCTGTCAGCTGGATTCCTCTCTTAGCTCCTTCAGGTCACTTACGTTCCTCATCGTGTTTCCCTTTATCTTTGAACCAGCAATGATGACATTGTCTTATGTTTTGAATCGCTCTGACTTTCCCTTCTGCTACTGTTTCTTCTTTAAAAAAAAAACAAAAACACTTTTTATTTTGTATTGGAGTGTAACGGATTAACAATGTTGTTACAGTTTCAAATGAACACCAAAGGGATTCAACCATCCATATAAATGTGTCCGTTCTCCCCCAAATTCCTCTCCCTTCCAGGATGTCACATAACACTGAACAGACTACAGTAAGTACACTCTGCCGTACAGTAAGTAGGTCCTTGTTGATTATCCATTTTAAATGCAGCAGAGTGTACCTGTGCATCCAAACTCCCCAACTTTCCTTTCCCCCCAACCTTTCCCCCTGGCAACCATAATCATTCTCTAAATCTGTGAGTCTGTTTTATAAATAAGTTAATTTCTATAATGTCTTTTTAGATTCCACATCCAAGGGACGTCATATGATGTTTCTGCTTTGTCTTGTTTCACCGAGTATGCAATCTCTGCATCCATCCATGTTGCTGCAAATGACATTATTTCATTCTTTTCTGATGGCTGAGTAATATTAAGTAATATTAGACTGTATATATATACACGGCATCTTCTTTATCCATTCCTCTGTTGATAGACATTTAGGTCCTTTCAGGTCTTGGCTGTTGTAAACAGTGCATCAATAAATACTGTGGTACATTACTTACTGTACAGCAGAGTGTACTTACTGTAGTCTATTCAGTGTTATGTGACATCCTGGAAGGGAGAGGAATTTGGGGGAGAACGGACACATTTATATGGATGGTTGAATCCCTTTGGTGTTCATTTGAAACTGTAACAACATCGTTAATCCGCTCTGGATATATGCCCAAGAGTGAGACTTCAGGGTCATATGATAGTTCTACTTTTAGTTTTTTGAAGAACTTCCCTATTCTCCATAGTGTCTGTACCAGCTTCCATTCCCACTAACAATGTAAGAGGGTTCCCTTCTCTCCACACCCTCTCCAGCATTTATTGGCTGTGGATTTTTTGATGATAGCCCTTTTGACTGGTATGAGTTGATATCTCATTGTAGTTTTGATTTGCATTTCTCTAATTGTTAGAAATGTTGAACACTTTTTCATGTGCCTCTTGGCCATCTGTATGTCTTCTTTGGAGAAAGATCTTTTTAGATCTTCTGACCATTTTTTGATTGGCTTGCTTCATGAGCTGTTTGTAGATTTTGGAGACTAATCCCTTGTCAGTCACATTATCTGCAAATCTTTTTACCCAGTCTGTGGTTCTCTTTTTGTTTTGGTTGTTGTTTTCTTTGTTGTGCAAAAGCTTTTGAGGTTAAGTAGGTCCCATTTGAGAGTCCCTTGGATTGCAAGGAGATCCAACCAGTCCATTCTGAAGGAGATCAGCGCTGGGATTTCTTTGGAAGGAATGATGCTGAAGCTGAAACTCCAGTACTTTGGCCACCTCATGCGAAGAGTTGACTCATTGGAAAAGACTCTGATTCTGGGAAGGATTGGGGGCAGGAAGAGAAGGGGATGACAGAGGATGAGATGGCTGGATGGCATCACCGGCTCGATGGATGGGTTCTGAGTGAACTCCGGGAGTTGGTGATGGACAGGGAGGCCTGGCGTGCTGCGATTCATGGTGTCGCAAAGAGTCGGATACGACTGAGCAACTGAACTGAACTGAGGTCGCATTTATGTTTGTTTTAATTTCTGTTATTATGGGAGACATTTGAAAAGATATTGCCGTGATTTATGTCAGAGTTTTCTTCCTGTGTTTTCCTCTAGGAGTTTTAGAGTGTCTGGTTTCACATTTAGGTCTTTTCGGTCTTTAAACATTTTGAGCTTACTTTTGTGTGTGGTGTTAGAGAAGGATATGATTTTGTTTTTTACGGATAGCTGTCCAGTTTTCACAGCACCATTTGATGAAGAGACAGTCATTCTAACATTGTGTAGTCTTGCCTCCTTTTCAGAGATTAATTGACCATAGATGCATGGCTTTATTTCTGGGCTTTCTGCCCTGTTCCCTTGATGTATATTTCTATTTCTGTGCCAGTACTATACTGTTTGGATAACTGTATCTTTGTGGTATAATCTGAAGTCTGAGAGCCATTCTGATTCTGCCACTTCTGTTTTTCTTTTTCAAGATTGCTTTGGATACTCAGGTCTATTGTCTCTCCCTACAATTTTTTTTTTTCCTAATTCTGTTAAAAAAAAATTGCTATTGGTAATTTGATAAGGATTGCATTGAATATGTAGATTGCTTAGGGTAGTATAGTCATTTTGACAATATGGATTCTTCCATTCCAAGTACACAGTATATCTTTCCATCGGTTTGAGTCTTCCTCAATTTCTTACAGTTTTCAGAGTACAGGTCTTCTGTCTCCTTAGGTAGGTTTATTCCTACTATTTTATTCTTTCCTATGTGATGGTAAATGTAATTGTTTCTTGAATTTCTCTTTCTGGTCTTTTCTTGTTAGTGTATAGAAATGCAGCAGATTTCTGTGTGTTAATTTTGCAACTTGCAACTTGCCATATTCATGGATGAGTTCTGGTAGTTTTCTCAGAGCATCTGTAGGATCTTCTGTGTATAGTATCGTGTGTGCTCTGTTGCTCTGTCATGTCTTTGAGACCCCATGGACTACAGCCTGCCAGGCTCCTCTGTCCACAGGATTCTCTAGGCAAGAATACTGGAGTGGGTTGCCATTTCCTCCTCCCAACGCAGGGATTGAACCCATGTCTCATTATGTTTTCTGCATGGGCGGGTGGGTTCTTTACCACTGGCGCCGCCTGGGAAGCCTGTATAGTATCATGTCATTTGCAGACAATGACAGTTTAACTTCTTCTTTTCCAATTGGGATTCCCTTTACTTCTTTTTCTTCTCTGATTCGCATAGCTAGGACTACCAAAACTGTGTTGACTAAAAGTGGCAAGAATGGACTTCCTTGTCTTGTTCCTAATCTTAGAGGAAATGCTTTCAGCTTTTCACTAGTGAGTATGATGTTAGCTGTAGGTTTGTGTGGCCTTTGTGTGTTGAGGTAGGTTCCCTTTATGTTCTTTTAATGTGTTGTTAGATTTGGAGTGCTAGTATTTTATTGACGATTTTTGCATCTGTGTTCATCAGTGATATTGGCCTATAATGTTTTAGTTGTCTTTGTTTTTGGTGGGAATGAGTTTGGGAATATTCCTTCCTCTGCAGTGTTTTTATATTTTCATCTTTGTCTTTAATTTTTGTCAGTTTGGTTATTGTGTGTCTCAGCGTGTCCCACCTGGGTTTATCCTGCCTGGGATTCTGCACTTCCTAGACCTGGCTGGCTGTTGCCTTTTCCATGTTAAACAAGGTTTCAGCTATTATCTCATCAACTATTTTATCAGGTCCTTTTTCTCTTCTCCTTCTGGGACCCCCTATAATGCAAATGTTGGTTTATTTAATATTGTTCCAGAAGCCTGTTAGGCTGTCTTCGTTTTTTTTTTTTCTTCATTCTCTTTTGTTCATTCTCTTCTGTGGCAGTGATTTCCACCACTCTGTCTTCCTGGTCACCTATCGATTCTTCTGCCTCAGTTATTCTGCTGTTGATTACTTCTTGTGCGTTTTTCATTTCAGGTATTATATTGCATTTTTCATCTCTGCTTATTCCTTAGTTCTTCTAGGTCTTTGGTGAACATTTCTTGCATCTTTTCGATCTTTGCCTCCATTGCCTCCATTCTTTTTCTGAGATCCTGGATTATTTGCACTATTCTTATTCTGAATTCCTTTTCTGGAAGGTTGCCTACCTCTGCTTTGTTTGGGTCATTTAGTTGAAGTGTTCTCTTGTTCCTTCATCTGGGCCATAATCCTCTGCCTTGTCATTTTGATTAACTTTCTGTGGTTGTGGTTTTCATTCTGGAGGTTCTAGTAATTTGGCCTTGATTCTGCTATCTGCCCTCTGGTGAATGAAGCTCTTGATGGGACAGACTGACCATGGATAGCACTGGTTCTAGTTCTGGGGGGTGGATAGCACTGGTTCTAGTTCTGGGGGGCGGGACTTGGCTTAGTAAAATTTATTTTAGTTGTTTGCTGATGGATGGGTTTGAATTGATCTGAGGCAACCCAGCCCTGGACTCAGGCTTTATTGTAGGGGCGATGGTGACAACCTCCATGAGGGCTCATGCCTACAAATATGTCTGGAACTGCTGCTGCCAGCGCCCTTGTCCCTTAGGGGGCCTCTGCCAACCATGCCTCTGCAAGGGATGCTCCAGCACTAGCAGGCAGGTTTGGTTCCATCTCCTGTGGGGTCACTGCTTCTATCCTCTGGGTCCTGGTACACACAAGATTTTGTGTGTGTCCTCCAAGAGTGGAATCTGTTTCCCCCAGCCCTGTGGAAATCTGCAAGCAAATCCTGCTAGCCTTTAAAGTCAGATTCCCTGGGGATTCCTAATCCTTTTGCCAGATCCCCAAGCTGGGAGTTGGACCTGAGGCTCAGTACCTTCACAACAGGGGAGAACCTCTGTGGTATAATTGTCCTCCAGTCTGTGGGCCGCCCACCCAGCGGTTATGGAATTGGATTTTGTTATGGTTGCGCACCTCCTACTCTCTTGTTGTGGCTTTGTCTTTGGACGTGGGGTATCTCTTTCGGCGGATTCCAGCACCCGCTATCGACGAGTGTTCAGTGGTTAGTGGTGATTTCAGTGCTCTCACGGGAGGAGGTGAGCATGCACCCTTCTCCTCTGCTGGCTTGAACCAATCTCCCGCCGCATGGCTTCTGACTGACACTCCTGCCTGTGTGATTGTGCTTGGCCCATCCGGATAATCCAAGATAATCTCCCATCTCCCAGAGGCCTTCACTTAATCACATTCCCAAAGCCCTTCTGCTATTTAAGGTAACGTGTTTACAAGTCATGAGGTTTGGGGGATTAGGACATGGACATTTTCGCAGGACCATTATTCTGTCTGCCATGACACCTATTGTATCCATATAGTATTTTCATGTAAATGAAGGCTTGGCTCTGAAGAGCATATTGGGTAGAAATCTCTATTCACACCTATTAACTTTTCTTTTTTTTTTTTTTCCCAGAGAATAAAGCAGCTGTTACTATTTTCTTTTCCATTGGGATAAGCTGGATCAGAGAGGTTAGGCAGTTTACAAAGGTCTCACAGTTCCTTAATGGTAAAGCTACTCTAGAGTTTGGCTCTTTTAACATCTTAAAGCACGCTGCACTATGGACTGCCCCTGCACAAACAAAGGGCTCTCTAGGGAGTTTACATCCAAGTTGAAGCAAACAGCTTAAGTCACAAAATGCCCTTTTCCTGGCTCTAAAATTAAGATATTAAAAATGGACCTTATGTTCCAATAAGTTAATGCTTGACTATCTTTAGAAATTGGAAGTAAAACAGAAATATAACCTTTGGGGAAGAATAAAACCATATCCTTGGATCTAACAGTAATTCACTGAAGTTTTTCCATAAACACATTCATTAACCTTTTGAGAAAAGTGTTTCTATGAGGTGTCCTGGCTGGCTCCTTTGCTATGACAGTCCATATTCCATGGAGTGCTTTGATCTCAATTTTGTGTGAAGGAGGTTGATTATACATTAAGGGACACTACATTTTAAGGATCCTGTGAATGGAAGGGTCTCTCTTATCTAGAGACATTGATGAATACTATAAAAGCCTTTAAAAAAATGTTCAAAGGCATCAAAACTTTAAATGTTCTCTTACTAAGGTTGAAGGTTGAAACATTTGCTATTGGGAAATTTATCTGAATAATACATTGATTCCTCAGAGGAAGATGCTACCATAAATGAAGTACATTTTTTTGATGTTTGGAATTCTAATTCTAAGGAAGTCTATTATATTGGGGAAACAATCTATGAGGCAGTAATGTACAAAAAAAATCTTCACGACCAAGATAATCACAATGGTGTGATCACTCATCTAGAGCCAGACATCCTGGAATGTGAAGTCAAGTGGGCCTTAGAAAGCATCACTGTGAACAAAGCTAGTGGAGGTGATGGAATTCCACTTGAGCTGTTTCAAATCCTGAAAGATAATGCTGTGAAAGGGCTGCACTCAATATGCCAGCAAATTTGGAAAACTCAGCAGTGGTCACAGGACTGGAAAAGGTCAGTTTTCATTCCAATCCCAAAGAAAGGCAATTCCAAAGAATGCTCAAACAACCACACAGTTGCACTCATCTCACACGCTAGTAAAGTAATGCTCAAAATTCTCCAAGTCAGGCTTCAGCAATACGTGAGCCATGAACGTCCAGATGTTCAAGCTGGTTTTAGAAAAGGCAGAGGAACCAGAGATCAAATTGCCAACATCTGCTGGATCATCGAAAAAACAAAAGAGTTCCAGAAAAACATCTGTGTCTGCTTTATTGACTATGCCAAAGCCTTTGACTGTGTGGATCACAATAAACTGTGGAAAATTCTGAAAGAGATGGGAATTCCAGGCCACCTGACCTGCCTCTTGAGAAACCTATATGCAGGTCAGGAAGCAACAGTTAGAACTAGACATGGAACAACAGACTGGTTCCAAATAGGAAAAGGAGTAAATCAAGGCTGTATATTGTCACGTGGCTTCTTTAACTTATATGCAGAGTACATCATGAGAAACACTGGGCTAGAAGAAGCACAAGCTGGAATCAAGATTGCTGGAAGAAATCTCAATAACCTCAGATATGCAGATGACACCACCCTTATGGCAGAAAGTGAACAACTAAAGAGCCTCTTGATGAAAGTGAAAGTGGAGAGTGAAAAAGTTGGCTTAAAGATCAACATTCAGAAAACGAAGATCATGGCATCTGGTCCCATCACTTCATGGGAAATAGATGGGAAACAGTAGAAACAGTGTCAGACTTTATTTTTTGGGGCTCCAAAATCACTGCAGATGGTGACTGCAGCCATGAAATTACAAGATGCTTACTCCTTGGAAGAAAAGTTATGACCAACCTAGATAACATATTCAAAAGCAGAGACATTACTTTGCCAACAAAGGTCCATCTAGTCAAGGCTATGGTTTTTCCAGCGGTCATGTATGGATGTGAGAGTTGGATTGTGAAGAAGGCTGAGTGCCGAAGAATTGATGCTTTTGAACTGTGGTGTTGGAGAAGACTCTTGAGAGTCCCTTGGACTGCAAGGAGATCCAACCAGTCCATTCTGAAGGAGATCAGCCCTGGGATTTCTTTGGAAGGAATGATGCTGAAGCTGAAACTCTAGTACTTTGGCCACCTCATGCGAAGAGTTGACTTATTGGAAAAGACTCTGATGCTGGGAGGGATTGGGGGCAGGAGGAGAAGAGGACGACAGAGGATGAGATGGCTGGATGGCATCAATGACGTGATGGACGTGAGTCTGAGTGAACTCCGGGAGCTGGTGATGGACAGGGAGGCCTGGCGTGCTGCGATTCACGGGATCGCAAAGAGTCGGACATGACTGAGCAACTGAACTGAACTGAATGATAGCATTCATTGAGATGGTAATTGTAGAATCCTTTTTATGCTTTTACTTTTTTTAAATGTTTTACTATGTTTTATGTTTTTTCTTCAAAAGAGTTTTCTTTTTAGATCCACTTAAATTCTTTCTACCTGTCTCTACCCAGCCTCTCTCCTGCTGTATGCTAAAGCAGACTCCTTGGTATATGTTCCTTGCCATTGTAAAATGTCAGTGCAGTAGTCTTGGCCTAGATCTCAGGGCCAAACAGCCAGAATAAAGCAAGACATGAGAAGCTAAACCCACAGTTATAGAAGGGATGGCTCCTCACCTCCCTTATAGACACACAGTGTTAGCCAAGAAAAAGAAGTATGTGAAGAAATGGAGAAAAAGTCAGGAGTGGGCAGAGTGACAAAGGTGGGAGGCCAAGTCTCCCTGCGGGGGTCTTCTCTGACAAATAGTGCCCCCTATGGCCATGGATACTGAAGCAGAGAACCAGCTCCAAGCAAGGGGCAGAGGAGTTAACCATGACTCACCACATTGTCAAGAACCCAGCCAACACATCTGGCTCCAAGGCAGCCTCCAGACCCAGTGGGCCAAGGGATGTTTTCCAAGGGACAGAAGCCCAGTTGTGTGAGCTCCAGCCAGGCTAGTGTCTCGAGAGGAGATTCCGCCACGGAAGGACCCTCTCTATATTACTCTGTGGTGGGAGTGCAGCCAGTAGTTGTTGAGCTGGGTAGGGGCAACTTGACATCTGCAGCAGTGGGTCTCCTGTTCGGAGTCTGTGTGCCCTGCAGCAGGGCTAGGCCAGTCGGTTCCACCTGAAGCACCCCGCTCACCGCCCCGCAGCGTTCCCACGGCCTGAGCCCAGCATCTTCCTTACACCAGGGCCATCAGCTGTTGGAGCGGAGGCTGCATGTGAGACAGACTTTCCTAATCATTAGCATTCTCTGTGCTTCCATATCACCATTTCTTCATGGGCTTATTTTCACAGTTATTGCTTTGTACATGGCACTGTAGCTTTGTATATGCTTTCTATTTCCCTACTGTAAATTTATTTCTCAAGAAAATTCTAGATTTACTGGGTCATTGTGATTTTATTCTCTAGAACATATTTGACTCACTTAAGTTTTTCTGTTCCACTATAGCTTTTAACAAATGGCTTAAGTTTACTAATAACCGAATAGAGTAACACTATTTTCTTTTATGTTGGCTGAATGTCTTCCTCAGGCTGTGGTTTTTAAGTCCTGTTGTCTTAGTTATACTAAATAAATATTCCTTTACCTTACTTATTTCATAGTCTCTAATAATAATCCATTTTATATAGTTTATGCTTGAAGATGTCCACATATGTACAGATATATCCATATCCTATGCATGCTTACATATCTGCATGCTACGATTAAATATTACACCTTTCAAAGTCATGATTCTGTATAGATTTTAATGATTTGGGCAATACCTCTACTTTAATGTTGGGTAACCAAAAGACTGCATTTTAGAAACCAAGAAGAATGAAATGAGAACGTATGTACCTGTGGAAAATATCTGGACAAAATGTATGAGGTGAAATTATAAGTGAAATGATATATATTTGTAACTTTCTTACTTATAATTTATCTGCATTTTCCATATTTTTCTATGAACATAGGTGACATATAATTTTAAATATCATCTCCCTGCCTGAATGTGAAACTTTTAGTATATTCTCATCCACGTGCACTCACATCCCTTAGAACTGACCCCATTCTGGGGAGAGTGGTCCCCCCAGACCACCGGAAAATTTCTTCTCTGTGATGGACACACACCTTCCTTCCACTGACACATGTTTTAGCTCCATTCAGAGAATACATGCATTGACCACTCCATCTGGAATTGTCAAGCGTGAATTATGTGCCCAATTAAAGAGCAAAAGGGTAATCTATCTTGAAAGAAGGAAGCAGTAAAGAAAAAAATGATTGTATATTTTGATTCTCATCCAAGGCACATAGGCAAGATCCAGACTTAATATAACAAAATAGAATTGTAACATCCATTTTAAAGTTGAAAATTGTGCAATTTGATTTCATTTTATGTAATTATTTTTCATTTTAAATAATAGAATTAAACATTGAGAAACAGAAGATTAACTCCTAAAGAAATTTAGATTTACTACCAAATTAGCAGCTCTATAAAGAAATAAAAGCACCACAGATCACTTTTCTAACACCATACACAAAAATAAACTCAAAATGGATTAAAGATCTAAACATAAGACCAGAAACTATAAAATTCCTAGAGGAGAACATAGGCAAAACACTCTCCGACATAAATCACAGCAGGATCCACCTCCCTGAATACTGGGAATAAAAGCAAAAATAAACAAATGGGACCTAATTAAAATTAAAAGCTTCTACACAACAGAGGAAACTATAAGCAAGATGAAAAGACAGCCTTTGGAATGGGAGAAAATAATAGAAAATGAAGCAACCTACAAACAACTAATCTCAAAAATATACAAGCAACTCCTGCAGCTCAATTCCAGAAAAATAAACAACCCAATCAAAAAATTGGTCAAAGAACTAAATAGACATTTCTCTAAAGAAGACATATGGATGGCTAACAAACACATGAAAAGATGCTCAACATCAGTTATTATCAGAGAAATGCAAATCAAAACCACAAAGAGGTTCCATTTCACACCAGTCAGAATGTCTGCGATCCAAAAGTCTACAAGCAATAAATGCTGGAGAGGGTATGGAGAAAAGGGAACCCTCCTACACTGTTGGTGGGAATGCAAACTAGTACAGCCACTATGGAGAACAGTGTGGAGATTCCTTAAAAACCTGCAAATAGAACTGTCTTATGCCCGAGCCATCCCACTGCTGGGCATACACACCGAGGAAACCAGAATTGAAAGAGACACGTGTACCCCAATGTTCATCGCAGCACTGTTTATAATAGCCAGGACATGGAAGCAACCTAGATGTCCATTAGCAGATGAATGGATAAGAAAGCTGTGGTACATATACACAATGGAGTATTATTACTCAGCCATCAAAAAGAATACATTTGAATCAGTTCTAATGAGATGGCTGAAACTGGAGCCTATTATACAGAGTGAAGTAAGCCAGAAAGAAAAACACCAATACAGTATACTAATGCATATATATGGAATTTAGAAAGATGGTAATGATAACCCTGTATGCGAGACAGCAAAAGAGACACAGATGTATAGAACAGTCTTTTGGACTCTGTGGGAGAGGGCGAGGGTGGGATGATTTGGGAGAATGGCATTGAAACATGTATAATATCATATAAGAAATGAATCGCCAGTCTAGGTTCGAAGCAGGGTGCAGGATGCTTGGGGCCGGTGCACTGGAATGACCCAGAGGGATGGTGTGGGAGGGGGGTTTGGGATTGGGAACACGTGTACACCCATGGCAGATTCCTGTTGACGTGTGGCAAAACCAATACAATATTGTAAAGTTTAAAAATCATAAAATAAAAAATAATAAGAGCCCTCATCACACACACACACACAAAAGCACCACAGGGACAGCTCTGCAAATACAGCCAGCCTCAGGTCACAGAGCCTGTGGGAGGACTTGTCGTTAGGTCTGTGCATTCTTGTCCAGATCCCTTAATATCTGTGTCTGACTTTCTGACTTTCTTCCCTTGAAACTGGGATGATAACAGCAATAAATCACGCTGTTCTAATTAGATGTGTTAATAGAGGTGAAGCACTTAACACGGTGCCTGGCACAGACCAGCAGCTCTTATGACCAGTGCTGTTTCTGTCATTGGTGACAGTGGTAGTGGATGGTATTAGTATCTGGAAGACCAGACTTGGATTAAAAACAGTAAGGAAGTCGCTGCTTCACTTACTCTGAAGTTTCATGGTAGCAGCCCTGTACCTGATAATCATAGCCAGCTTCTGGTTAAAGCATGTTGCTGTTGTTCAGTCACTCAGTGGGTCCGACTCTTTGCAACCCCATGGACTGCAGCACACTAGACTTCCCTGTCTCTCACTATTTCTTGAAGTTTGCTCAAACTCATATCCATTGAGTCGATGATGCCATCCAACCATCTCATCCTCTGCCACCCCCTCCTCCTCATGCACTCAATCTTTCCCAGCATCAGAGTCTTTTCCAATGAATTGACTCTTCTCATCAGGTGACCAAAGTATTGGAGCTTCAGCTTCAGCATCAATCCTTCCAATGAATATTCAGGGGTCAAAATATGGACTGTGCATTTATTCCACATTTATATTTTTGAGCTTATAAATTATTTCAGAAAAAAATATATTTTCAGCCTGGTCAAGGGAAGTTTTTTAGATTACTCTTGGTAAGTGATGTGAGAATAAAAGAATAAGTTATTTTTAAAGGCATCGCAAATTGCTTTACAAGTGGTAATGTATGTACAGACACATCAAGCCACAGAACTCCTGAGTAGATTTGATTTAAACCTTATTTCTAAGATATTCACCTACAGTGTAATCCTATGTAATTTAATGCAACATTTTAGAAAATTTCGTAAAAGACTTTAATTAAAATAATGAGTGGAGTACTTAATATGCCTTTCTGGAACATGGTGTCCAATAAATGGAGCTGACGAGTCATTGAAAGGTCCCCATTTCTTGTTTTTCAGCTTGACCATCTCTGCAGAGTGCCCAATGCAACTTGAAGACTTTCCAATGGATGCCCATGCCTGCCCTCTGAAATTTGGCAGCTGTAAGTTATTTTCACAAGTAAGAACCATGGATATACTTTGGGTTTATTTCTACATTCATTTAGAAGCATTTAGATACTATATGTAAATAAACTCAAGATGAGCTTCAGTCTGCTTGGGAAAGCTGGAGAGTCAGTAAGACACACACACTGGTCCTCTCAGAATGATTTCCCTGCCTGTAACTGAGAGAATGCAAGTGGAGGCTTTTGCCCTCTAGGATATGCTCCTGGGGAAACAATTCCTTACCCCTAGACCTGCTTGGAGAAGGCGATGGCACCCCACTCCAGTACTCTTGCCTGGAAAATCCCATGGATGGAAGAGCCTGGTGGGCTGCAGTCCATGGGGTCGCTAAGAGTCGAACACGACTGAGCGACTTCGCTTTCACTTTTCACTTTCATGCATTGGGGAAGGAAATGGCAACCCACTCCAGTGTTCTTGCCTGGAGAATCCCAGGGACGGGGGAGCCTGGTGGGCTGCCGTCTATGGGGTTGCACAGAGTCGGACACAACTGAAGCGACTTAGCAGCCGCAGACCTGAACTGCCCAGCAGACCTGCACCAGGCAGTTCTTTCTCGTGTTCACTTCTCAGATTCCAGGTCACCTCCTCCAGGGGCCCTTAATGACCCAATTTCCATTACCCACCTCAGAACTCCTTATTGCATGGTAGTCATTGCTCTGTTGAGTCACTTCTCAGATGTTCCATATGAACATTTGATTATTTATATGTGGTTATTTAATTTTTAAACAGTTTGGGATTTTCCTGTTATCGTTCTGCTATTGATTTCTAGTTTAACTCCATTATAATCAGAGGATACCTTCTATGTGATTTCACCTTTCTTACATTTATGGGAGTTTATTTCATGACCCAGAGGATTCATCTTGGTATTTGTTCTTTGAACACTTGAAAATCATGTATATTTTGCAGTTACTTGGTGGAGTGCTCTGCAAGTATTAATTAGATCCTGTTGAATATGCTGTTGTGAGTTCTATACTGTTTGCTGATTCTCTGTCTACATCAGTTGTTGAGCAAGAGGTGTTGAAGTCTCCAACTAATTGTACAGTTAACTATTCCTACTTTCAGTTCAGTACTTTTTTGTTCCATGTATTTCTCACTTTTTCTTTGGTGCACACACTTTCAGGATTATAGTCTCTTCTGGGTGAATCAGCCCTTTGTGATTGCATAATATTCCTCCCTGTCTCTGGTCATTTTCTTTGTTTTAAAGTCTACTTTACCTGAAATCTATATGGCCACTCCTGCTTTCTTTTGATTATATTTGAATGATATATATGTATATATATATTTCTATTTGCATGATCATGTTGAAATGAATTTCTTTTAACATGATGATTAAGTTGGTGTATGTTTGGGTCATAGTTTTAAATTCACTTTGCCAGTCTTTATCTTTTAATTGGTGTATTCTCATAATTTACACTTTCTGGAAGGCTTGTCTGCCACTTTATTTGATTTTTTGGTTTTCTGCTCTCTGTGTTTTCTGTTTCTTTATTTTCCTTTTCCTAACTCCATGTGGGTTAGCTGAACATTTATTATGGTTCTGTTTTTTTTTTAATTTACACTGTTTTGTTTCTATCTTCTTATACACCTTTTTAGTTATTGCTGTAGATATTACTTTATACATACATGATTTATTATTGTTTACTGTTGTTCTTATTTTACCAGTTCACATGAAAGCTATGTTCCTTTATCCTAAGATAGTGAAAATATAGTTGTCTTAAACATTTTGTCTGTATTCACCTAGAATCACATCAGAGAGTATTGTGTTTATTTGAACCATCAAACTTAATTTTGAAATCTCAAGAGAAAAAGGATATTTTTTTCTCTATTTTTACTTATGGTGTTCTTTTATTGTACTCCCAGTGTCCCAAGATTTCTTCTTTTATAACTAAAAATTATTTTATCATAAAAATAAAATAAAACATTTTGAAATAAATGTTATATTAAAACTGGGCTTCCCTGGTGGCTCAGATGGTTAAGAATCTGCCTTTGATGTGGGAGACCTGAGTTCTATCCCTGGGTTGGGAAGATCCCCTGGAAGCGGGCATAGCAACCCACTCCAGTGTTTTTGCCTGGAGAATCCCCATGGACAGAGGAGCCTGGAGGGCTACAGCCTCCTTTATAACTGCTTAGCAAACTTCCTTTAACCATTCTTTTAGGATAGACTTCTGGAAATAAATTCTCTTAGTTTTTATTCATCTGAAAATATCTTGATTTCTCTCTTCATACCTGAAGAACATTTTTAATGAATATAAGATTCTGTTCTGACAGTTCTGTGGCGTTTGAAAAATGTGCTACTTTATTCTTGCCTCCATGGTTTCTGATGAGAAATCTGCTGTAATTCAAATCATATTTTCCTTATAGGTGAGATATCTTTTCTCTTTGTTGCTTTCAAGCTTCTTTTTTTTTGTCTTTAGACAAGTTTGACTATGATGTGTATTAGTGTGGATTTCTTTGGGTTTATCTGATTTGAGATTTTCTCTACTTCGTGAATCTATAGGCTTTGGTCGAATTTAGGAAGTTTGAGCAGTTATTACTTTGAATACTTTTTCTGCCCCATCCTCTGTCTCTTCTTTCCTGATTCCAATGACATGAATATTAAATCTTTTGTTGTATTCCCCCAAGTTCTGAGGCTCTTTGCGTTTTTTCCTATTGCATCTGTGTATGGTTAGGCTCCTCAAGATGGCTGTTCTCTTGTTCTTTGTATATCCCCTGCCTGACCAGTGGATATACACCTACACCCTGCTCACACGACTGACTTAGATACATGTCCCAGGCCCCAGCTAACGCCTGTTCTAGCTTTAGGTCAGAACTCAGCTCTCCTCTCCTCTCATCAAAGGGTTGGTGAGGACTGGTGGTCTCCCTGGTAACTGATGAGCCAACTTGGCACCATTTCCCCCTGTAACTGGCAATCTCCCCTTCCCTCTGGGCGAAGGGGGCTACCGTGTCCTGCCGGCCAGCCAGCACACCTGGTGGGGTGCTGCCCCAGGACCTTGCTTCAGATGTGTGAGCTCCCTCATCCTTTAAACCACTGACACCTCTGTCACTCCCTGTTTCTTCAGTCCAGAGGATGGCCTCCTAGGCCTAAGAGGTGCAGTCCAATGCTATCTTTTTCAGATAAACTTAATTTTTATTGTTGTGTATTTAATTTTACTGATACTTTCTTTTGTTCCCTCCATCTTGCTGATGAACCCATTTAGTGAGCTTCTTATTATGGTTATTAGTTATTATTTTCTTTAATTTTATGTGTCAACTTGACTGGGCCCCAGGATGCCTAGATACTTGTTAAACATTATTCTGGGTGTGCATGTGAGGATATTTTTTAATAAGATTAACATTTAGATTGGTTGACTGAAGAAAGCAGATTGCCCTCCCTACTGTGGGTGGACCTTGTTCAATCAGTTGAAGACCTGAAATAGAACAGAAGGGCTGGCTTTCCCATGAGTAAGAAACCCCTCCTACCTGACTGCCCTGAGCAGAAATGTTGGTCTTCTCCTGCCTTTGGGTGAAAACGGAAACAGCTCTTCTTAGGCTTCCAGCCTCACAGTTCTCAAACTGGAACTGCACCATCAGCTCTCCTGGGTCTTCAGCTTACTGACTGCAGATCTTGGGACTTCAAGCTACTATTACTTCGTGAGGCAACACCTTATAATAAATCATATACATAAATGTGTATATCTTATAATTAGTCACATATACGTATGTCTATATAGAGATGATATACACATACATACCCTATTGTTTCTCTTTCTCTGGAGAACCCTGACTAATACAGATTTTGGTTATGAGAAGTAGGTGCTACTCTGGCAAATGCCTGAAAACGTGAGTGTGGCTTTAGAACTGGGTAAGGGATAGGGGCTGGAGAGTTTTGTAGTGAATGTTTAAAAAAGCTGAGGTTGCTATGAAGGGACTGTTGGCTGAAATGAGGATGTTGAAGATACTGGTTAGGGCTCCAAAAGGAAAAATAAAATAAAAAAGCGCTAGAGAGAAAATTTTTGTATTCTTAGAGAATACCCAAATAATCATGAATAGAATGCTGCTTGAAACTTGGATGTTAAAGGTTTTCTGGTGAGGTCTCAGAAAGAAATGTGAAACAGGCTTTTGGAAAATGGTGGAAAGATGCTCCTTGTTATGAATCAGCAAAGCACTTGACTAATTTGTATTCTAGTGGTTTGTAGAAGGTAAACCTTGTGAGTAATGAAATTGGGTATTTAGTTGAGGAAATTTCTAAAGTGCTGGAGAAGTTGTTTGGTTCCTCTTGAGAGGCAACAGATGAATTAAGGAAGGAATTGTTAAGCCAAAACAAAGAAATGAAAACAAATTCCAGAACTTAAAGATTTGGGAAATTCTTATACTCATATTGCAAAAATGAGGAAGTTTGTTCATGATGGAACACCAAAAAAAAAAAAAAAGGTTACCATGGTGTTATAAGCCATCTCAACTGAAGCAGGAAGAATGAGCCCCAAAGTGATTCAAAGGTGCCAGTCCTGGCCCAGGTGCAGCATGCACTGGCCAGGGAGTGAGGCCACCTCTCCTCTGCCATCAGCAGAACCCTGAGTGATGCTCCCTGCAAGGCAGTGGGTGTGAGGCTGCTCCCTGAACACTGAACCAGAGAGGATTATGTCCGAGCTTTAAGATCTAGTGAAACTTGCCTTGCTAGGTTTTGGACTTGCTTGAGACTTATCAGCCCTTCTTTTCCTTTTGAAAGGGGAATGTCTATCCTATACCCATCCCACCATTATATTTTAGAACAAAACAACTTGTTTCACAGGTTCACAGCTGGAGACAAATTTTGCCTCTGGATGAATTGATTCTAACCGGTATCTGATTTAGATGATGTTTAGATGTGACTTTGGACTTCAGACATTAGAATTGATGCTTGGAAAGATTTAAGACTTTGGGGCTTACTAGGATGGAATGAATATATTTTGCATGTGAGAAGGATATGAATTTTGTGGGGGCCTATGGTAGAATGATATGAACTGAATTATGCCTCCCAAATTCATATTTTGAAACCCTAATCCTTAGTGTTACTACGTTTGAGCATAGAGCCTTTGTAACTAAAGTTAATGGAGGTCATAAAGGTACAACCCTCATCTGATAGGATTAGTGCCTTTATAAGCAAAGGAAGAGAGAGATCTCTCTGTCTCCACATGCATGCAACAAGGAGAGGCCATGTGAGTACACAGGGAGAAGACAGCCCTCTGTAAATCAGGACAAGAGTCCTCACCAGAATCTGCTAACACTTTCATCTTGGACTTGCCAGCCTCCAGAACTGTGAGAAAATAAATTTCGATTAAGTCAACCAGTCTATAGTACTTTGTTATGGTAGCCCAAGCAGACAAACACAAATACTAAAACTTATGCTTGAGTTTTGTTTTTCTCTTTCATTTCTTTGATGAGACTTTCTATTTTTTTATTTGTTTCAAGCATGTTTGTAATTGATCATTGTGGCATTTTACAGTGGCTGCTTAAAAAACTTTGACAGTTAATTCTAACATCTCTGTCATGTCTTCCTTGACAACTATTGATTTTTCAAAATATCCAGTTTGATCTTCCTGGTTATGATTAGGACACATGTGTTTTTATTGGAACCTGGACATTTCATGTATTATATTATAACACTCTAGATTTATTGAAAGCTTCTGTTTTAGCTAGACTTAAAATCACTGCTCTGCAGGGAAAGGTGTAGCACAGCCTTCTTACTGCCAGGTAGGCTTCCCTTCTGATGCTGGGAGGGATTGGGAGCAGGAGGAGAAGGGGACGACAGAGGATGAGATGGTTGGATGGCATCACCAAGTCGATGGACATGAGTCTGAGTAGACTCCAGGAGTTGGTGATGGACAGGGAGGCCTGGCGTGCTGCGGTTCATGGGGTCGCGAGGAGTCGGACACGACTGAGTGACTGAACTGAACTGAGGCTTCCCCCCAGCTTCCGTTGACAGAGGGGGGCCTGGGTTCTGGCTGCTGCTGGTAGATACAGGACCTCGAGCTCCGTACCAGTGTCCCCTGACACTGTGTGGGTCGGCTAGCCTCGGGGTGGTAGGAGTCTGAGCTTCCAGTGGGCCTCCTGTGACACAGCCCCAGCAAATGTCAGGAGGACTGCTCCTGCTCGTCGGTGGGGGTCCAGGCTCACCTCGCCCTCTTGCCCCTGCAGAGAGTGGGTGTCAGTGCTGCCCACCTACAGAAGGCCCTGCCCTCAGGCTGGACCTGTCCTCATAGCTGCTGAGGGGAAAGCCTAGCTCCCCACTCTCTTTGCAGGCCTGGGTTGGGGCAGGGCAGCATCTTTTCTGTGGTATGTGACTGGAGTCAAGTGATTATTTTCTGTCTTTTTCTTTATCTCTTTTACCACTCCCTGCATCCAAGTGCCAGCTCCTCTCTGGGGCCCTCCTGCCCTTGTTCACTCTCCATTTCCTTCAAGGAGTTATTTTTCATATGGTGTCCAAAGTTAATAGTTATTACCTACTAATAGCCACTCTGCCATTACTGGCAGGAACTTCCTTTAATTCTGAGAGTTTCCTTTAAAATTAATTTCCTTCCTTAATTCCAAAGGGATTTGGAGGATTAGAAGTATGTGTGATGAACCAAAATTAAGTTAATTTATGGGAATAAATCAATTTTTTTCAAATTATGATCTTCAAATGCCATGTAGAGATAACACATACGTTTACCTGGGGAAAGTAGTATAATAGAAAGAGACTCTCAGTAGAATTTATTTAAACTCCTACTGCCGTTGGTGGCTGAGCACATCAGTAGTTGGGACAAACCCTTCGAAAGGTCCCTGGGGCACCTCATTTAGGAAACTCTGAGTCATTATGGCACTTAAAATTATGCCACTCTTTGCACCTGAAAATTATGCTCTTCATTTGATCAAAGGTAGGACACTAAAAGTCAAAGATTGTTATTTTTCACCATTATCTAAATAAATTCAAGTCAATGTGATGTTCAGATTTAATGGCAGTGGTGTGCAGGGCAGGCAGCACAAAGCAATTTTGGGGGAAATAAAGTATGTGAGCTTTTAAACATTCTTTATATCATCTCATATTCAGTGACTCTCCAGCTATGGTTATATAATTTATAATATTCAAAGCTAAAGTATGTATCTAATAAGACCTCTTCATTTCTACATTCAACCAAACAACATCAATTTAATATATATATAAATATAAAAATTTGTGTATACACAAATGTATGCATTTCTTGAACTTCCTAGAGAGACAAAACCAATATAAACATTTCTTAACTCTCATACCAAATTTATTTTTATCTGCCTGATATTTTAAGATTGGTTTGAAAATGATGTGATCACTTATTTATATTTGCTGTTACTATCATTACTATGATATGCAAGGCAGCTTAGAAGATTTTCCTCATATATCATGTTTGAATTGACCAAAAGCTAGAAAACTTCATAGACTTCACTTTTCCTCAGCTCCTGTGGTTTCAACTCAGAACTAAATAGCTTTAGGAGGAGAAATATTATTTGGTGAAGTGTTTTTCTTACTTGTGTTTTATCTTTTGGATTTACTAAAAATAGCTGCTTGGTCAAATAGCTCACTTCTACCCTTGGCATCCAAGGCTGCAGAGGCTAAATGTGATAATATAATGAGTTTCAAATTACCCAGTCCAACAACTCTCTGCTGTTAGGAGACAAAGCAATGCAGATAGTTGTCATTATTCTGATGAGCCACGTGCTCTGGCTTCTCTAACGCAGAACTGAATTAACATGCATTTCTCTTATTGTTATATCTACTCTCAAGAATTCAAACAGTTATTGAAATTAGCCCTGGCTTCTAGAGCTATATTTCCCAATCTGCAAGGAAATTCCTTAAAGATAATTCAGTTCAGTTCAGTCGCTCAGTCATGTCCGACTCTTTGCGACCCCATGGACTGCAGCACACCAGGCCTCCCTGTCCATCACCAACTCTCGGAGTTCACTCAGACTCATGTCCATTGAGTCGGTGATGCCATCCAACCATCTCATCCTCTGTCATCCCCTGCTCCTCCTGCCTTCAATCTTTCCCAGCATCAGGGTCTAATGACATGGCTTAAATTTGGAAGTGAGTGCTTAAACAAATCAAGACTATTTAGAGAAGGAAATAGTCCTTTTTTTGTTGTTCATTTTATTTGTGAAGTTATGCCTTAAGTAGTAGACCAAGTTTCATGAGAAATCATCTGAATTGATGAGAATATACTCTAAATTAGACGTGGACACTATTTTGGTGGATCTCCAGTAGACACAATTTCAGGCCATAAGTGTCATGAGGTTGAGCTGTTAGAGTGTTCAAACATGTGAGAAAACAGCTCTGCTACTGGTTTGGTCATGCCAGTACGGAGCGACTCCACTGGTCTGTGGGTGTCTAGAGCCCAGGTTTCAGAGAGCCTGGTGTGAGGTCTTGGAGACACGCTGGAGTTTTATCTGTGTTGTGCGTTGGTTGACCTTGATTACTGTCTGGCAGCTGTGTCGGGGGTGCTCTGCTCTTAGCACCCTGCGAGGTATAGTGGGAAACAGGCATGGCCAGGGTTCCAGGAGCGAATGCTGGGGAGATTAAATAATTCAGTGAAAACCCTTGTGAAACTGAGGGCTGTTTGGGGAAGCTCATGGGGGTCATATTTTGAACTGAGCCTGGAGGCTTTGGATGGAAGAAGGCATAATGGATAAAGGATAAAACACAATTGACAGGTGATCAGTTTGTGGAGGCACTGACATCCCCCTTTGGGGAAGAGACAGGGCAGTGTCACAGTTCAGATGTTGTTATTGTTGTTCAGTCGCTCAGTTGTGACCTCGTGCTGTTGTTGTTGTTGTTGTTTAGTCACTAAGTCAGTCTCCATGGATTGCAGCATGCCAGGCTCCTTTGGCCTCCACTGTCTCCCAGAGTTTGCTGAAATTCGTGTTCATTGAGTCAGTGATGCTATCTAACATCTTATTCTCTGCTCCCAGATAGGAAGGGACTTGAATTCCAAAATGCAGAAATAGAGAAGTGATGTGGAATAAGGGGAGGATGTGCTGAAGTCATTGTTTTGGAAGTGAAAGCAAGTGCTTGGCATGTCTTGAAGCAGTGGAGGCGATGAGAGCTGAGAGCAGGGTGGTGGCCAGTGTGACAAGTAGATTATGAGATGGGCTCTGTGCCCATGTATGAGTCAAAGATGGCATCGTGATTTAAGACCAGGTGACTTGCAAAATGCTATTTTCTATGAGAAATTGGGAAGTAATTGGAAGGAGCTACTGGTATGAATGTGTAAAAAGCTAATTGGATTTTGAAAGGAACAGGAAAGTATATGGAGGGGTTTGATCCTCATATTCCTGGTTTTTGACTTGCTTCTCACTCTTCTTCACAAAGGAAGCAGCCCTTCTACTGGGAGGGTGACAGTCCTTTGTCTCCTTCCCTGATTTGGTTCCACTTAAGTCTGTAGACATAGAGAGCATGGTCTCTCAACTCTGCCTCAGACCAGCGGGCAGTCAGTGACCCCATGTAATTTTACAGAGACCCAACTGTGGGGTGGTGATGGGCCATCTGACTAGCAAATCTCAGTCTTTCACTATTGCTTTCTGGGTAGCAGAGCAGCAATGTTATCTGCTCATCTCCATCTGCAGAGAGCTGCACTCACTTCTCAGCTGATTCTGGACAGGCAAAGCCCCACTGATCTCATTGACTGAAAGCAGGGATGCGGAGTGTCTCATAGGTCATTAGAGATCATGTATCCACAGACATTTATATTTTACAAAGTTTCTAATTTAGATTATGGAATTGATGGGTCAGGTGTTGGCTTGGTTTTCAGTTCAGGAGAGGGACGGGGCAGTTGAAGGCAGGTGGGTCACACAGGTGATGGTTGATGAGGTCACCTGGGACAGGTACTCTGCCGATTCCTACCTCAGTTTTAGAAGGAGGAGGAAGACTGAGGACACGGGCATCAGAGAACTAAAATCCTGTACAGTTTGCCAATCATCGAAATTCTCATCACCTGCTAACCCACATTTCTTCTAACATAGGCAGTGAATGCACAGAGTAGGAGAGGTTTCCTCGCTGTCCTCACAGCCCGTCACGTAAGACTAATCGGTGGTTCCCACACACTTGGTTTGCTTTTGACAATTAGAAAATGAATCCATGTACAAAGATCTCATGAGACTGGATTTGACACCAAACAAAACTTCTGTCCAACCTATGGCTTTGTTCCTTGGTCACTGTTTACTGTGGACCTACTGCGTACCAGGCACATGGTGAATACTTGGTTGTCACGAGTTCATGTTGCCCTGAGCACCTCCAGGCTGTTCCCCCCAATCTGCAGATGACAAAGCGGAGCTTAGAGCAGAAAAGTGACGGTCAGGATCATGCCAAAATGTTTCTCTCATCGTTAGACAAAAACTCATGGCTTCTAAAAGGCCTTGTAAACAAGGGGTTGATGTGCCATTGTGGCCATTTATTCAGGATTTGCAGTGCCAGAAGAGGACAGATAGGAAGTGTCAACCCGGGGACAGAGCTGCTCGGAAAGCAGTGATGAATTGCCAAGTTGGCTGTGGGTGAAAATATTTCAAACCTTCTTGCCTAGCTCCACTGATGTATAGTTGGAGGAAGGCAAGCGTTATGTTTTTGGAGCTCTAAATCATGACAGATGATGGTGGTGTGGCAAACTTGATGGCCTCATTTGCTGTTGTCCCAGCTAAGAGATTGTTTGCCACGCATCTGACACAAAGAGCAGAATTTAGTGCTGCTAAATGCCATTGATATCAATGGGCCATTTAATACTAGCAGTTGGAAAAACAAGATGATATGAGTTATTAGTGTGCGTTGTAGTTGACATTCATACATTACTCTGTGATTTCAAGTAACTTTTATCTAGTTACAATTCTGATTTTCTGGGGTCCTTATTGTTGGATTATGGTGGTCCGTAATCCACCCCACCCCATCCCCATCAGCAGTGGAGAAAAAGGCTTGGAGGCCGGCGAGCCTGCAGGTAACAGAGGCAACCTCTCCTCAGCCTCTGATCCTTGAAGCACAGACAGGATTTCCTGGTCTGCATGCTCCTTGGCCACAGGACTCAAGGAGAGCCATACCCAGTCCCACAGACAGTCAGGACTGCGTGCCCAGCCACACCCAGTCCCACGGCGAGAGTCAGGACCGCATGCCCAGCCACACCCAGTCCCATGGGCAGAGTCAGGACTGGGTGCCCAGCGGTCTGGTCTGTACCCCGCCATGTCTGCGACCCCACTACCCCAGAGCTCCCACCTGCATGCCCGCGTCCTGGTCGGCTTCTTTTCAGGCCACCCAGGCGGGCTCCCACCCCCTCCTGAAAGCCTCATTTGTCCCAAAGGCCCCCCTCTTCCCATCTTCCTTGAGGACACTGGCATTGAGTGGGTAGCTCCGCAGCTAGGGGAGGAGGGAAGGTGCGTCGTGTTCTGTGCTCTCTGCTCTCACGCATGTCTTAGCACCCAGTCATCCTTGGATCTCAGAACCGCCCAGGTTACTGAGACCTATTGCCCCAAGGTTTGTTCTCCTTTCTGAGCTTTGCGATTCACAGTTCCCAGCCAGCTCACATCTTCCAGGGGTCGTGGGGGCCTCTGTCCTTCTTTGGGGCAGGGGACAGACTCACAGCCCGTGGTGTGTGGATTGGGACCGGAATGAGGGGTGCTGGTGGGACTTGGGCAGCCCTCGTCCCTGTGAACATGGCTGGGCTGGGGCCAGCCTCACAGAGCAGCAGCCCAGCCTGCCCTGGGGCACAGCGGCTGGGGAAAGGACAGGGGCACAATACAGCAGGATGGGAGCTGCCCGCACCAGTCTGGGGACAGCGGGGAGCCTCATCACCGTCCACCACCCACTCCACACTCAGCCCCGGCCAGAACCCAGTGTGGCCACTCTGCTCCAGTCCATGTCTCAGCGCTACAGCCCTGCGGCCTTCAGGGTGCTGTGCAGTGTGAATGATAGAGGGAAATCTCACCTCGTTTATGGGGAACTCAGGGAGCCGTCAGCACGAGCCTGACTGTGTCTGTGACCAGACACTTGGAAAGCAGCTTGCCAGTCTGGAGTGCATCGTCAGCCCCCCACGCCACCCCGGCCACATCCCCCGCAGCAGAGAAGGGAACTTACAGCAGAAGGCACTTGTGCTGGAGGGCTCCAGTGCAGCCCATGTGAAAACACGCTTCTGCATTACCTGAGACTTGAAAGGGCATGCTAATTTAAAAACACATGACAAGAACACTCAGCCTCCACTTGTGGTGTAATTCAAGTGTAGTGGCCGTAGTGTCCCATTAACTGGTGAGCACGTCTGCTCTATTTACATCATCCTGTTTGATATCTTACTCATACACAGGTGGCCCTGGAATCGTGTCACTAATTCTCAGGGTTCTAACGACCCGCTCGCCAAGGAGCGTCGTGAGAAGCAGAATTCCCAACTCTGGGAGCTGCGGCTTTGCTCAGAGATGGGACGCAGTGGGTTTTGGAACCATGTTGACTAACACACATCTGAGGGGAGAACACCCAGTGAAAGAGGAAAGTGATACAACCTCACCGAGAGAGGTGTCCACCCAGAGCACTGTTCTGTGTTGCCCTCAGATCATCACGAGCCGTCAGACACACACTGTGACCAGGAATGCTTGGGGTGCCCGTCTGGGCCCGTACGAGCCATGGCAGCCCACTCACACGTTCTCCGACGGGAACCAGTGCTGAGGCTGGACGGGCCTCCGTGATCCTTGTTACGACTTCACAACATACTCAGCAGCAACCGCCAGGAAAAGGGAGCTTTGAAAAAACCAGGTTTATCACTCAGAGATCTCAGAGGGCACATAGCACCCCCAGGGCCACGCAGCACAGTCATGGGTGAGGGAAAGAGGAAGAACATAGATGTGGGGCCCTGCCTTTATGGGGGTCCAGGGTGGGGTGCATAGGGTTTCACCAGTTCAGTTTTTATTGGCAAATTCAAAACATAAGAACGGGAATTAGGTGTTCTACCTAGCGAGAACTGGGGTCATCAGGTTGTCAGTTATCTAGGTCACCTTGGGTTTTCTTGAAGAGGAACTGCATGGGTGGTTGGTCCTTTATCTAGTGGAGTATGAATGCCTTTTAAACAGGTGCCTTGGCAATCAGCAATTGAAAGCTTGATGCCAGGCACTTAACACTCCAATTTTAAAAAGTTTATTATCAGTCACTTGCACTCCAGAGACCTACATACACATCATGTCCCTGGTAAAAAGATTCGATACCTAAGATGTGATGTCACCCAATCTAAATCTGTAGATCTGGTTCAGGTCCAAGATAAATCTCATCAGAGTATTTTGGGGAAAGCCTGACTCTAACATGTGTGTGGGTGAAGATGAAAAGGGGACACTTTGCTCTTCCAGCTGCTGGTGTCTAGAGTTCTGCACTCTGTGTGGTCAAGACGAGGGGCTTGAAATTGCGATAGAAAAAGGAAGCAGAACAGACAGTTCCACAGAGAGAGCCTGTGCCCGAAGGAGAACTTCGTTGTCAGAATAGGCCCTGCAAGGATGTGGGCGGGAGGAACGGCTTAATGATTCTGGTGGCAGCACAGAAAATCTCATGGAGAGGGTGCAATTGGATACTTATATAGAAAATATGTACAGAAGTCAGCTCCCTGTATCAAGGCCCTAATGGTTAAAGATGGAGCATTCCAGCTTTGATCAGGAGGGCCTCCGAAATAAGATGCAGAGATTAAAAGGTTGATAAGTTTAACTCACTTAAGCTACCATTTATAAAAAAAAATTTTTTTAAGTAAGCAAAGTGATATAGGCACAATTTGAAGAAGGTGTTTACAACACATGGAACCAAAAACATTATGTATATCAGAATATGTAAAGAAAACATTCAAACGGGTAAAAAACACAATCAGATTTTATGAAGAAAACATAGCAAAAAAAAAAACAACACCTTTGTTTAGTGATGTCTGTAAAACTACAGAGCAAACAGTGCAGTGATTATGTGATTACTGTCAAGTTTGGAATACAACCTGTGGGGGGGCAGTGAGTTCACAGAGGGCCTGGAAGTTTCCTCTGTGTTAACTCAGTGTTTGCTCCATACTTGCTTGGTTTTATTATTTTTCAAATATTAGGAATGCTCTTTTGCACATAAATCAAGAATAAGGGTAGTGATGTGCACTAGCAGAGAAACTCACACACTTAGTAGGAAGGAGTACTCATCGCTGGCATGACCCTTCTTCTGGCTCCTGTGGAGGCCTGTGGCCACACGTGCACTCTTGCCCGTCTGCCCAGCAGTGGCTGCACCAGGCCCATGAGCCGTGCACCAGGCCCTGCCTGGTGGAGTCCCCCCGAACCCACCGCCCCGCCCAGGGACGCCTTCCCGGCCAGCCCGCCTGTCTCCTGAGACGCCTGCAGAGGCCTCCCTGTGAGGGCGCACAGCTCTTTGTCGGGGGTTGATGTCAGGCGGGGAGCCCAGCGTTCAGGCTTGTGCATACGGCGCTGGGGTCTGGGTGTGACAGCCGTGCTGTAGGTGTGTGGGTTCACCATTGGGGGCCTTGAGAGACACGAGGAGCACTCGAGCATGCAGGTTCCTTCACGCCAGCCACTCCCCGGAGCCCCTCTTGTAGAGGCGACCCCAGCTGTCCCCCGAAGCCTGTGACCCAGGCCCCCAGAAGCGTGCTCCCCGTCCTCAGTGCAGCGGCCGCCGCACCAGTGCCTCTGCTGCCTCCTCACCTCTCAGCATCTGGGCCCTGCAGGCCCCTCCCCTCCACCGACACACACCCCAGCCGCTGCTTCGATGACGTCCGTGTGCTGACGCCGGCGATCTCACCTCCCCAGACTACCCCACTGAAAGCTGCACGTCTCCCCTCGGCAGAGCGTGTGTCTCCCTGTAGCGATCACTGCCACCTCACATATAACATGTTCATGTATGTTTGTCTCCCTCCTCTGGGAGATGGTCTTCTGTTTATTTTCCATCCACCTGTTCTAATGTTCTGCTGCCGTGACATGTTATCACAAACTTAGCAATTTAATTGAAACAACGTATTTATTAAGTAGCCTTATTGCAGTCATCATTTTATAATATCAGTTCAGTTCAGTTCAGTCACTCAGTCGTGTCCAACTCTTTGCGACCCCATGAATCGCAGCACGCCAGGCCTCCCTGTCCATCACCAACTCCCGGAGTTCACTCAGATTCATGTCCATCAAGTCAGTGCCATCCAGCCATCTCATCCTCTGTCATCCTCTTCTCCTCCTGCCCCCAGTCCCTCCCAGCATCAGAGTCTTTTCCAATGAGTCAGCTCTTCGCATATATACATATATAAAATCATGACATTGTACACCTTAAACTTATACAATGATATGTATCCGTTGTACCTCAATAGTTAAAACATTAAAAAATAGAACACTTGTATTATCTCCTAGTTCTACAGGTCAGACTGAATTTGCCTGGTGTCCCAGCTCTGGGATTCCCATGGCCAGAATCGTGGTGTCAGCAGGGCTGCCCTCCCTTCTGGAAGCTCTGGGGGCGAGTCCACATCCAGCCCCTCAGGCTGCGGGCAGGATTCAATCCCACGATCTGCGGGTTGAAGTCTCTGTTTCTTGCTGGCTGTCACCAGGAGTCATTCTTGCCCATAGAAGGGCTAACTCCATACCTTGGGTCATGGCCCCTTCCTACACCTCTAAAACCAGCAATAGAAGTTGAGTTCATCCTTTCTGCTTCGAATCTCTCTGAGCTGGGTCTCTCTGACTGGCCTCAGCTTGAGAAGGTTCTCTGTTTTTAAGGACTAACGTGGTTATATTGGGTCCACTGGGATCATCTAGGAAATCTCCTGATTTTAAGGCCCATAGCTTTCATTTTGCAGGGTGCCTTTTACCGTGTAAGGTAACAGTCACAGACATGAGGCCAGGGTTAAAGTTCCTGCTGCCTGCCTCACCTGCCTGCCAGGACAGGGCAGACAACTGGACACGTGCCCTCTGCAAAGTGAAGCCTTTATAGGGCTGATGTGGTCAGACGCTGCTGCAAGTCAGAATCACAGACAAATGGAGACCAGACATGAAAACTCCCTGAGCAGACAACCAGGTTTGTCCTACAAATGAAGCTGAATTTAGCTTATTTTCTAAGGCTAACTTGACCTGGGTCATTTGCCTCTAAGAATTACAAGTAAAACTTAAACTGTTTCCCGGGGTTGATATGAGCAATTCCGTGTAGAATATTAGAAAATTCTAATATTGTAACCAACCACTTTGAATAATAAACCATCAACTCTTTCCTGCTATACAAGCTGCTTTATAACAGTGTACCCCTGAGCCTCAATCCATGCTTTGGTTTGAGAGCTCTCAGGTTGCAAACTGTCTTTTTCGTGTGTGCACAGTGAACTTACTCATTGCTGCTTGCGTGATTCATCGTGTTTACTTTGACTCTTAATGAACCGTTGACACCCTGATGGAGCTCTCGTCAGCTCCATCGTAACAGTGGCCGGCAGACATTGTCACAGTCCCGTTCTCAGGTAGAAGCACTGAGCACAGGAGCCTTGCCCCAGAGCATGGAGCTGGCAGAGCCCCAGGCCCTGTGGTCTCGGCCCGTGCGACGGTGCACCCAGAAGAGAAGACTGTCCGTGGGAAGCACTGGGCCTGACTTCTCAGCGCTCTGCCCTGTGGAAATGAGAAGAGCTTCGACTGTGGAGCTGTCTGCCCTGGTCTGACTGCCTGTGCTTTCTGTAGGTCATTCGACTCTTCAGTCCTCCCTCTCACTACTCTTGTAGACATGTGTGGTTGTACCGGGCTGCAAACGGTCCCAGGCTTACACTGCTTTCTTTCCCCCACCGTGCAGATGCGTATCCTAATTCTGAAGTCGTCTATGTCTGGACCAACGGCACCGCCAAGTCAGTGGTGGTGGCAGAAGATGGCTCCAGGCTGAACCAGTACCACCTCATGGGGCAGACCGTGGGCACGGAGAACATCAGCACCAGCACAGGTAGCCCTCCTCTCCCGCACCCACCGCGGGCACACACCCGGGGGGAGCCCCAGCTCTCCTGAGCCACAAGGAGCTGCCACGTCCAGCCCCTCCTCCGGCCGCATACGGAGGCGCAGCTGTGGCGTCCCGGCATTAAGGGTCACGAGGGACGGTAATCCGAGGTGCGTTTGTCGCCATGTGAGCACCAGTGACCGCGGGCCCTGCTTATGTAACAATCCTGCCAAACACCGAGACGCCAGCAGCAGCCTCTGCAGCAAAGGCAGAGAGCTGCCTGCACATTTTCCCATTTACCTGCTCTGCTGTTTCCCTGTGTGACCATTTCAGGGATTCCCCTGGGGTTGAGTTTTGGCAAGCACAGCGAGCCGTGTAGAAATTACCACAGCCTTCGAGGGTGCAGTTAACTCCGTCAGGCACAGGGCTGGCTTGAGCCCTCAGGGCAGCACAGGCCTGGCATCACTTGATGCCAAGTGGGCAGGATCTCCAAAGGAACACAGTGCATTCCTGGCCTACAGCGACACGGGGTGTCCTCAGACCCCAGCCCCAGTGGTCATGATCACTAGCTTGGCTGTGAGCAGGGGAAGGTCCTCCAGGGTGCCAAATGGCAGGAGAAATGTGGGAGAAGGGTGGACTGAGTCCTGCTCGCAGCATGAGTTCTAAGCCCCAGATGTTGCCCCGGTCAGCATCACCACGGCTGGGAGCTGGCCGGAAGCAAGGGACGCACATTGCAGCCTTCCACTCAGTGCCCGTCCACTGGAGAGGGCTGGTGTCCTCGGAAAGGGCCTGGCAGGCCTGGGAAAAGGCTGCTGCAACATACTGTTGCTGCGTTTGAGGGGAAGGAAGAGGCAGCAGGCCGGGTTTTATGGGAACAAGTGGGAAGGTGGCATGGCAGATACTTGGGGTTAAGGAGTGCAACGCTAATGAAGAGTGCTACTGTTTCATGTCATTCTGTAAACATTTTAAAATGGGATTCTGCCCCTATTTGCATTTTTAAAAAATGACCTTTTCTGAATGTTATCTTATATTGCTATCCTCGACTCAAAAATAAAACAGAATGAAAAGAACCGTAACAGCAAAAGAATTTATAAGTTGGAGAGTAACTTCAAATCCGAATGCAGAGAAACAGAATGGCATTTTCCCTCTTCTCAAGCACTGAGAGGCAAAATCAGATCATGGCAAAGCATACCTCCCCCCTTCTCTGTGTCCCTGTCTCCTTCTGTGGGATGGAGCCCAGTCCCTCCTCTCGCCTGCCTGGGGCTGTGGGGAGAGTGTGGTGACGCTCGGCCCTGCGGGAATTGTGGTCTCCTCTTCTGTAGGGAGCAGATTTTGCCACACGTGATCTTAATTCATGCTGTGAGGAAAGGCACCTAGGGACACATCCACAGCTGACCTTACTGAGCACTGGGCTTTGATTCCAACAGCAAGCTTCCACGCTTCAACCAGTCTCAAACGCCTCAACACTGAGCCCATGCTTCAGTGTGACCACCCTCAAACAGATGGGCCCATCTGGGGTCCGCCTCAGCAGAGGCCCCCCGACCCTCCACCTGCATCCACAGTTCTGCCAGACTCCCTGGCCACACCGTCTGATTCTTCCAACCAGTCAAAGGACTCTTGTCCTCAGATCAACTCAGCTCTGCCTTCACATCTGGAAGCACCCTTCCCGTCTCCCCAGGGAGAGGCAGACTCACGCAGCCAAGGAGCCCGTCTCACCCCGCTCCCCCTGTAGCCGCCTTGGCTCCTTACCAGTTCACCGTCAGTGCAGCGTCATTCTCCGCAATGAGGGGGAGGTCGGCGCTCGCCTCCCACACCACCAGGCAGATCCAGAGAAGGCCCTGGGGCATCGCCAAGGAGATGCCCCCGCTGTCCCTGGGAGGCGCTGTCAGGACCCGCCACGTCCTGGGTCTGCTGCTTCTCACCCCTCTAGCCAGGGGCGGGGCACTGAGCCTGGGGGGGCCTGGAAGCCCACCACCCCTGCCAGCCCTCTGTGGCTGGGAAATGAGGAAAAACCCTCCACCCGCAACAGTGCTCTGTGATGTCCTGAGTTATATGTAGAGAGGCTAAATCCTGAAATCCCGAGGGCAGTAGCAGTGAGGGGGGCAGGTGGAGAGCGGCACAGATTGTAACCAGGGATTAGGAAAACACACAAATCTGATTTTCCCCAGAAAAGCATCCCCCCACAGAGGCTCTTCAGAGGCCGGGGGTCAGGAGACTTACAAAACAACCAGCCTCTCCTTCACCCAAACAGGACGATTAAACGCTTGTGCAGAGGGAAGGTGGGGAGAAGGGCGGTCCCGAGGAGACTGTGACCAGGGGCAGGAAGCACAGGGCGGGACTGTAGGGCTTCCTTTAGGTGGCTGACTGCACTGATTTGCTTATTTGCAGGTGAATACACAATCATGACAGCTCATTTCCATCTGAAGAGGAAGATCGGCTACTTTGTCATCCAGACCTACCTCCCCTGCATCATGACCGTGATCTTGTCACAAGTGTCCTTTTGGCTGAACCGAGAATCAGTTCCCGCCAGGACGGTGTTTGGTGAGTGTGCCTACCCCAGGCCTGCAGGCTGTGTTCTGCCTAGTCCAACATCCCAGAAAACAACAGCCTAGAGCTGCCTGTCTATTCTGTGACCTTGAAAACAAATTCAGTCTTAAAAGACTAGATTTAGGGCTGCTTTCTGAACCAGGGTTCAGAGCAATTTGATCATCCTTTCCCTCCTGAAAAGCCTTTAACCAGTAGCCTGGTTTTTTTCTTTCCTTTTTTTTTCGAGGCGGGGTTGGCGGCGGGGGCAGGACAGTGTTTCTGAAATCTCCAGCAATCTGTCTTACATGAGATTTTGCTACAATATTTTCACAAGTCTCATAAAGTACTATTTTCTATGTTATCAGGCTGTTTTCTTTGAAATGTGCATGCCACTTCAAAATTAACTCCCAAGTTGCACTCAATATGTTGCATGTGATATGATAGTAATAGGTTATATATATAAAATAGAATATGATAGTAATAGATTATATATATATAATATAATACATATTACTGTGTGTGTGTGTGTGTGTATGTTAGTTGATCAGTCGTGTCCAACTCTTTGCGACCAGGGAACCTTCCTGACCCAGGTACAACTACCAGGAAAATGCTACATATTACCATATATATGTATAAATATGAGCTTCCCAGGTGGTGCTAGTGATAAAGAATCCACCTGCCAATGCAGGAAATGCAAGAAGTGTGGGTTCGATCCCTGGGTCCTGAAGATCCCCTGGAGAATGAAATGACATCCCACTCCAGTATTCTTGCCTGGAAAATTCAGTGGACAAAAGAGCCTGGCAGGCTAAAGTCCACGGGACCACAGAAATTCGGAAACGACTGAGCGACTGAACAAGAACAACAAACGTATAAATAAACATATATGAGATATATGCGTGTATGATATGTGTATATACGTATACATATGTATAAGAATCTAGAATATTATCTGACATCCCTGAGACATAAATCAAATTTAGCCAGGTCTAGCTAGCTAGCACCTTGACACAGCAGACGTGATCCCATGTTTAACTCTCACTTGGAAGCTCATTTCATCAAATTCAACATTAAAAGTAATTTTATGGGTCAGCTGTAATGGATATTCACATCTTTCTAAACTATAAAGTACTGTTCCCACCTCAGCTCTTCCTATTTTACTTTTTCTTCCAAAGAAGGAAAGGTGCCCTGCATTTCCTGCCAAAACTCCTGTAGGTGGAAGAAGCCGGAGATCCTGGAGATTTCCAGGAAGGGCTCAGGGCTGCTTCCGTGCAACCAGCTCTCTGCCACCAACCACTTGCTTCATCTGCCTCCTCTGATTTAGCATCAGGAAGGTGTGGAGGTTGGCTTGTGGCTAGACAGTGTTCCCCCAGCTCTTTAGGAGAACATTAGTAGATGGGCAAGGAAAAAATTTTAGTTTGGAGGATGCCTTATGTTCCAGTCTGCTTCCTTGTAGAGATTTTCAGCTAGTGTTAGGATGTTAAAAGACTCAAGGAGACACAAGAAGCCTGTTTAAGGTCACACACAGAGCACTGCTCTCTAGCACAATGATGAGCTGGATTTCTAAGAAAAATCACAGGTGACCACTGATTTCTCATTAAGCGTCAATTCTATGCACAGTGCCGTGTTCGGTGAGGGTATGTAACTATCTCTGAAGGATGACACTGAATCAACACTAAGCTGCTATGACCACCAGCAACATTACACTCTTCTGATGCTGTTTTCTGGGGCTGCCCTAGCACAGTCCCTCCCACTGAGGGCTTAAGCAATAGAAGTCAACTGCCTGGAGTTAACTGTTCTGGAAGCTACAAGTCCCAAATCAGCAGAGTTGGTTTTCTCTGAATGAAGGCTCTGTGTCTGGCCTCTGTCCTAGTTTCTGGTAGTTTCTTGGCATGAGGCAGCATAATTCTGGGCTTCACATGGGGTTTTCCCTGGGTGTGTGTGTGTGTGTGTGTGTGTGTGTGTGTGTGTGTGTGAGAGAGAGAGAGAGAGAGAGATACCAGTCATATTAGATTAAGGCCTACGCTAATAACCTCATTGTAACTTCATTACTTCTGTAAACACCACGTTTCTAAGATCTGGAAAGTAATTCTGAGTTCTAGAGATCAGGACTTCAACCTCTGAATTTGGGGAGGGTGGCACACAGTCCCACTGGAACAGCTGCATTGCACTCACACCCCGTGCATAGCCATGTACCCTTATGCAAGCAAAACTGTGCTAAAAGGAAAGACAGAGCTTGTGGAAACTACACGGGCTGTACGTGTTCAGCAGACCTGGGTCTAGTATTGGCTCTCATTTGCCAGCTGGTGAATTTGAGTGCATTACTATTTTTAAATCTTTAAGCTCTTCACCTGCCAAATGTGAATGTTGACACCCATCCAGAATGTAGCTTAGATCAGGGGCTGGCCCCTAGCAGATGCCCAGTAAAGGCTCAACAGCTCCCTCTGAGGAGCTAGACTCGCTGTATGCTCACTGCAGATTTCCCTAGAAGACAAGGCAGATGGCTACAGGCATCTTACACAGCAGCCTCAAGGTGACCCAGTTCTTTCTTAAAGGGAGTGCCAAGACCTAGATTCAGATGTGGTACTTCTGTTGCACTTGGGTCCTCGGAGTCTGCAGGCTCCGGTAGGTCTATGTGAAAGCGAGTCTGCTTTACGAGTTTTCTGGATCCCACAGTTTGTCAGGAGCACAGTGAGTCTTTGTGAAGTGCTTCTCCAGAGCCATGGGGACATCCCTGCCCATAAGATGCCCCAGTCTTCTAACTTATCCGTGTTGGGCATCCGCTCTCTGCAAGGCTCAGGTCAGGACAACAGGGACGCAGTTAGGGTGTGTGTACAGATCAGACCCAATCCCTGCCCGCCGCGATCCATGTTCTGGCGAAGGAGACAACAGACAAGATAAGGAAGTGTTTAAAGGAGCGTGTTGTGCTTTGAGACTCGTCGAGAGACCTGGGCTGAGACAGGTTCTTTCTGTCTGTGCCTCATGCAGGGGTGTTATGCTGGGGTCCGGTGCTAGAGCTGACCCTTGTTCCTCTGTCCTCCCCTTATCTTGACCAGGGGTGACCACGGTGCTGACCATGACGACCCTCAGCATCAGCGCCCGGAACTCGCTGCCCAAAGTGGCCTACGCAACAGCCATGGACTGGTTCATAGCCGTGTGTTACGCTTTCGTGTTCTCTGCGCTGATCGAGTTTGCCACCGTCAACTATTTCACAAAGAGAGGCTGGGCCTGGGATGGGAAAAAAGCCTTGGAAGCAGCCAAGATCAAGGTACTGACTTCATTTCCCTCCTTACTCCAGAGAAAACAGGCCTGATTTTATGTGCAACTCTAAGGCCAAGTGTTTCTCTTCCCTACGTCCCTCCCCCTGAAAAATGAGTCCTTCCCTTATATGCACGGACCTTACAAAGTCTTATAACAGGTCCTGTTTTAACTTTATTTTCAATCACCAGCTTCATTCAAGAGAAAGATCTGATTTCATGGTGATGGTTTGGGCTTGTTTATCCTCAGGCCTATTACTTTTGATGAAGTACCTCTGTCTGTTCAGGGACTGCTTACCCAGTTTTGAATTGTACAGTCAATGGTTCTGGTCATTCTTTTGCTACTTCACCATGCAGTGTCTTCTGCAAGGTGGCTGAAGGTCATGAAGGGAGCATTTGAATTGCTGAAAGCAACACAACAGCAAACACACCCGATTCCACTCATGAGATGATCTGGCTTGCTTAAACGAGGGAAGAGTTATCATGGGAAGCATTTTTCTGTACAGAGCAATTAAGTGCTGAGTATATAGAAAGAGATTGGTGCCTGAATCTAAAAACTATTTAAAGAAAAAGGTTGTGCAACATTCCAACTTGAACCAGGTCCTTGGGGAAAAGAAAATAACATACATGGAAGAGAAAAGAAATAGCACGTGGTAAAGTGCTCATTATACCATACATAAAACAAACGAGCAAGTGAGAGATGAGAGATGAGCAGGCCAGAGTTGCCAGAATAGGCTTGAATGTGAAACTCCATCTGTCCTTTGGAAATCATCACAAGGGCAGTCCTGGGGCCTTCCTGGAGACTGGACCCCAGACCCCAGACCCATGATGGCACCTGGATACTCTGCTGCTGCTGAGGGCACTCAGGGGTGCACACCCACAGCTGCACAACTGTTTTTTCATTCAACTTTTCTTACGAAAAGTCCAAAGTTCTGACTTGACCTGGCCCATCGGATTCTTCCTACTTCCAAGCACTGTGAGTCCACTCCCACACCGAGGTTTTAGTCATGCAAGAAAGACCTGCTTCCAGGCCCAGCTCACCTGTATGGAGATGGAGGAAGGCCTAGTGGGCCCGTATCAGGCCCCTGAGGGCAGGAGGGGTGGGGAGAGGTGCCGGGGTGTGTGGGGGGGGGCAGGGCCTTGACAGGCATGACTCTCCCAGACACGTGTGTCTGGGGGAAATGACGGGGGCAGAAGCCAGCTGAGCAGAGCAGGTGGTTGGCAGAGAGCTGGGAGAACACTGCAGAGGCAGAGGACTGTCGGACTGGGGGCTCTTGACTGAAGGGTCCCAATAGGCAGAGCCACAGGGGTGTTTGTACCCCAACAAACATGAAGTCTGGGGAGAGGGTCTTCCCAGCACCGTGTTGCAGGGAAGTAAACGTTTGTTATGGGCCTGGTGACGGTGACTGGAGGTGGCCCCCTTGAGTGGGGCAGCCAGCTGGGAGGTGCGGCAGGAACTGAGGCCGTCAGGCTTGTGTCTGTGAGCCTAGGAGGAAGGCGGAATGGCCCTGAATGTTACCAAGTGGGCCGTCATTATCATCAGCCACCTCATTTTCCCGTACCTGGCCTCCCTGTTCTTCCCACTCATCACAGGTCTGAACATAGACCAGAAGGGAGAGGAGGGCTTGGAGGTAAAGTAGCTTATCTCACTCCAGACTAGCACTGATCTCCTGGAAGACCGTGTGTTGCCCCCAAAGGTTGTGGAGCGGGGGTTCCCATGCCCTCGGCCAGTGGAGGCATCAGGGTATCTGCAGGCATCCCTGCCAGCAAGCCCTACTTCAGACATGGCGGTGAGCACGAATAAGGCAGCGTATGGTTACTCTTTTTGCGTGAACTGGCTTTTACGTACAGGCGGAGAAAACTTGAACACCAAACTGCTTGCCATCATTACCTGTTGGGGTCTTCAGAGTTGGGGGTGCCAGGCAGTTTTTAGGGGTGAACACCTGTGAAAGGGTAGAGGAAAAAGTTCAGGTTGACCGCGAAGGGAGCGGTCTGCGGGCCTCTGCGCCCTGCGCTGGGCAGCAAGTCTTCCCGGAAGGAGCACCAGGGGCCCGTCTCCGACCGCCGTGGCGGTCCTCAGGCTTGTGCGCCGCCTCCCTCGAGCAGGACACCCGCGCCTGAGACCACTCTGCTGTCCTCCAGTGTGTGCCCTGCCCTGCTTACCCCAGGACGTGAAGGCTGCACAAGACGCTGACGGAGCTGGTCTGTCAGGCTGGAGGCAGCCCCGCACGGGTGCGCGCAGAGCCACAGGGTCTGCAGAGAGCCCTCCTGCACAGTTGCTCACAGGCCTGCTCTGCTCTGAGGCTCACGGTCATCCTCGCCGCAGACCCAGGTTCTCTTGCTCCCTGGGTCTGTGCGCACACCTACTCAACCTTGCTTTCCACCGCTGCTTCCTGCTCCCTCTCCCTGCCCTTCCTCTCTGCTTTTTACCTTTCACATATGTTTAATAGTTAATATATTTTCTTTTCTTTTTTAAAACTATAGTCACCAGGCTGTGCACTACATTTCCCGATCTTATTTAAAACTGGAAGTTTGCACCTTTTGACCACCTTCATCAACTTTGCTCCCCACCCCACCCTGACCTCTGCTGACCCCGTCTGCTCTCTGTATCTATGAGTTCAGCTTTTTGTTTATTTGGGTCCTACATATAAATGAAGTCATATGGTATTTGTCTTTGTCTGATTTATTTCACTTAGCACAGTGCTTTCAAGGTCCACCATACCTGCTGTAAATGGCAGGATTTCCTTCATTTGGCTGAACTGTATTTTCCATTGTGTGTGTGTATGTGTGTGTGTGTGTGTGTATAGTATATAGTATGAGGCTTCCCTGGTGGCTCAGCAGTATAGAATCCACCTGCAGTGCAGGAGACACAGGATCGATCCCTGGGTTGGGAAGATCCCCTGGAGGAGGAAATGGCAACCCACTCCAGTATTCCTGCCTGGAAAATCCCATGGACAGAGGAGCCTGGTGGGCTACAGTCCTTGGGGCTGTAAAAGAGTGGGACACAACTTAGCGACCAAACAGCATTCATATATATATATATTTACATATTTATATATGTATATTCATGGTCAGTCACTTCAGTTCTGTGTATATGCATATATATATATACATATATGTGCGTTTTGTTTAACTATTCATCTATAGATGGATACTTGTTGTTACCAATCTTTGCTATTGTGAGTAATACTGTCTTGAATGTGAAATTCTAGAACAGGCAAAATAGTTTATGGCATAAAAACTGAGAATAGTGGTTCCTTTTGCTGGGATGAGGATGGAAATGGGCTGGGAAGGGGCATGGTGACCTTCTGGAGTGCTGATGGTGTTCTATCTTGGTCACCAAGATGGTGATATATTATCTTTAATGTATTCCTGTGTTTTTCTAAATTTAATTCAGTGAGACTGTGTCAACTTGGTAAAAGAACATAATTTTCCCCAACATTCTATCATGGGAATTTGCAAACATGTGGAAATGTTGAAAAATTACACAATGAAAACCTCTACTGTTAACATTTTACTATGCTTCTGTCATCGCCACCTATCTGTCATTTATGTTACCTAACGTCTATCTATCCATTCACCCATCCAGCCATCCTCAATCCATCAGTGCTTCTTAACTCTTGATGGATTCAAAGTAAATAATGCATTTCCCACTAAATAATTCAGCAAGCATGTCACTAATTAGAGTTCAATATTCATTTACTGTTTGATTCTTTTGAAGCAAAAACTTGTCTTATGACGTGCACAAACACTAAGTGTACTCTTGAGAAGGTTTGACGAACATGCTCACCTGTATAACCCAAATCCCTGTGATGACAGAGCATGTTGTCACACTCCAGAAGGCCACTGTCCCCCTTCCCAGTCCATTCCTGTCCTCGCTGAACCAGAGGGAACCATTTCCTGACTTTTCTACTATAAACTATTCTGCCTGTTCTAGAATTTCATATTCAAGACTGGCCACACAGGGTTCTAAGCCTAGAAGTCTGTGGAAGGCTTTCCTCCACCAGAGATAGGCTGATCCCCCTGTCTGTCTCTATCTCTTTTGAGAACTGCTGCTGCTAAGTCTCTTCAGTCGTGTCCGACTCTGTGCGACCCCAGAGACGGCAGCCCACCAGGTCCCCCGTCCCTGGGATTCTCCAGGCAAGAACACTAGAGTGGGTGGCCATTTCCTTCTCCAGAGCATGTCAGTGAAAAGTGAAAGTGAAGTCGCTCAGTCGTGTCCAACTCTTAGCGACCCCATGGACTGCAGCCTACCAGGCTCCTCCGTCCATGGGATTTTCCAGGCAAGAGTACTGGAGTGGGGTGCCATTGCCTTCTCTGTGAGAACTGATAGTTGCTTGCAAACATCATGCCCTTATATTCTTCTTGTATTTTGCAGAAAAAAGAGCGTGAGCTTACAATAAATAAGTCAACTAATGCTTATACTACTGGGAAGATGACCCATCCCCCAAACATCCCAAAGGAGCAGACCCCCGCAGGGACCACAAATGCCTCTTCAGCCTCAGTAAAACCTGAAGACAAGACTTCTGAAAACAAAAAGACTTACAACAGCATCAGCAAGATTGACAAAATGTCCCGAATTATATTCCCACTTCTGTTTGGCACTTTCAACCTAGTCTACTGGGCAACATATTTGAATAGGGAGCCAGTGATTAAAGGGGCTACCTCTCCAAAATGACCTTTCGTGCTCCCAAACTGCAAGAGAGCCATATGTCAGTGACGGGCACCAAGGAGAGGTTGAACTTGTGGGGGGGGGGCCTCCCTTATTTGGGCACTATCTTTCAGGAAATTTTTGCATGTTTAATTATATGTACAAATAATATTGCCTTGATGTTTCTATATATAATGTCAGATGTTTCGGAGATGACACATTGATAAATAAATCAAGCCACTTTCTAGAAAAACGGGAGACATGGCACGGACACTCAGATGCTCAGCACCTTACACTGATAGTTTACAAACAAGCATATTTTTACCTGTTCCGAGTGTTACCTAACACTGTTTTTTATACTTCAGATGTCATTTCATACAAATTTTCCCAGCAAATAAATATTTTAGGAAATGCTCCATGATTATTACTTGACCAACTCTCACAAGAAACAGATATCACAAAGAGCACATTTTGCATTGAAAATTCAACTATGGGCATTTATGTACAAAACTAATTGCCTTTGATAATTCTTTGAAATTAAAGAATTTCATTGCTCTGAAATTAAAACTACTGCATGATCTTATGTTAAATAAAATAAATACTTATGCAGACATTTAATAATAGAAGCATATAGTATGTTAGATTAACAGATAAAATATTTCCCCAAGGAAAAATTTAACTGCTTAAAAAATTTTTTTTGGTGGAGTGGGAGTGAAACTTACTTCTGTCCCTCTGACCACCCACCCCCCTACCAACTAACTGAACAATGACCAAGAAAGAAAAGATCTTAAAACAAAAAGTAGTGTGATGACAGTCTTGGCATCTGACCTGAGCATACACTGTCTGAAACACTGACCACAATTCACTGCAGCCAGAGTATAGTGCTTCAGTGGTGAGAAATTGTAAATGAGTTATTTTCCATTTTATTTCCCTGTATGTTATTTCATGATTGACTTATTGCTCTGTTAGCTTTTGTATATGAACCCTAAATGTTCATTAAAAAATAAAAATGAAACTGATCTTGTGGAAAATATGTCATTTTCTGAAAATATTTCAAATTTTGGTGGGTGTACTGACTCATTTTCTAAAGATGATATAAAGGAAACCCATCATGAAGGTGCTTGGGAAAAAAGCCTCTTACTTAGCTGTTCATCTCTGTTCCAGTCTGATTCTTCTGGGTAGCATGGAAAGAGAAAGCTGACTTCAACCACAATGAGGTGAATAGGTAGAACCAGAAGTTCTTTCCATCACATACATCTCCATGATACAGTTCTCCACCGGTCTCTGCTCGATAGAGTCCTCCCTGAAGGTAAGCTTACTGTTCAGTCCCCATGCCTTTCCTTTTGCTGTTTCTGAAGAGTGATAAAAAGAACTGCATGTAGACCATCTACTTACTGTTAGAGGGATAACATGTATGAAAGGAAAAGTTTCTTTTTCCTCTCATAAAACGGATTTTATGACTATTAGCAAATGGTATCAAAGTTCAGTTCAGTTGTGTCCGACTCTTTGTGACCCCATGGACTGCAGCACACCAGGCGTCCTTGAAACAAGGACGTCCTCCTCACCAACTCCCGGAGTTTACCCAAACTCATGTCCATTGAGTCAGTGATGCCGTCCAACCATCTCATCCTCTGTTGTCTCCTTCTCCCACTGCCCTCAGTCTTTCCCAGCATCAGGGTCTTTTCAACTGAGTCAGTTCTTTGCATCAGGTGGCCAAAGTATTGGACTTTCAGCTTCAACATCAGTCCTTCCAATGAACACCCAGGACTGATCTCCTTTAGGATGGACTGTTGGATCTCCTTGCAGTCCAAGGGACTCTCAAGAGTCTTCTCTAGCACCACTGTTCTAAAGCATCAATTCTTCGGCACTCAGCTTTCTTTCTAGTCCAACTCTCATATCCATACATGACTACTGAAAAAACCATAGCCTAGACCAGACGTACATTTGTTTACAAAGTAATGTTTCTGCTTTTTAATATGCTGTCTAGGTTGGTCATAACTTTCCTTCCAAGGAGTAAGCGTCTTTTAATTTCATGGCTGCAATCACCATCTGCAGTGATTTTGGAGCCCGAAAAAATAGTCAGCCACTGTTTCCATTGTTTCCCCATCAATCTGCCATGAAGTGATGGGATTGGATGCCATGATCTTCGTTTTCTGAATGTTGAGTTTTAAGCCAACTTTTTCACTCTCCTCTTTCACTTTCTTCAAGAACCTCTTTAGTTCTTCTTCACTTTCTGCCGTAAGGGTGGTGTCATCTGCATATCTGAGGTTATTGATATTTCTTCCAGCAATCTTGATTCCAGCTTGTGCTTCTTCCAGCCCAGCATTTCTCATATTGTACTCTGCATAGAAATTAAATAAGCAGGGTGACAATATGCAGCCTTGACGTACTCCTTTTCCTATTTGGAACCAGTCTGTTGTTCCATGTCCAGTTCTAACTGTTGCTTCCTGACCTGCATACAGGTTTCTCAAGAGGCAGGTCAGGTGGTCTGGTATTCCCATCTCTTTCAGAATTTTCCACAGTTTATTGTGATCCACACAGTCAAAGGCTTTGGCATAGTCAATAAAGCATAAATAGATGTTTTTCTGGAACTCTCTTGCTTTTTTGATGATCCAGCGGATGTTGGCAATTTGATCTCTGGTTCCTCTGCCTTTTCTAAAACCAGCTTGAACATCTAGAATTTCACGGTTCACATATCAAAGTTATGCCCGCCTAAACTGACTACTTCATGGAACTTAATTCTTAAAAACTCATACACCTCAGCATGTTTGATGGGCACAGATATGGTCATGGCCATGGACACACGTATAAGCACGTATTCAGAAGTCTTTTCTCTTGAATAACTATATAAATGCCTATAGCATCTACTCACTGAAAACTCCCAAGTGCTTATTCTGAGAAATCTTTCCACAGGATTCAATATCAAGTATTATATTTTCCTGTATAGATGTGAAAGTTGGACCATAAAGAAAGCTGAGCACCGACGAATTGATGCTTTTGAACTGTGGTGTTGGAGAAGACTCTTGAGAGTCCCTTGGACTACAAGGAGATAAAACCAGTCCATCCTAAAGGAGATCAGTCCTGAACATCCATTGGAGGGACTGATGCTAAAGCTGAAACTCCAGCTTTGGCCACCTGATGCAAAGAACTGACTCATTGGAAAAGACCCTGATGCTGGGAAAGATTGAAGGCAGGAAGAGAAGGGGACAACAGAGGATAAGATGGTTGAATGGCATCACCGACTCAATGGACATGAGTTTGAGCAAGCTCTGGGTGTTGTTGATGGACATGGAGGCCTGGCATGCTGCAGTTCATGGGGTCGCAAAGAGTCAGACATGACTGAGAGACTGAACTGAACTGATTATACTTTATCACAGTAGTGTGAGAGATGCACAGAACTACTTCATTCTTCAAAAAGACTGGTGCCCATTTATGGCATCCCTGGTTCATTAAATATATAGAGGTTCCATTGCCCCTTCTCTGCCTTGTTTCAGGATATCATAATAGAAAAGTAAAGGTCAACAAAAAGGATGCTCTTAAAACTTCATGCAAGAAGCATTTCTCTTTTGCAAAAGGTGGTATATTTGTAGAATTATGTGTGCTTTCCATTATACCCTGATAGCTCAGTTGCTAAAGAATCCGCCTGCAATGCAGGAGACCTGGTTCGATTCCTGGGTTGAGAAGATCCACTGGAGAAGGGACAGTCTACTCACTGCAGTATCCCTGGGATTCCCTTGGGGCTCAGCTAATAAAGAAGCTGAGTGCAATGCAGGAGACCTGGGTTCGATCTCTGGGTTGGGAAGATCTCCTGGAAGAAGGGAAAGGCTACCAACTCCAGTATTCTGGCCTAGAGAATTCCATGGACTATATAGTCCATGGGGTCACAAAGAATCAGACACGACTGAGAGACTTTCATTATCACTTTCCATTATACCACAGCGTAAAATCAGCCAAAACCAAAGGCAAATCCGATGCTGACTGTGCAACTTCTGTTTTTATTTACTATTTGTTTATATTTGTTTATGTAGTCTTCACATTTTAGCTTTGCATTGTAGTTTGGAGAAACATATAGGTTGGATCTAAAAGGCTACACACAAACACTCATTTTAAACATCTCAATCCTAATGGGAAATTTTATCTTCCATATTAGGTTTCATAGTTTTCTTGACAAATCCGAGCCTTTGTTACAGGAAACCGTCAGAGCCCTGCTAGGGGAATTCCAGTTGAGGATACTGCTGCATTCATATGCTGCTCAGCCTTAAATTAGTGAAAAAGATCACATTAGTTTTCTGTTAATTTTGTTTTATAGATATTTCAATGTTTGTTATTTTTAATGAGGATATAATGAAGAATAACCTTGGGAAAAATGATAAGGTAGGGGATAAAAATTTTGAAAATAATTATAAATTACACTGCCCTACTTTTAGAACCAGAGTATTTAACATATCTCTTTTGATATCACCATAAATAGAAAGAATATTCTAATAAGTCAGCAATCAGTATTACTTCCAGAGAAGGCAATGGCAACCCACTCCAGTACTCTTGCCTGGAAAACCCCCTGGAAGGAGGAGCCTGGTAGGCTGCAGTCCATGGGGTTGCTAAGAGTCAGACACGACTGAGCGACTTTACTTTCACTTTTCGTTTTCATGCGTTGGAGAAGGAAATGGCAACCCACTCTAGTGTTCTTGCCTGGAGAATCCCAGGTACGGGGGAGCCTGGTGGGCTGCTATCTATGGGGTCACACAGAGTCGGATACAACTGAAGTGACTTAGCAGCAGCAGCAGCAGTATTCTCTGTTTCTCAGGAAGAGATGGATCCATTTAGGGTAGGCTGTGGTGAAAGTTGACCTAAATGCTTATATACAACAATTTGGTTCAGATATTTCTAGAGTAACTATCTAAATTAAAGTGGTACAGCAACACCTTGCATTGAATATTGGCAAGGATTATGTAAATCTCCTAATATATTTATGTTGATGCTTTAGGAATAAGGCTCTGTGTCTCCTTTGGGATAAGTTAGGGGAAATAGGTAAGGTAAATGAGAAATCTCTATTTTACAAATGAAGATCAGTTCAGTTCAGTCTCTCAGTCATGTCCGACTCTTTGCAACCTCGTGAACTGCAGCACTCCAGGCTTCCCTGTCCATCACCAACTCCTGAAGCTTGCTCAAACTCGTGTCCATCGAGTCAGTAAGGATATTGAAACCCAAAGAGGCTAATCCATTGGCTCAAATCTTATCACATATTAGGAGAAAATGTATTTCAATTCTCATAGTTTCTAAATTTGACTTCACAACACCATGCAATTGCTTCCAGATGGAAGCTGATTTAGAACAAAAATGTAACCTAAATTGGAAAATCTTGCTTTAAGCACTGGTTGAATGATCATCTGATTATCTATTAAGAATGCTCTGGAGAATATTTTTTTATACTGAAAATGTGACCTTTAAGTCTATTCCTTCTTATATAAGATTTCTGTGCTTCTGTGATCTTAGAAACTCATCTTGACAGAATAGACCTGTCATGGTAGCACTCTCCTCACCTGACAGAGAGAGAGAGGAAGGAGCAAGGCTGCAGGCAGCAAAGAGACAGAATCACTGACTGACTAGAACACAGTGTCTGGATGTGATTGCTCCTTGCTGAGCACCTGTGCAAATGATTAAGGTGACTGGAGTGGGGAACGGGGTCTACTCAATGAGAAAGCAGAACTATGATGACACAGAGTCTCCAGGCAATACAGCTCCACTGTAAGAACTAGCTTCAAATCACAAAAGAACTTTATTTTTTTTTAATTGGAAATGCTATGGTCTCTCAGTGAAAACAGTATTTTAAATATTAAAAATTATTCTTAATGTCTCTTCTACAATACTAGCACATCTGGGACTATCAACACTGTAAACAAACATGGTGAATTTGAATATGAATTACTCTGATCATTGCAATTACTTGCCAGGTTTGCAGTGATGTAAGGTAATGCTTTTGAAGTGTGCAAAAATGTTCATTTCATCAAAGATTTACATGATTATCTGTTGATGCCATTTTCAATAGATAACTCCAATCTCAGTGGCTCTGTAGCTTATTTAAAAATGAGCATAGGTTCTTTATGGAAACTCATGATTGAAAAATATTTACTGCTTAGAATTTCCCTAATATAAAAGTCTGAAGAAATGGTTTTCCTTAATTTTTCTGAAGTCAAGTTGAAAGACAAGTGAAGGAGAAAGAGATGGTTGGATGGCATCACTGACTCAATGGACATAAGTCTGAGCAAGCTCTGGGAGATGGTGAAGGACAGGGAAGACTGGCATGCTGCTGTCCATGGGGTCACAGAGTTGGACATGACTAAGCTTCTGCACAACAACAAAAAGCCAAATATCAGATACCACATTTTACAGTGAACAGCCTTAAAAGGAAAATCTGTGCTCTGTGAAAACCTAGAGGGGATGGGATGGGAAGGAAGGTAGGAAGGAGGTTCAGGAGGGAGGGGACACATGTATAGCTATGGCTGATTCATGTTGATGTATGGCAGAAACAATCACAATATTGTAAAGCAGTTATCCTCCAATTGAAAATAAAATTTTTTAAAAAGGAAAATTTGAAATTAGTTTTAATTGACTCAATATAGTAATTTAAGTCTAATTTATTCTATATTCTTTGTGTTGTCTCCCTAGCAGTGAACACTATTCCAGGCCAGTGACAGGTGCTCAGTGACAGTAAATTGATGAAGGGAAAGAATACTGGAAAGTGGGTGGACTGGATGTGATGAAACCTCTTTGGGTAAGGGTTTTGTATCCCACCTAAGGAAAATATGTCTGTAAGAGTTTATAAAATAAGACTTTTGAGATTTTTGCTGCTGCTGCTGCTGCTGCTGCTGCTGCTGCTGCTAAGTCGCGTCAGTTGTGTCCGACTCTGTGCGACCCCATAGATGGCAGCCCAGCAGGCTCCTCTGTCCCTGGGATTCTCCAGGCAAGAATACTGGAGTGGGTTGCCATTGCCTTCTCCAATGCATGAAAGTGAAAAGTGAAAGTGAAGTCGCTCAGTCGTGTCCGACTCTTAACAACCCCATGGACTATAGCCTACCAGGCTCCTCTGTCCATAACGTTTTCATATTCCACATAACAACACTGGTAACACCCCCACCCCTCCCCAAACAGCAACAATTGGCTTGGCCTGAGTAGCAGGAAGACCATTTAGGTAAATAACCATATAATTTATTATGCAGAGGTGAAGCTTCCAGATGGTGAAGTAAGCACCTCAGTAAATCATCTCTCCTCAAAACACAGTGACAACCCTGGCAAGATTATTAAAGCAACCATTTCAGAACTCTGGATATTTAGCTAAAAGCACACAACAAATTAAAAGTGTTTGTTGAAGAAATCTACTGACCCTCAATGAGAGCAGTGGAGTCTATGACACTTTAACTCAGGGATACTCCCCTCTCCCTGCCAGCTACTTATGTGGTCCTGTGGAGACCAGCAGCCAATTTTGACCTGACTTGCAGCTCCACAGAGAAGCTTCATTCCCAGGGTGGTGCTGACAACAATAAAAATCAGTAGCAGTTAGGGAAGGTAAATTGTGCAGGTTCCAAGGGCTGTGATGTAAGCTGGGGCTAAAAAGAGTCCAGCCAAAAATTTAAAAAGATAATGTAGGGATTCACATGTCCATAGTGGACTATGAAAACCTCTTACATATAGCTAGATCTGGAAATCCGTGTGCATGTTCAGGGCTGTGTGAACAGTAAAGAAAGAGCACAGAGAGCTGTGCTGATCCAGGAATGACACCTACAAAGCCAAAACTAAAAATTAAACCAAGTTAAAGTTCATACTACAGGAAATACAAACACTGGTCAAGGAAAATTACTAAATAACAGCAAAAAAAAAAAATCTAATTTTCAATAATAAAAAATATAACAACAACCAGCAGAGCAGAAGGGATTTCAAAGTTACTAAAATATTTTAGTATGCCCAGTTTTCAACAAATACTATGAGATATACAAAGAAGCAGGGAAGTATAGCCTACGTATAGGAAACAAAACAATCTAAAGAAACTAACCTTGGGGTACTCAGATGTTCAGCATGGTGGGCAGCCTTTAAATCAGCTTTTATATAAATGTGCAAAGAACTAAAGGACACCAAGGTCATATATGCACTGTTACACTTAAAAATGGATAAGCAACAAAAACCTATTGTATAGCACATGGAACTCTGCTCAGTGTTATGTGCCAGCCTGGATGGGAGCAGGGTTTGGGGAAGAATGGATACATGAATATGTATGGCTGAGTACCTTCACTGTTAACCTGAAACTATCACAACATTGTTAATTGGCTATACCCCAACACAAAATGTTTTTGGTGTTAAAATTTTAAAAAAAAATTAAAAATTGAAAAGTAAAATAAAAAATCTAAAGAAAAGTAGGGCAACAATGTCTCACAAAATAGATAACAGCAATAAAGAGAAATAACTTTTAAAAAGAACCAACTAGAAACTCTGTAGTTTAAAAGTACAGTAACTGAAATACTCAGTGTTGTTGTTTAGCCGCTAAGTCGTGTACAACTCTTTTGCAACCCCGTGGACCATAGCCCACCAGGCTCCTCTGTCCATGGGCTTCCCCAGGCAACAATACTGGAGAGGGTTGCCATTTCCTTCTCCAGGGGATCTTCCCAACCCAGGGATCAAACCCACAACTCTTGTGTCTCCTGCATTGGCAGGCAGATTCTTTACCACTGTGTACCTGGGGATTTGCAAGATACGTGTAAAACACTATCAAATAGATCAATGTGTGTGAAATTTTAATGAGTCCTAGAAGGAGAAAGGAGAAGGCACTGGCACCCCACTCCAGTACTCTTGTATGGAAACTCCCATGGATGGAGGAGCCTGGTGGGCCGCAGTCCATGGGGCTGCAAAGAGTTGGACACGACTGAGTGACCGAGTGACTTCACTTTCATGCATTGGAGATGGAAACGGCAACCCCACTCCAGTGTTCTTGCCTGGAGAATCCCAGGGACAGAGGAGCCTGGTAGGCTACTGTCTATGGGGTCACACAGAGTCAGACACGACTGAAGTGACTTAGCAGCAGCAGCAGGAGAAGAAAAGAGAAAAAGAAGAAAAATACTGAAGAATAATAGTCAAAGCTTCTAGGGACTTCCCCGGTGGTCCAGTGAGTAAGAACCATGCAGGGGACACAGGTTCCATCCCTGATGGGAACAAAGATCCCACATGCCGTAGAGCAACTAAGCCCATTCGCTGCAGCTACTGAGCCCGCACACAACTCGAGAGCCTACCACAACTGCCTGCATGCAGCAACTACAGAGCCCACGTGCTCTGGAGTCTGAATGCCAAGGAAGAGCCCTCGCACCACAATTAAGGTCTGGCAGTCAAAAATAAATATTAAAACACTTCTATATCAACAAAAATTATCCTTCCAAAAGGCAGCTGAAGTAAAGACATTCCTGGGTAAATAAAAATGGAGTAATTAATCTACAATAGACCTACTCAACAAGAAATATCAAAGGAAGTATTTCAGGAGGAAAATAAATGATCAATGGTACTTGAATCCATACAAAGAAAGAAAACCCGTAAAAGTAATTACATAAGAAAATATAATAGGAAATATGAATATATTTTTAAATAGTTCTTCTCAGCTCATTTTAAAAGGTAGTTATTTGAAATAATAATTATAAAACTGTATTGTTGAGCTTATAAGCAAAAATTTGTAAGGTAATAATATCACGATGGGTGAAGGACAGAGCCCTATATTGGAACAAAATTTATGTATACTTTTGAAACTAAATTAATAATAATCTGAACTATGTTGTTTTTAGGTAGGATGCATGTTTAATCCCCATGCTATAAGAAAACAAGTAAAATCAAAAAAGAGTAAAGAATCCAACAAAGAAACTTAAGTGGTGCCCTAGAAAATAGCAGAAAAGGGATAACACCGGAACAAAGAAGATATAAGAATACAAAAAGCAAAATCAGGAGATGTCATTCAATCATATCAATGATTATGTTAAAAATGCACTTCGTAGTCCAATCAAAAGGTAGAGATAGTCAGACTTAATTTTACAAAATGATTTTCCTGTAGGCTGTCAACAAGAGACAGATTTCAGATTCAAAGGCACAAATAGGTTGAAAGCAAAAAGATGAAAAAGATACACCATGCATGCATACAGAAACCAAAAGACTGCTGGAATGATTATACCAATATAAAAAAAAAAAACACAACTTTAATATAAGAGTATTACTAGAGACAAAAAGGACACTTTATAGCAATAAAACCATCAGTTCATCAGGAACATCTAAAAATTCAAAGCAGATCCACACCTAAGGACACAGCCCCAAAATATATGAAGCAAAAAATGACAGAACTGAAAGGAGAAATAGGCATTTCAACAGTAATAGTTGAAAACATTAATGCCCCTCCACTCTCAATAACTGATAGGGCAACTGGACAGAAATTCAGCATGGAGCCAGAAGACAAGAAGAGCACTACTGACCAATCTGACTTCCCTGCTATTAATAGAACATTCCACCCAGCAACAGCAGAAATAACACACCTTCTTTACAAGTGCGCCTGTGCTGTTCTCCAGGATAGAGCACTTTTTGAGCCATGAAAGGAATCTAAATACACTTTAAAAGATTAAAATCATATCAAGTACGTTCTCAAAACATAACGAGAGTAAATTAGGAATTCATTGTTCAAACTAGGACACTTATAACAGGACTCAAAACTGATAATTACACCATGAAAACAGGCATAAATCACAACTGACTGAAGCAAATTCAGACTTGTGTTCATTCTCCCTTGGGCTGGGAATCCACTATTGAGTTCCTACAGTTCCCAATCCCTCTGCTAACCCTAACCCTCCAGATTTTGTCTGCAGCACCTTTTTTAGACGAGTTTGAACTGGGGCATTTCAGAAAACGTGCACCTTACTTTCAAGTGAGTTAATTTTAAATTCCACTATGCCCATCGCTATTTTAAGCCATTTAAAAAACATAGTTTAAATCAGAATTTTTTATTTTTTTTCTTGACTCCACATGACAAAAGGTGAGAAGGTAGGCTATGGGAACTCTTTAAGAAAAGCTTGGCTATTTTCTTTTGTTGCATATAGCTACTGACTGTGTCTTGGCCTTGAGAATACCTCACATTTTAAATGGTTAATTTCTAATCTTAATTTCTTCCTGGAAGTTCCATGCTTTACTAGAAACTATAGCAAATCTTCAACATCTTAAAATTTTCACATCGTAAAAAAAGAGAAGGGAAAAGAAATATTTCCCACTTTTCACACCTGTTGTTTTTGCTTACAGGAGTGAGTCAATAGAGCCTGATTGTATGGAGGGGTTTTCTTAGCAAAGTATTCTAACTGAAGTATCTGGGCATGAAAGAGGCAAAGGTAAGGCAAATTCTGGTCATTGGAAACCACTGTTTTGAACTCCAGAGCATTGTCTGTTAGAGGAAGTAGTTTGAATATTTTTGTGACCCTTTTGACATGACTTTATATTCTTCAGCAATAAACCAGAGGAGAAAACCTATAAGAGATAAAGATATAGATTTATAAATATATAGATGTATGTGACTGACATACATCAGTATTGCTCACACACTGCAGGACCTGGCTAGGCAAGTTCAAAGTCTACAGAGCAGGCTGTTAGGAAGGGACCGTCAGGAACAGGCTGGGACTCCAGGAAGGATGTTGCCCATGGGTGGGAATCTTTTCTCTTTCTCGGTTTCTCTCTCTCTCTCTCTCTCTCCAGAAATTCTCAATCCAGTTTTCAAGGCTTTACACCTGATTAGGTGTAAGGCCCTCTGAGGAAAATGTCCTTAACTTGAAGTCAGTTGATTAGGGATTTTAATTATACCTACAAATTCCTTTACAAGAGCACCTAGATTTATGCCTGTCTGATTAAATACTCAGGGGCAGTAGCCTAACCAAGCTGTCAAGTCAAAATGCCACTTACAGTCTTCCCCTCATCAACTTGGCACCCATGTACATCTCTTATACCATATTTAATCTCCAAAGACAGACAGTAACAAAGTTGTATTTCTGCCTAAAATGATGCAACTAACCTACCTACATTTTAGTAACTTTGTTACTGTCTTTATTTGGAGATTAAATAAATATGGTTTAAAGAGATGTGTATGATACAACTAACCTACCTACAGGGGCTTCCCAGGTGGCACAGGGGTAAAAAATCCACCGGCAATGCAAGAGGCACAGGTTTGGTCCCCGCGTCAGGAAGATCCTCTGGAGGGGGAAAGGACAACCCCCTCTGGAACCTTGCCTAGAGAATCTCATGAACAGAAGAGCCTGGCAGGCTACAGTCCATGGGGTCACAAAGAGACAGACACGACTGAGGACACATGTATGTAACATGCCTACAACCCAAAACATGCTAACACTTTCTCCAGAAGAGAACATGGAGTCTTTGAGTACTGTTCACTTATCCTTTGGTATCTTATAACCTAAATAATGAGACCTAAAATTAACTATTATTAACATCGTTTATATTAGATAAGGGGATAATAGAGGGAAGAAAACAACAATATTTTTATGTACACAAAAGCATATTTATACCAAAATAAAGAAATATTCATAACTGTTAGACTAATTTTTTAAACTGGTCACATCATTATAACTAGTATTTACAAATGCCACCTTCCACTAATCATTTCATATTCACTTTACCCTCTGCAAACATTTCCGTCGGTGATGGTGTTTTGCCTGACAAGCTGACCCAGATGCATTCCAGTGAGTTTCTGCTGAATTGTTGAAGTTCTTTATCACAGAACATGAAAGTACTAAAAGCCTTCTTAAGAGATCTCCTACATTCCAGACATGCTCTTCCTGACCTCTGTTGTGGAGCAGCACTCCACTTTCCCTGTGGTTGTCAGGGTTGATCACCAAGCCAGCAGAGTCGATTTCTTGTTTGGCCTGTAGATTCAGAGGCCTGAGCTCCAAATGGATGGCCAGTCTTATTCTGTTTTCAGTGGAATCCTTGTCATGCCCTCAGGTGGAAGCACTCCCTTCTTTGGAACTGAGACCTCTAGACCAGCAGAGTATAAGATCAAGGAGATAGGAACCAGAATTTTTCTAGGCATTGCTGCTTGGCTGGTGTCATAGGTGAGTTTTCGAAGGCTGCTGTAACTAATTACCATAGAGTGGGTGGTTGAAAGAACAAACATTCCTTTCACAAAATTCTGGAGGATGGCAGGTCCAAGGTCAAGGTAGACCCCGGGTCTGACAAGGGCGCGGTATCCAGTCTTCAGATGGTGGTCTTCCTGTTTTATCCTCACATGGGAGAGAGCAGAGACAGAGAAAGCAAGCTCTCAGGAGTCTCTTCCTGAGGGCACTAACCCCATCGTGAGGGCTCCACACTCATGACTCATTTCACACTCATGTGTCACACTCACAGCACAAAGGCCCAGTTTCCCAATACCATCACAGGGGGACCTTGGCTTGTCAACATATACCTTTGGGAGAAACACGGATATTCAGCTGAGAACACTATTCCTCTGTTCTATCAAGAAGGCTGCTGGAGGATAAGGGAAAACATAGTAAGACCAATGAAGTCCATGAGTTGGGCCCATTGTCACACTTTATTTGTTATAAAATGAGTTCCTTGATCAGAGCAATGGTGTGTGGTGTATGGAATAACACTGGAGTGGAAAAGGAATTCTCTAAGTCCATAGGAAGTGGTTTTGGCAAAAGAGTAACTGCATATCCAGAGTAAGCATCTCTTCCAGTTAAGAGTGAAGTCGCACCCCTTTTGTGATGGAAGCACTCAAGTTTAACTGTCTGGCCACCAGGTAGCTGGCTGCTTACCACGAGGAACCGTGCCATTCTGGGGCCTCAGTGCTGCTCTCTGCCGCTGGCAGACTGGGCCCTCAGCAGGGGCCGTAGCCAGGCCAGCCGAACTGAGGGAAGTCCGCGTTGCTAGGCCTAGGCAAAAACTCAGTCCCTGCTACCATGGCACTTTGCTCATGAGGCCCACTGGGCTATGACAGGGTGGATAAAGAGGCTGACTAGCATCTCAAGCATGGGCCAAACTGTCTAGTTAACTATTAAACCTCATCTCTGCTGAAGTCAGTTGTTGGGGAGCATTCATAAAGGACACATTTTCCTTCTGTGCACACAGAAAGGCCTCTCCACATATTCCTTCCTCAGGCTGCCCTTTCATCATCATTCCAACTGTGTTCTCTCCAAACCTTTGACTATCCGGCCACACCACTGGCCAAAGCCCATGACAAAGAATAGACTCATGCCTCTAGACCTCTTTCCTTCTAGGCGAAATGGGCGAGACATATTGTTTGAAGTTCTGTCGAGGATGATGCCCCTTCTCCTTGTGCCTCAGGGGTGGCCCAGAGAGCGGTTATAGTGCTTCTGCTCTCTGCTTTCAGATGCTGCCTGCATAGTGTACAGAATCACCTGGAAACCAGGCTGGGGTCATTTTCCTTCACCCAACAGTTTGCAGGAATCGCCCAGGAGGCCACAGCTGTGGCAGAGAGGCAGAGTGTAATATAGCAAGAGCAGGCCCATGGCATTTGAGTCACCTCCTCTTCTGGAAGGGAAAGGTGATCAAGGTTTCTGTGGTGTAAATCATGACACAAGACTAAAGAGTGGATATGCCAGGGAGGAGGGAGGGGAGGTGCGAGCATGTGGGTGTAGCTATAAAAGAGCAACACGACAGACCTTAGCGGTGATGGAACTGTACAGTGTCTTGATATATCAGTGCCAATATCTTGCTTATGATATTGTACCACAGTTTTTAAAGTTATTACTTTTGGAGGAAATTTAGTAAAAGTTATGTGGGATTTTTCTGTATCATTTTTACAAGTTCATGTTGAATCTACAATTCTTTAATTTTTAAAAAAAGTTTAATTAAAAGTTACAGCGATTTTCAAAAAAATGCAGAGGGAAGAAAGACCAAAATAAAGTTAAATTGATACCTTCTCCATAGCATATGAAAGACCAGAGAACAATGACAGCTAAGAGAAAATAACTTTCAAATTGAATTCTATACCCGGGATAACTATATTTTAAGAAGGAAAACACAGTGGTGACATTTTTAGGTTTATAAAAATCTGAGGATGCCAAATGATCCTCATTAAAAGGAATTCTAGGCAGTGGAAGGAGATCCTAGAAAGAAGCTTTGATGTAAAAGAAAGAAATGTGAGCAAAAATGTTGCAAACATGCTAATAAATCCAAACTCACACTGAACACACAAAGCAATTAAAAATCACCTAGTGTGCATGAAGAAAATAAAAGATAAACATGAATTCCTGCATATACCAGAAAGCAGCTGCCTGATTAGAGTTAACATATTCTTGTGTGTTATGTTATACATGTAAAATAAAATCATACTTATTTTTGATGGAGTAAAGCGTTTGTAACTTAATCCTGGCAAGCCTCTGGGAACCTTTAATGTTTAATTGTGGATCCAAAATGAAAAGGCTGGAACGAGGACAGAAGTATAGGGCACAATCTTGAATGCTGTGACAGAGCACAAAGAATTATGCTGGTGAGCGGAGGAAGGAGAAAATGAAGGGAAAGGGGAAAATAGGGGAGACGCAGAGAAAGAGGGAAATGAAGCTAGTCCATTGACTGCTGTAGAGACAGCAGGTAAAAGCATAGAGCATTCAAAACAGACAAACTGCTGAAAGGTTAGACAAGAAAAAGGATTACAAGCACCAGAACAAAACCACAAAACTTGCTGTGTTCCCAAACTGAAATCCAAAAACAGCAAAGAAGATATATAGAGAAAGATGAGACCTGGTACCAAATGAAGTCTTATCATAAAAGTGAAGAACTTACCTCTTCTATCGAAAGGAAAATATTTTTAAATAGGTTCATAAAGCAGAACTCAACTCTGCGATACAGAAACACACACACACAGAACCCAGTGATCAAGAAAGGCTAAAGAGAGTATCGGCAAAGATATACTGGGCAAATGAAAACTAGAAGAAAGCAGAGCTTGAAATCCTAACATCAGGCATGGTAACATACAGTTATAAAGAGATTTAACACAACAAAACACATTTAAAAGCAAAGATACAACAGTTAGAACACCTAGAAATACACCAAAAAGTATGGCCATCACCCATACAAAGAAGAAATAACAGAAGATGAAAGGAGACCAATATATATACATACATATATACAATATATATACATACATATATATGTATAAAGACTTTAATATTAGGATAAAATAAGAACAAAAAGTAAGTAAAGATACAAAAAAATTAAACAACATAATGAGACCGGGCTTATGATTATTTTGACATTACATCTCATAATTAAGAATAGACTTCCTTTTCAAATTCACAAGGACCAGTCATAAAATTAATCTCATATTAGTTTATTTAGTAATATTAGGAAATATCAGTATATTTATAAAGTAGATATTTCATAAATAAATATCTGATGATAACTCTCTGGCGATAAAACTAGAAAATAAAAATAAAATTTTAAAAATCTCTTCCAACAAGAAATTAAAAATTTTTTCTACTAAATAACACAAGGTTGAAGGGAGATGCAAAAATTGTCAAAATTTCTAAAACTCAAAAGTAATATGTAAAATTATACATAAAAATCTATGGTGTACATTTAAGGCACATCAAAAGAAAATTCATATTCTTAAACATTTATATCAATACAAATGAAAATTAAGAAAGAAATTCCCACTCACAAATCTAAAAGTAGAACAATGAAACAAACCAAAAGAAAATGCAAGGTAAGTAAAATAAAGATAAAAAGCTAAATTTAATTGTATAGCACATATAAAAACAGTGGAAACAACTAATGAATCAAAAGTCTGGGGATTAACAAAATGAAATTTATAAGCCACAGAAGAAAAAAGGGGGTAAGACACACAAAATAAGAAACAAATTACATAAAACCAAGAAAAGCAAGCAGCAGTCATAAAAGACTCCTTAGCACACCTTTGTTCAGTAACACTGAAACACAGATGAAATGGACAGTTTCTTGGAGGAAATAAATTGACTCCATTACAGATATAAAGTTAAGGAGGTCAAATTGCCATGGAAGAAAAAAAGAGAACTTTAAAAAAGAAAAGTTCACACACACACACATACACACACAGAGGTACACACAAAGGGCCCAGATGTTTTCATAGGGGAATTTCACTAACCTTTTGGAGACCTTAGAACTTCAATTTAAATAAATTGTTTAAGAACATGGAAAATGAAGAAAAACTTCTCAGTTTATTTTCAATTGTGGAAGAATTATTCAATATTAGGAAATTTAACAATTTAATTCCATTATTAATCATCTATGGGAAGCATCATTTGATTAACTCCACTGATGCTACATATATGACAAATTTCAATATTAATTTCTGATTTGTTTAAAAAAACACTCATAATAATTATTTATGGGCATGTCTTCTTTCTCTTCTATCTGTTTGTCTCTCTCTGTGTCTCATTAAGAGACAGTAGAGACTGTGATTTGAAATAAGAAATTTCCTCCACAACTTCCTCTATTCTTTATCATCATACTTAAATTATTAGCTCCTGGAATTAGACAAAAATGAAATACTGAAAGCAATAAATTGGATGACATTGAAGCAAATCTACCTCTATTTGTAGATACTGTGATAAAAAACTGGAGAACACTAGAGAATCAATAATCAATTAACTCAGACATCAGGAGAATTCAGAAGCAAGTAGGCTATAAAAATAATATAAAATAACAGAAACATTTATATGCATGAATAATAGCTAATTTCTATAACATATATAGACATTCAGTATATGATAAAGTGTTTAAAAATAGTAGGGTGAAGGTGGAATTCTGACTCCCCAGGTGGCTCAGCGGTAAAGAGTCCGCCTGCCAATGCCGGCTGCGCAGGAGACCTGAGGTCAGTCCCGGGTCGGGAAGACCACCTAGGGGAGGAAATGGCCCCCACTCCAGCTTTCTTGCCCAGGAAACCCCATGGACAGAGGAGCCTGCTGGGCTAGAGTCCATCGGGTTGCAAAGAGCTGGGCATGACTGAGCAACTGAGCACAAAGTTAAACTTTTGAATAAGTAGTCTGGAGATCTGGATAACCAACTGGAAAATGTCAAAATAGCAACGTGCCTCACACAATACATCAGAATGTGCTCCAAATGGATTAGAGATATAAATATATATGTGATCAGAATAAATCATGAGTGAATGTTTTTATAACTTGAGTGTATGGGGAAGGTTTCCAACTATTATTTATTTATGTATTTAAATAGAGATGCAATAAAATACTGACAAACTTGAACTACAGGAGGATATTTTAAATTTGTAGGATGAGAAAAATACAAACAAATCAAATGAAAAACGACAAATGGGAAGAAATTACTTTCAACATATACTACAGAAATCAGAAAAGCTCAAAATTTGAGGACAAGATATGAAGAAATCTTACACAAAAAAGTGCAAGGGCATGAAAAGATAATTTCCTAAAATAGAAATTAGCCACAAATATTTTTAAATGTTCAAAACTACTCATAACAAGAAAAATGAAAATTAGAACTATGTTGAGCTATTTCTTACCTCTAAGTTCAAAACAATGATATTTTAAAACAATTAGATCTTATTTTCTTCTTGTTTTCTAAATATTGTTGTTGTTGTTCAGTTGCTAAGTCTCATCCAACTCTTTTTTGATCTCATGGACTGCAGCATTCCAGCTTCCCTGTCCTCCACTATCTCCTGTAGTTTGCTCAAGTTCATGTCCATTGAGTCAATAATGCTATCTAACCATCTTATCCACCGCCACCCTCTTCTTCTTTTGCCTAAAATTTTATAAATATTGTTTTTAATTAAAAGAAACCAGGGAGAAAGTGTGACTTAAGGGCTGAGAAAAGGAAATTATGAGTCAGCCTGGGAAAACCTCTTGTACAAGAAAGTAAGGATGTGCTCAAAAATAGATATTATCAGAAAATTACTGGAGCTAATAAGTGAATTTAGCAAAATTTCAGGATACAAAATCAATGAACAGAAATCACTTGCATTCCTATATACTAACAATGAAAAATCAGAAAGAGAAATTAAGGAAGCAATCCTATTCACAATTGTAAAAAAAAAAAGTACAAAATATCTAGGAATAAACCTACCTAAGGAAACAAATTCTTCAAGAGATGGGAATACCACACCACCTTACCTGCCTGAAGAAATATGTATGCAGGTCAAGAAGCAACAGTTAGAAAAGGACATGGAACAACAGACTGGTTCCATAATGGGAAAGGAGTATGTCAAGGCTGTATATTGTCACCCTGCTTATTTAACTTACATGCAAAGTACATCATGCGAAATGCTAGGCTGGATGAAGCACAAGCTGGAATCAAGATTGCCAGGAGAAATATCAATAACCTCAGATATGCAAATGACACCACCCTTATGGCAGAAAGAGAAGAGGCACTAAAGAGCCTCTTGATGAAGGCAAAAGAGGAGAGTGAAAAATCTGGCTCAAAATCAACATTCAAAAAACTAACATCATGGCATCTGGTCCCATCAGTTCAATACAAATAGATGGGAAAACAATGGAAACAGTGACAGACTTTGTTTTCTTTGGCTCCAAAATCACTGCAGATGGTGACTGCAGCCATGAAATTAAAAGATGCTTGCTCCCTGGAAGAAAAGCTATGACCAACCTAGACAGCATATTAAAAGGCAGAGACATTACTTTGTTGACAAAGGTCCATCTAGTCAAAGCTATGATTTTTCCGGTAGTCATGTATGGATGTGAGAGTTGGACTATAAAGGAAACTAAGGGCTGAAGAATTGATGCTTTTGAACTGTGGTGTTGGAAAAGACTCTTCAGGGTCCCTTGGACTGCAAGAATACCCAACCAGTCCATCCTAAAGGAAATCAGTCCTGAATATTCATTGGAAGGACTGATGCTGAGGCTGAAACTCCAAAACTTTGGCCACCTGATGCGACAGAACTGACTCATTGGAAAAAACCCTGATGCTGGGAAAGATTGAAGGCAGGAGGAGAAGGGGATGACAGAGGATGAGATGTTTGGATGGCATCACTGATGCAGCGGATATGAGTTTGCGTAGGCTCTGGGAGTTGGTGATGGACTTAGAAGGCTGGTGTGTTGCAGTCCATGGGGTCACAAAGAGTCGGACATGACTGAGCAACTGAACTGATAATACCATACACAATGATAAACTCAAAATGGATTAAAGACCTAAATGTAAGATCAGAAACTATAAAACTCTTAGAGGAAAACATAGGCAGAACACTCAATGACATAAATCAAAGGAAGATCCTCTATGACCCGTGTTCTAGAATAATGGAAATAAAAACAAAAATAAACAAATTAGACCTAATTAAACTTAAAAGCTTTTGCACAGCAAAGATACTATAAACAAGGTGAAAAGACAACCCTCACAATGGGAGAAAATTAAAACAAATGAAACAACTGATAATGGATTAATTTCCAAAATATACAAGCAGCTCATACAACTCAATACCAGAAAAACAATCAACACAATCAAAAACTGGGAAAAAGTCCTAAACAGACATTTCTTCAAAGAAGACATACAGATGACTAATAAGCACATGAAAAGGTGCTCGATGTCACTCATTATTAAAGAAATGCCAATCAAAACTATGATGGAACATCACCTCACACCAGTCGGAATGGCCATCTTCAAAAAGTCTACAAATGATAAATGCTGGAGAGGCTGTGGTTAAAAGGGAACACTCTTGCACTATTGGTGGGAATGTAAACTGATACAACCTCATGGAGAACAGTGTGGAGAGTCCTTTAACTAACTAGGAATAAAACCACCCACCATATGACCCTCTAGGAAACCAAAATTGAAAAAGACACATGTATCCCATTGGAGCACTATTTACAATAGTTAGAACTTGAAAGCAACCAGCGTAGAGTCCATTGAAAGATGAATGGATAAAGAAGCTGTGGTACATATATACAATGGAATATTACTCAGTCATGCAAAGGAACACATTTGAGTCAGTTCCAATGAGGTGGATAAGCCTAGAGTGAAGTAAGTCAGAAAGAGAAAGATAGGTATCGTATACTAATGTATGTATATGGAATCTAGAAGGGTAGTACTGATGAAATTTCCTGCAAGGTAGCAAAGCAGTCACAGACATAGAGAACAGACTTACGGATGTGGCAGGGTCGGGGGGTGGGTGGAGAAAGGAGTTGTTGAGCTGTATGGAGAGAGTAACATGGAAACTTACATTACCATGTGTAGAATAGATAGCCAATAGGAATTTTCTATATGACTCAGGGAACTCAAACAGGAGGTCTGTAACAACCTAGAATGGTGGGATGGGAAGGGAGATGGAAGGGAGTTTCAAGGGGGAGGGGACATATGTATACCTATGACTGATTCGTGCTGATGTTTGGCAGAAACCAACAGAATTCTGGAAAGCAATTATCTTCAACTAAAAAATAAATTAATTAAAACAAATATGTTGGAGACATGCTAAAAGGAGCCAGGTGTCAGGTTAAAGAGGCCCCTGCTCTTTCAACCTTGGATACCTTGAGAATAACAATAAATAAGAACAGTGACAGAGTAAAATGCATTGAGTAAGACTAGTCATGAGTTCATATCAAAAATAGTAATAGAGGAAGCAGGGAAGTGCTTCCTCACCATAAAATACCAATTCATAAATGCAGAAGAAACAATTGAGTTAGCAGTTCTCCATTTTACAGCTAGCAGACAAGAATCATCAATGAAAGTAAAACTAAAATGCTTAAATATTTTTAAAGAATCCCCTCAAAAGAATATTTAACAATATAAAAAGGAAAAAGCAACTTCACAGGGGAGAAGGCTGGCAGATACTAATTTAACCAGGGGATTAACATGACCCCCAGTAGGACAAACCAGCATTACTTGGCCGTGTTATGGTGCTCTGAGAAAAGCAACATTACTTATATCGTATCGCTGCCCAAAATACATAACCTGAATCTGATCATGAGGAAACAGCAGACAGACTCAAACTGAGATGCATTCTATAAAATCACTTGTCTCTATGGAAACTGTCATGATGCTACAAAAGGCCAAGCAATTGCCCTAGATTAAAGCAGACTAAAAGGCATGATAACTGACAATAATTGTGTTATCCTGTATAGGATTTTGGACCAGTTGGGGGAAAATGATATTGAAGATATAACTGGAACAATTAACAAAATTAGACTGTGGACTGTAGATTAAAATATATGGAAAATTTCACATGATTCTTACACATTTCTTTTTAAACTTGTGAATATTTCATATTAAGTAGTCTGTTAAGATTTTGGGAAACTTTACAAGCTGACATTCAAAAATGCAGAACCAAGAAGAGCCAAAAGGATAAATTCAAGCACTAAAAAGTAGATATTAAGATCAATTTTTAAAGTTATACTAATAAAAAAGTGGCAGTGATGCAAGTATAGACAAATAGATCAAGAGAACAGCTCATAAAAATGCATTCATATATGGTCATATGATTTATACAAACTGGTAAAAAGATAGTATTTTAAATAAGTCACATTAAATCAATTGGTTATCAGTATGGAAGTAAATAAAATATTGACTCATAAATTAAACCATATATTAAAATTGATTCAAAATGAAGCCTAGACCTAAAAGGAACTTTTCTTCTAAAGCTTCTAGAAGAAAACACAGCAGACTATCTTTATAACCTCTGGATAGGCAATGATTTGCTAACTAGCATGCAAGGCAATAAGGTTATTAAAAGACTCTTATTTGCAGAAAGTAAAGGCAAACCATCAACTGAGAGAAGATATTCATCACACACATTAAAAGACTCATCAAAAATGCCAGAATCTTCTACAAACAAAAAGAAGACAAACAGCCTAGCTTAAAAATGGGAAAGAGACTTGAATGATACTTTCTAAAAGAAGATATTAAAGAATCCACCTGCAATTCAGGAGACCCTGGTTTGATTCCTGGGTCAGGAAGAGCCATTGCAGAAGGGATAGGCTACACACTCCAGTGTTCTTGGGCTTCCCTCATGGCTCAGCTGGTAAAGAATCCACCTGCAATGTGGGAGACCTGGGTTCGATCCCTAGGTTGGGAAGATCCCCTGGAGAAGGGAAAGGCTACCCACTCCAGTGTCCTGGCCTGGAGAATTCCATGGACTGTATAGTCCATGGGGTCGCAGAGTCAGACACGACTGAGCAACTTTCACTTTCACAACTTTGAAAGGAGCTCAATGAAATTAAAACCAGAATGAAATATCAGAATGGCTATAACCAAACAAAATTGATCTCAGAGAGATAGCAGTGAGCATTCCTGAAGGGAGGCCTTAGTTTCCTGCCCAGGAATTGAACCTGGGTTACCTGGATAAAAACCAGGTATTCTAGCCACGAGACCACCAGCGGTCAGAAGGTAGAAGCAAATTTCCCTGGCTCTTTCCTCCATCTGAAAGCAAGAATGTCTCAAGGGGGTGAAAACTATAAAAATAGGTACAAAGTTTATGATTAGAGGCACAGTACAATGTATGGGAGAGTACACAGAGAAACTATTTATTTAAGACACAAGCGAGGCAGAAATACACACCCACTGAGGAATGCAGGCATCCTGAATGGGGAGGAAGATAACCAGAGAGGAGTGTGGGTGTCCTCAATGAGGAAGGCACTAAAAAGTTGATTTAAATCACTTATATTGGACAGTCCTTCTGGGTCTTGTTTACCTTCAGCAGATTATCTTGTTTTTTTCTTCACATCTCACTAGTCCTAGGACCCTCCCCAAGATGCTTGCACAACTTTTTTCTAAGATGGATTTCAATGTAGAGACCTGTGGGTACATGTACACACTTATTATAGGGTGGGCCCTCTCCCTTTTTGACCCTCAAGAAGCTTTCCTGCACGTATGCAGATAGGGAAGTCTTCCTGGACCTCAGGAGTGGGCACCTTATCTCTTTACTTTAGCAGAACTCAACTTTTGCCACTAGCTTTGTCCTTGAAGTGCCTGGGTGAGAACAAAGGCTCGGTTTTACTCCACTCGAACAAACACCAGTGCCCAGCTCAGGCGCACATCTATCTCCTACCTCAGAATGAGGAGGTCACATTTTACAGCTACATACAAAGCTCATTGATGCTTTTCAACTGTGGTGTTTGAATTGATGTTTCAATTGATGCTTTTGAACTGTGGTGTTGGAGAAGACTCTTGAGAGTCCCTTGGACTGCAAGGAGATCCAAGCAGTCCATCCTAAAGATCAGCCCTGAGTGTTCATTGGAAGGACTGATGCTGAAGCTGAAACTCCAATACTTTGGCCCCCTGATGCAAAGAGCTGACTAATTTGAAAAGACCTTGATGCTGGGAAGGATTGAAGGCTGGAGGAGAAGTGGATGACAGACGATGAGATGGTTGAATGGCATCACTGACTCAATGGACATGAGTTTAAGTAAACTCTGGGAGTTGGTGATGGACAGGGAGGCCTGGGGTGCTGCAGTTCATGGGGTCGCAAAGAGTTGGACACGACTGAGCGACTGAACTGATCTGATCTGATGGAGCTCATACACAGACAATGGCTGGTAATGGATACCGCTACTTTGGAAATCTCTAGTGATGTTTATTATCACTAAACAAAAACGCCCTCCCTGTGATCTAAAAAGTCCATTTTTAGTCAGATAGCCAAGAGAAATCAGCACATATGCCAAACCGAAAGACAGGCACGAGTATGTTCGTGTCAGCTAAATACTGTGACACCACAGTGAAATACCACATGCAGACTAAGAAGTAATGGATATTTGCTACCTGTGACGTTGTGGATACATCCAGAACACATCATGTTGGACGAGAGAGCCAGAGGTAAGTTAGGACCCACTACACAATTCCACGTGAGATTCAAGAGCAGGCAAAACCAGTCCATTGCGACGGAACATGGAATAGTGATTACCAGAGTTGGTGTTGGCAGCAAAGCTAGCTCAGCACCCAGGAGAGGGCTTTGGGAAAATGTTTTTTATCTTAATCTGGGCGATAAACACATGCTATTCTTATACATATGGCATATACATGTGTAAAAATACGTTGACCCATACGTTTAAGGTGAGTGCATTTTGTTGTATGTGAATTGTTGCTGGTTTTCATTCACTTAGTCATGTACGACTCCTTGAGACCTAATGGACTGCAGCACGCCAGTCTTCCCTGTCCTTCACTATCTCCCAGAATTTGCTCAAATCCATGAGTCAGTGATGCTACCCAACTGTCTCATCCTGGTTACCCTCTTCAATAAAATCAACCTAGAGGGGTGGGGTGGGGAGGGAGGTGGGAGGTAGGGGACATAGGTATTCCTATGGCTGATTCAGGCGGATGTTTGGCAGAAACCAACACACTACTGTAGAGCAATTATCCTTCAATTAAAAATAAATTAACAAAATTATTTAAAAGTTGAGCAAGAAAGTTTTTTTTTTTTTTTTAACCATGAAACATCGTAATACAATTCAGAAGTATACTTTTGAGAGTGTGAGAGATTTTATTCAAAGAGAAAACCCAGAAGCAGTAAAGAATAAGACCAGCTGAGGCAGCAGTTCAATTATATTCCGCACCATAGCTGGCCACCTTCTTCGCACCTGTAGGAGGGATTCTGAAGTGTTTGTTGGAGAAGCTACAAGAGGGTCTCAAGCACAGGTAATCCAGTTTCGCAGCCATCTAGGGCTCTTCTTTCCAGGCTCCAGCCAGACTCAGCGGCCAGCCCAGGTCTTCCGCAGAAGCCTTGAATCTGGATCAGATGCCAACACTTGAAACAAACTGCACGCATCACTGGAGAGTCTTCCATACTCTCAGAAGTGCATGTGCTCCAATCCTCACCTCTCAGGTTACTTTTCATTTCCCCTTTCCTGCTAACTACGGGAATGGAATGCAAATACCGCTGGCCCAAGTGGAACCGAATTGTCAGCTTCTTCTTCTTTTTTTTTTTTTTTTACAATTATAATTTATATACATTTATGTGTTCTTACTTCTAATAAAAATTGTTGCAAAAAATTTTTCTCTGAGAACGGAGAGGGCTGAGGCAATAAAATCTCCACAAAAAAACTGGAGAGTGAGCACTGCGCATGCTCCGTAAAGCATCTTCCCCCCCAACCCCGCGCCCCCGCCCCCCACACCTTCCTCCTTCTCTCACTATCTGCCCCTCCCTTCCCCGCCTCCCCCGCCACACCGTCCCCCGTCTCCACGCTGGTTAAGCTGGGCAAAGCAGGAAAATCAAAGCCAGAAAGATTTTCCTTTGAAGGGTGTAGATTCTTGACCTTGAATTTTGCTTTCACACTTCTGCCCAGGAAGCTTGCTTTGAATTTGCCTTTCTTCAACTCATTTAGCTTAAAAAAAAAAAAAATCTTTTTTCAGACAGCACCATGGAAGGGGTGCTTTCTATGGTAAAATATTCAAGCCTGTCAAGCTGACCGGCTAAGTGTAATAAATGGAGTCAAGAGCTGGAAGAGATCATGATAACAGATTGAAAATATGCAAGAAAGGAAAAGAATAAACAATAAAGAGATGTAAAAAAGGCATCACATTTTCTTTTCCACTGTTTGTATTGTAAAAACTTCCCTGGACACTTGCCATTATACTGAAATTTTGCAAATACATTCAAGTATCCGTCTGTTTCTATTACAAACAACTTGAAGCATCTGTAGTCATGTTCAAATTATAGAGAATACAGCAAGGAGTCTGAAACATTGGTCGAAGAACCAAGCAACAAATGTTTACTGAGCTCCTATTCATCTGAGAAGCAATATGGCATAGTGATTAAGAGATGTTGGCACCTGCTGCCCGGGTGTTAACTCCCAGTCCTCAACTTCCTAGCTGTGGAATGACAATTTCTCTGTGTGTTTCATCCTTCTTTGAATGGGTATAGTGTTGTGAGAGTTAAAATTAGTTCATTTATCAATGTCTGATAGTTATTTTACTCAAGTTCCTATTACTGTGTTTAAAACTGAGGCATAGATGAACTTTCTTTTTGCATGCAGTTTTTTCATAGCACACATAAGTATTTGGAGACAACATATTTCAAAAGCAATTAACAAATAGATGGTCATCTAACTGATTTCCGAAATGCTCAACTTCATTGTTGGATAGAGAAAATGAAATATTAGAGCTGCTGCTGCTGCTGCTAAGTCACTTCAGTCATATCTGACTCTGCGCGACCCCATAGAGGGCAGCCCACCAGGGTCCCCGGTCCCTGGGATTCTCCAGGCAAGAACACTGGAGTGGGTTGCCATTTCCTTCTCCAATGCATAAAAGTGAAAAGTGAAAGTGAAGTCACTCAGTCATGTCTGACGCCTAGTGACCCCATGGACTGCAGCCCACCAGGCTCCTCCCTCTATGGGGTTTTCCAGGCAAGAGTACTGGAGTGGGCTGCCATTGCCTTCTCTATAAATATTAGAGTACAGTATGATAAATGTTCATATTCCCTTGAAGCTGGAAGAAGTGTTGATGCTGTTGAAAGTGGCAGAATGTAGGAAGATTGGAAGTCTTCTTAGCATCATGACCTGAGTGAGAAACATGTGGAAAGCAGTGGGGAATGTCATAAGGACCCCAGGAAAGGATGAGCTGGAGCAAGCTCAAGGCACAGAGACAGAGACAAAGATAGGAAGATGACAACGCAAAGAAGGCCAAGGGCTTGGCTGGTAAAGTGTATCTGTATACACACTTTATGTAAGTTGCTTCAGTCATGTCTGACTCTCTGAGACCCTGTGGACCATAGCCTGCCAGGCTCCATGGGATTCTTTCTGTCCATAGGCTTCTCCAGGCAAGAATACTGGGGTGGGTTGTCATGCCGTCCTCCAGGGGACCTTCTCTGCCCAGGGAGTGAACGGTCTCTTGCATCTTCTTCATTGGCAGGTGGGTTCTTTACCACTTCTGCTGCTAAGTCGCTTCAGTCGTGTCTGACTCTATGCGACCCCATAGACGGCAGGCCACCAGTCTCCCCCGTCCCTGGGATTCTAGCTCCACTTGAGAAGCCCCCTATATATACATACATCTATCTGTCTGTCTATCTATCTATATATGTGTGTGGTAAGTTGCTTCAGTCATGTCCAGGCCTTTGCTACCTCATGGACTGTAGCCCACTAGGCTCCTCTGTCCAGATTCTCCAGGCAAAAATACTGGAGTGGGTTGCCATGCCCTCTTCCAGGGGATCTTCCTGACCCAGGAATTGAACGTGGGAACTGAATTGAATTGAATCTGTTAGGTTTCCTGCACTGGTAGGTGGGTTCTTTATTACTATCACCACCCAGGAAGCCCCTATCTATTTATTATATATCTATATATCCTTATCATCAACAACTTTACTCTGTAACCACGTTCATGCTGGTGAACCCAGAAATAAAGAGGAAAAATCCAGACAATTTTCTACTTACTCTTGCATATATCCTAAGAACACAGCTGTTTGACTGTATATTAAAGAAACATCGCATCCTTATAATTCTATGAACAGTAGTTCAGAATTAAAAAAAAAAAAAACTTTCTAAGACCTATTTTTCCCCCAATATAAAAGCCAACTTCTTACTGAATGTAGTCTAAGATATGCTGATTTGTAATAATTATAAGTGTAATAATAATAATTATAAGTGCTGAATGGTTATTACTAATGAAAACAAATGTAATTTTCAGTCTGAGTCTGAAAATATGTTCAATGAGCTGCGTGTCATACTTCAACCCCATGTCTTTTGCTTTTACCTAAGTAGACGTCTTGGTCTCCAACCTTCAACATTCTCTTTCACTACTGCTGCCCATTGGTATGTATTAGTCTCTCTCTGTGTGAAAAGTACACTCCGGGGTTGCTTTTTTCAAAGTACTGCCCAGCCAGCCACTTTTCCAATCACAATCTCAGCAGTGCACTGAAGGGGTTCAGTCGATTTAGCACGACGTGTGCGAAGGACCGGCTGCTCAGCAGACCATCTCGCGCCTCCGCCAGGGCGCCTAGGTGGGGACGTTCTCGGAGGTCTGGGAGCGCAGAGAACCACAATGCGGTGTTGAATGCCTGGAAGAGCGCATCCTTTCCGGACTTCTAAACCAAGGGGTCTTTCTAGATGCAGAGATCTTTCTAGACCAAGGGGTGCCAATTCTAGGACCCTCTCTTAGGCTCCCGGCGGGAACCCAGAGCCTCCCCGCCCCTTTCCCGGCCTCACGCTCCGGGTCCATTGAAACCTCTCTTGGCCTCGCGCATTGTCGACCGTGTAATTGGGGGAACTCCTCCCCTCCCAGGCCGCCTCGGAGGCGCTGCCCGCCCGAGGAGCGGCCGCCTCCCCGCCCCACCCCCGGGCGCGGCGGCCGCGCGGCCGGCGTA